>NC_088248.1:48715138-49023352 GCF_036013445.1 Caloenas nicobarica | reverse complement strand
GCTGATATTTTTCATCTAGTGAGAGCAGTAATGACATAGGGAGACTTCTACACCTGTGACCAATTTGATGTGAAATCCAAAGAAAAAACCATAAATCAGTTCTTATAAAAGTGACACTGCTTTTTACATATCTGGTTGCCCTAGATCTTACTGTAATTAACCCTCAGAGTACAACTGGTTGTTTGCAGTTCAGCAGGAACCAGCCTCAAAGCAACACAGGAAGCCTAAAGTGGTAATTATCTTGCTGTTCATCTGCACCCCACAGCCACTGTTCACCTCTCTGAGCTGTGGTCCCCTGGAAGCCATATCACTGCCTAGGGTGGGTGGTTTGTTTGGTTTTGGTTTTGTGTGGATTGTATGGGGGGTTTTTGTGTGTGGTTTTGATTTGGTTTGGTTTTTTAGTGGGGTATTTCAGTCATCTAGTTATAAAAAAATTCAACTGTAATGGCTACAAGGGTGGTGATTACAAACTTTGGACAGGAATTTCAAAAGACAGTATTGCTACCAAATCTCTTATCTTGTGTTTACATTCTGATAATTTGGCAGGATCAGTGAAGAGTTACATTGATCATGTGCAAGTGTAGATTGTCTTCTCATCAACCTTCCCCATGACATATAAAAAATATCAGAGATAACCAGCTGGAAAGCAGAAGGCAGATACAGGAAAAAGTAATATCACTTATTAGACCAACTGGGATAACTCACACACTGAACTGAACTCACACAGAAACAAAAGCAAATACAAAATGAGTACAACTGCTTTGACTCTAACTTCATTATGTTAGTCACCTAGATAATGTGAGAGAAAAGCATGGTTAGCACCTGTGGAGCGGAAGAGATATTAGCAGGAGAATAAGTCATTAACTTTGGAGGAACAGCAAGAGAGAAAAAGGTAGTTACTACCTATAGAAAATTAAGGGAGATCTGAGAGAGAGGTGTGAGGAAAATTTTAATATGTCATAAACCCAGTATTTCCACTGAGTTCATTCTTGCTGTATTTTTTGGTGCTGCTAGTTTTAGTTCCAAGATTTATTTGCTGAAGATACCTTGCAATTTTTTCTTTAGAATTAGAGACCGGACATGAGTTCAGAAATGTACAATGTGAAAATATATTGTTCTTATTGAAAAATGTCCTTTGTTCCATTAGGAAAACTAACAAATATTTGGCAATGCATCTTTAGCCAACTTTAGCCAACTGACAGTTAAAGGACAAGGTACGTCATAAGCCATATTCTAAAAGGAAGTGAAGTATGTAAACAGCAAACACTGAGTGATTTGAATTAAGAGCAGAACAGTTTAACCTGATTAATGACATTTTTTTCTCTTAAAACATTTGTATTGCTGAGAACGATCATTCCATAAGAGGACACTCTAGTAAATATTAAAACCACATGAGTAAACCTAATTTTTTTTTATTAAGTAGATTACATGCACTCCTCTAGTGAGTGGGAATTTATTTGATCACAGTGTTAAAGGGCACTATGAGCACAATGTGCCTCAAATCACCTGATTTTTAATGGCCTCAAGTGCCAGACATAACTGTTTTGGCAAAAAGTAAGAAAAATAGCCTGTGTAATATGCTTAATATGCATCAATTTTCCCATTACTAGAAAGGATTTTTTCATCGCCATGCTCATGCATCCCCATAAAGTGTTATTAAAGTACACATTTTAAAGTGTCAAACTACTTCCATTAACAAAAAGCTGTCCTAAGCTGTTAGAAACTTCACAAGCAGAAAGGCTATACTCCTCCCTATTAAGATCACTATGAAGTCTGCTGAAATGAATATTGTAGACTTTCCTCTTGCAGGTAGGAATCTGTCTACATATTTAGACTCAGTTTTACCAGCTGCTTCCTAGGGGCAAGTACAAGCAAAACAGGGTTAGGAAGAAACCAGTCTGCTCGAAGGCAGCAAATACTTTCTCACATTCAGAGTGAGCCTATAAAGGCCAGAAGGCATCAATCAGGTCAATTTCTGTGGATGTATCACAGGATAAAAGGACCAGTCAGATTCAAAGAGGAGAGATCTGCTGCCTCCCATAGGGCTGCAGCAATGCACCCCTCCTGAGGAACACAATACGCACCAGCCAGACTGCAGAACTCTCTAGAATTTGGCTCAGCTTTGACTGGGGTCAGAACAAACAACACCCTGAGGTCCCTTCCAACCTAAATTATTCCAAAGCTATGAGTGCATGAATCTACAACTTCTTGTGTACAGCTCTTCTTCTGCTCAATTTTATAAAATACATAAATGAATGTGCCTTTATCATGTGTTGATAGTAGTAATATAACAAGTTTACATATCAGATACATCTTTTGCCAGTGACCAAGGCCTGCCAGGTCCTATGACTGTAAAATCCTAATATATGAGGACCTTTTACTCCAAGTGCTTCAACATCTGGAATCACTTGATTCCTTCAGATTTCAGTAAAATATGAAAATGTTACAGAAAAGATCTTGAAAACACACATATTAAAGACTCATAAAACAGAAGACAAATAAAAAACCCCAAGGTGCTGAGGGGAGGCATTTATCACCATATAAAATGCCCAGGAATATGCAAGACATCATCACCGATACATGAAACAGGACCTGCAAGATATGTGTCACCTTCAAGAAATAAAAAGCCACCAACAATAACCTAGAATAGTACTCAACACCCAAGGTACAAAAGACCACCAAGGTTAATCTGGAATGGCAAAATGGTACTCAACACCTAAAATGCTCCCCGGGTATATAGTTGTCACCAATACATAGGCCTTACTCATGACTCTTTTTCCTCATGTTTGCAATAAAGTTCCAATTTCCACACAATTGGGTACCAGAGCAATGCCATGGTAGTCTTTACTTCACAAAATAAAGATTTCAATACAAAGTATACAATACAGTAATTCAACAGCTAAGGAGAGAAAACAGTTTTACCCTTTCCAGCAAATATTTCATGTACATCCAAACCAACAATACTGCATCACACTTTAAAAACATATTATCATAAATGAAATCGGCAAGTGTGAAATCAGCCATCTTTGATTAAAAAACTAATACTAAACAGGAGTTAGACTTCTATGTCTGTTACTACCTTGGATTTTATACAAAATACAAAAATATTTGTTGTCCTATGTGTAATATTTTTTATTACCCAATTAGCTTTATCTTTTATATATCTCTCTGTGTAAACATGTTTAACAACTAATGTTTGCCGCCACATCCAAGTTTTCATCTAAATCATGGGGTTAATTGGAATATCACAATATTGACAACAAACACGATTTTGTGGACAACTCTTGCTGTTTCTATGCTGCTTGATATGTATGTTCTGAGTGCCATAGACCATTGTATGAAAACATCACCTTTTTAAGGAAAGCCTAGGATCAAAGCAGTTTTTCAACAACACTGCAAATGCTTTCTCCAGTTTTATCATCATCTACCGTCACACAGATATTTTTACTACATCAGTACTAAGGATACTCTGTAAGTTTTTTTTAAATAATAAATAATGAGACTTTCTATAAAATTGTCCAGCACTAGATCTTCATTACATTGGCTCCTTTTTGCCAATAACTGTTCAGGAAAATTGCTGTATTTACTTACATTTTAAATTATATCCTGTGCTATTTGATATGTTGGTTTAGATTATGTCTTTATTAGGGTTTTTTTGACCTTGTTAGAAAGTTAATAGAATTTTCTATCTAGCTTTTCAGGCAATTAATATTTCTATGGCATTTTAATGGCATCTATATGTAAAAGCTTATCGCTTCAGAAAATAAAAGCAAGCTCCTTTAATCAATTGAAGGTGAACACATCCTAGAGTTTATGGCAAAAGAATCAAACAATAACAGGCTTCATAATATGTCCATAAGTATTAAAACCCTTTTGCATTCCATTGATATTAGAAAGCGAAAATTATATCCTAGAATACTGCCATCAAATCCAATCATATTCACAGAATCACAGAATGTTAGGGATTGGAAGGGACCTCGAAAGGTCATCTAGTCCAATCTCCCTGTTTGAGCAGGAACACCTAGACAAGGTTACACCGGAATGCTCATATTAAGAAAGAAGGTGGTCCAAAACAAAATCTTTCCCATGAATAGTTTGTCTCCTTTTATGAGTATGGTAGTCTGGGATGACCAACACTACCTTGAAGATCTCAGTCACAGTTTTAGAAAAACTGAAATGAAACACAGTATCTCAGGCAATTGTTTCCTCTATCCTTTAAATTGTCAATATGGAAAGTAGTTTTCTGATCGAGATTCTGGTTCTGATTCTTACTGAGACGGATAAAGTGTTAATCTCATAACCTGTAATTTTATAAATGCAGCTAGAATTTGGACTTCAATGATTTGGATTATTTGACTCTTTGAAAACCCAAATTTTCATTTTGATATTGATTGTAATATTGTACCTTATCACAAAAAGTGGCATGGACCTTACAGAAAAAGGCCACAGTGGTATTTATGAGCCAGCTGAAGCCTTCACTGAAACATGAACTTTGGTATTCATATCCTATTTATGAATGACTTGTAGCACTATCTGGAGAGAGGAGCAGGTGAGATCGAGGAAGACTGGAGGATGTTTTACCCACTTAAGAGTTGTCTGCCAGTACACAAATCGCACCACTTTTCAAGGTGTGATTTTCCCTTTTCCTCCTCTATTTTTCATGATATTTCAGGATCCAAGAAAGCTAAATTTTGTGAAGTGAGAGGCTGAAGCCAGGTTTGGTCTGCCTTCTATCCCACTATGGGTGATGATGTTAAACCTTCGTCATTCTTCCCCAAATCCATCTACTGCCTCTTAACACAAGGCTATTATCACCTAGCACTTTAGAATCTCCAAACCTTGAATCTGTAACATGGGAGAACACTGAGCAGCACTACTATACACTTGCTCTGGTCTACATTTTTTCCTACACATGCACTATTTGCTGTTGTCAGAGATAAGATACTGAATATGTGATAATATATGTGATAAGTATGTGATAAGTCTAATACGTGATAAGTATGTCATCAAGTAATTTATCTCAACAATGTTAGTTTTAGTTAAGGCCATGGAGGAACACAGGTTTTGAATAGTTCTCTGCTGACTGTCTTAAATCCCTATCTCCATATCAGCAAAAGTGTAGGTGAGACAAAAGTGCAGCTAGAGACAAATGTCTCTGTTAACTCCTATTAATAGATTCTAAAATACAGTTAAGTAACAGTATTTAAATGTTAAAAATCAGCATGTAAACTATTTGGACAGAGAGAACATTAATTTAAGTTTTAAATGAAAATTGGATCTTTATTTAGATGACTCATTATTTTTCCTATGCAACTAAAACAAAATAGTATTTCGGGTAATAAATGCAATTCTAGCTAACTCTAGCAATTTATTTCTGTGTATTCTTTCCTAAACGGTGCATTACAATTTGTTATGTTGAAATTTATTCTCAATGGTAAGACTAACTTGCAATAATAGTTTCTACTCTGAAAAATGAAGAGGAACAAATTATTACAGATTATACAGCACATCTTAAAAACCAGCAAAATTATACAAAAACCAGCGTTGCAGGTGTTCTCTACTGAGCCTTAGATTTTATTTTAAACACACAAACATCAGACACTTGTTGAAAACCAAGACACACACCTGATTTTAGCCATCAGCCTACATGTCCACTATTCCTGCTGACTGAAATTTCACAAATCTTTTGACCACACACAGAATACCAGGGATCAGCTTGCATGAGCAGCATGAAATCAGATGTGCCATATTGTTCAGCATCTGTTCTTAACTTCACACTAATGTTTCCCTGGAAAACACAGGGCTGTCAGTATCAATAATTCTATGCTAATCCATCAACTTTTACCTTTGTTTTGTCTCACCGGTTATTCTGCTTCGAGCTTGTTTAGCTGTAACAGCTATGCCTGGCTAATAAGCCTCAGATCAACACCTAGAATCTGTCAACTCAATTCGTATTGAAGAGATGATCTTTTCTTCTTTACCCTCCCTCTTTTCTTCCTTCTCCTTCTTTTTAAATCTCTCATTTTCAAGACTCAGCCTGTACTCTCCTCTTTTTTGTTCTGCTTTACTATCAGCCTGAACCACTTCTTACTAAAGACCTTTCTGTCTTGGTACTGTAATTTTTATTGTATCATTACAGAGTTTAGAGACAGCTTTATTGTAAGTAATAAATATTTCTAAAATTGTTCAGGCATCTGGCAATTGTATTTATTTTATGTCACCATCACATCATGAAAGATCATAATGGTTAGAGGCCAAATGCATTTCTAAATTAATATAAAATTTATAGCCCTACATTAACTGAGCAAAGTAATAAGGGAAAAACTAATGAATAGCTTTTAGATATTTCAAGCACTTTTAGCATACTTAAATATTTCAGGATACATTATTCTATAAATCATATAAACATGAATATGCCAAGTACTTCATGCTTCTCTGGTAACACATACACGAGGGCATCTATAGTAGCACTGTGAAAACTCACACCCACAAAAATAACACATTACAGGTATTGCTAAATTTGTTAGAATTTATCTTAGAGACATGAAAGGTAATCATAAGTGATAAGAATTTACGTGTATTTCCTCCTGGACAGACTTCCAGACAAAGCTGAAACAAGCGTCTATTTCCAATGAACGATAATAGTCTATGAAGTATAGTTCTGCATTAAAAAAATGCCAGAACCATTTCAAGAACCCAGTTTTAGGTGTATTTCAGAGTACCTCACTGTGCTAATAAAAATTGGTACAGTTCTATGTTAGAGCCTTTGAAATAATAAGGAGTACAATTAAGGGGCTTTTAATGTCTTCTTTTTATATTTTTTTCCTTTCTCTTGCTTGGTATTTTTCCCACAATTTTTTTTTTCTTGACGCTCATTTCCTCTTTCTTTCCTTTCCAAAACTAAAAAAGCTTGTTTCCATAATTAAGGTGATTACTATCAGAAAAGCTTTTTTTAGTTACAATGTTTATTTATTTAAAGACAGTGTATGACCAGAAGAGATCATAAAATCTATGACATAAAAACTATGAAATTAAATCAAGAATTAAGTACTTTTTGGAATCCACTAACACTGCTTGTTACCAATATTCAAGTCAAGTATTTAATCATTCAAAAATCAACCCTCTTAATAAACAAAAAAAGCTTATTATACCTCACCAAATGCAATTCTCCTTTTACTCAAACAGCATGAAAGAGCAAAGACATAAGATACATAAGAACTAGATGAACTTCCCCAGATCACAACATACTCTGTCACTATGTTGTAATCGAGCTCTCTTGCATTTATTCCCTATAATACTGACAGAAATATACTAGCTGTTAAAAAAACCAGGTACTTTAACTGATCCATTGGGTCGTAAATTTCTTCAGCTGTAAAATTCCAGTAATTTATATATCCAAGTTAATTTCATTATCTAGTTTTTAAATATTCATTTGGGTTTTCCAATAACTTCCATTCTGAAGTAATAAACCATTAATATCCACAGCCTGGCAACTGCAAAGAGTGCTAAAAATCAACCCCTGATTTTCGTAGTCATGATATTCATTCATGTTTCATGATTTACTCAGAAGACCAGAATAATTCTTTGCAGTATATCATACCTGCTAGGGCTGTCATCATTTTAATTTTAGTGGTCTAAAAAGTATGTCATGTTATTCATTTTGAAACACATTGCTGCCTGAAGCTATCACATCTATTGGCTAAGAAACCTCTCTTACATAACACATAAAAAGCTTTTTTTAAATTTGTTTCAACTTTTCAATCTCATAATTTTCACCACATTAGCTTACTCCTTTCTTCTCCTTTCCATTTCTTCTTCCCTCTCCAATACATGCCTTTTCTGCATACCCTTTTACTTCAATTTTGCAGCATGTAGGAACTCAAATGTATACAACAGATGCTGAAGTTTAGCTATAAAAATAGTTCCACTCACGTACAATTAGTTATTTCTTGAAGTTTCTGACCTCATGCTTGTCACTAGCATATGACTACATTCAAGTAACATGCAAAGTAATATCAGTATATGACCTTCATGCTGATAACCACATAGCAATGGGTCATATTGAAGTGGAGAAAAAGGAAAAATAGTTAATATTATTATGTCATTACCTGAATATTCAAAAAATCCTCAGCACTGCTTTCATAAAAACCTAAGAACAGCCATTCTGGGTGAGAAAAAAAGTCAAGCTAGTCTAACATCTCATTTCTGACAGCAGTAAACAGAAGACACCTAAACATAAGAATAGATTATTCAAATAAAGGCATTTTTTGGTAAATCTCTTGCCCTTCAGCAATTTTGACTCATTCTTTGATAGCCTTTGGCACACTTTTCTTCTGTGTATTTGCCCAAACAGTTCTTAAACATCTATAAATTTTTAGCATACGCATGATGTGGTGAAGTGCTCCACAGATTAATTACAGAGGATGCTGCCAGAGTAACGTTTTTCTTTTCCCCAGTTTTCACAACTTCTCTCCAGCCAAATGACAAAGCACCATAGCACATTCCTTGTGTGGGCCAAATAGTTGTCCCATCTCTGTAGCTGATGTTCAACCTGCTTCTCTACTTCATGGACACCTTCTCCTATCTGCCTCATTTCCCTGGACTCCCCCTGGAATTAGTACTTACAATTGTTGCATTGTCACTAAATGAAAAAGAAGCTGCAAGATTTGTGTCAATCAGGCATATCTTTCCTGTACAAGTTACTGAACTTCTCTATCCTGGCCAGGCACAGAAATGATGTGTTTCCATACTGTAATATTCCACCAGAATCAGTACTTTCAGCATTGTGCTTTGAAGGTTCAGAGCCTGGGTGAGTCAGCACATACTTCTCTTCATTGCCCTTTATGACATAGTATTTGTTGATCCTACATCTGTTGTTTTCCAGAGTCCACCCAACATACTGTGCATATCACAGACACAAAATACTATAAGGACCCTAATGCTCAAAAAGGAAATATTTCACATATAAATGACTCTAGAAGGGTATTTTTGCAAGAGCAATGGGCAAAAAAGTGTGCAGGATGGTGTTTTTAAAACAACATACATATTATCAAGATTGACTTACAACTACTTTTGAAAACCAAGCCATTAACTGTTAACCTGAAACTGGACTTTTTTAGATTGTGTTTATAAGGAAAATACCGAGTATTACAGCAGATAAAAAAACCCCCACTGAAGTGTGAAAGAGTTTCTAGAAATATTCTAATCACTTTCAACAGAGTACACTAAAGGTAGTCAGACGTTTTAATGTCCAGTAAACTACAAAGCTATCAAATAAGAATTTTTGAATTTTTCTCTGTAATATGGACAGCTTACGTGAGGTAAAATTATTATTTAGGGATATTTGTACACCATGAGCTTATTAAATGTTGAAGAAATGGTTTAAGAATATTTTAAATTCTTCAAACAGCTTGTCCTTTACAAGTTTAATAAAAAATTCTTATCAGGTGTTTTGTTGTATTCTTGCTTTACATAAATGACTTAGGTTTCACCTAAACCTTAGGGTATCTGAAGTCATTTTATTCACGCACACCATGAATCCAAAATCCATAAATATTTCCCTTCAGACTAGGAAAATTATTTTTTAATTTGTACAGTAATAAAAGCCTTCATCTGCCATTGAATTTTATTTTCTTGAAAGTAAATGCTTCGTTAACTTTCGGTGAGATATAGATTTCAGCTGTATTAAATCTTAAACCAGGAATGTAACAGTCCTTTGACAGTTAGGCCAAAGCTCAGACAACAATTTGTAATAGGGTATTTATTCTTCCTCAGTTTATATTAAGAATTTGAGATCAGAACACTCCTGTTAAAAATCAGAAGTGACTTGAGACTCATTTGTAGAAAGAATAGTCCCCAAAACTTTAATATCTGCCACAGACTCTGTGTTGCCATACTCGCCCTTTTTTTATTGTCCAGCAAATGCTGCTTAGGTACCCCAAAAGAGTGTGATGCCTTTTATAACCATGATAAAGGGATTTTCCCACTAGCATCCTGTAGAAAGGTTTTCTTTAGAGAAAATGGAGACTCTTCAATTTAAAGGGCCTTGGTGATGGTTTAAGTTATATCTAGAAAGAGCTGAACTTCACATAGTTCATAACGGTTTACCTACTTCATTTGTTTGACTTAAATACCAAACTTTCTTACTTACATCATTACGTAAAAAACAAACGAACAACCAAATAACTCCCCCCTACCCCCCCAAAATCCAAACCAAACCTACAAGCAAACAAACAAAAAAAACCTGACCAGAGATTACTTGATTACTTGGACACATCTTTCCTGCAAGGGTCCTCCCTGATGAGACCAATTAAAAAAAAAAAAAAAGCTGTCGTAACTTATTTCTCAATTTCTCAAGAAAGATAGATCTATCCCTACAAAATGATTCAATTGCATTCTTTTTAAGAGACTCTACAGAATCATCCTATTTCCTGTTATTAGGTTTTTCTCTGCAGAGCCAGGAAAAAGGAAAAGATAGCGTGTGTTTTTATTCTCTGTATGTTTCCACAGTATTATTATCTTTAAATCCAAATGCAGTAAGAAAAGCTCAGGATGCAAGCTTGATCTCTGCGCCAGTCTTTTCTTTTAGGTTTTAATTCTTTCCATCTCTAGCCTCCATTGATTATTTTAACAGAACTGTTTTGTGAAATGGCAGAAATAGAAACAAAATTTTAAATGTTACATAACTGAAATAATGAAAATACCCACTAAAATGTACTTTTATGTAAGCGATCTTTTCAAAACACATAACAGGAATATGATCTCTGAGCCCAATGATTGAAATGGAAAACAGCAATGCAGAGGTTATCTCTCTTTCAGGTTCTTTCCATTAAAACTTCAGAAATTCCATAAAGATGTGGTTGCTAGCTCACACTAGACTCCAGCTTGAGTAATTCTATCCCACCTTTATTTTAAAATTTTATGCCTCTTACTTTTATAAAATCCATTTCTCTTTAAGCATTCTAATGTATACATATTAAAAATTACACTCAGGATGATAATAATCAATAAAGTGTTTCTAAAGCTAGTTGTTAAGTCATAAAGTGATTTGAATCACCTTGCAAATCATTTACGAAATTTAAAACTGCAAGCAAACTAATGAAGAAGTAAGCATAAAAATCAACTCTCTCCCTTTATAATTAGTATTTTAATTATGGAGGAGTCAAAACCAACATGAAACCATAAGGAAACTAAAATATGAACAGTTTATATTCTGCTTGAGGAAAAAAAAAAAGTTTTGGATGTGTATATACAAATAAGCTTATATCAATCAGCCCTGAGAATAAATTTATTTTTATTATTGTTTGCATCATACATTTTTCTTTTAAATTAACTACTGTAAAACTGAACAAGTTCTTTAATAATTCTAGTCATCATTTGGTAAATAAATTAAAATGTTGAGGGTATGTGCCTTAGCACATAACATGACAAATTTTTTTTCAAACAAAAGTGTCTTCTGGACAGCATGTTCATCCAATAGACCTAACACAGATTTTTGTCTCCTCTGCTACTTCTGTGTAGCATGTCCAGACTCAGAGAGTTAGCTTAAATGAGTTGTATATTCCTGAAGATAATGATGGAAATGAGAAAGGGCTCCATCTCTGTTAAAAATGTCATAAAAGCAAAATTTGAAGATGATCAAGTATATACATATATTTTTTATTTCTCTCTATCTACACATCTGCCTTAATCTACCTTCAGTATTAAAACATCTCTACTGAGCAGAGGAGAGTAGGATGGTAATTTTGATTTTCATTCTATGAAAATAACTGTTTTTCTCTTTTTCACTTGTGCCATCACAGTATACAAAAATAAAATGACTGATTAAAAGTTGAAATAGTCAATCAAAATTAATATATATTAATTCATACTGCATTTATATTATCCTTATTTCAATTAGGTTTTGTTGACAGAAACTTATTATCCTCTTGCACATGCTTGCTTTTATACACCCGAGTTTTGAAGATAATATGAAAAGTAAATTCAGTAACTAAAAATTTTTTTGTGAGATACTATTTTTTGGTATTGCTCTTCTGTTTAGATGGATTTCAAGAGGGTCAGAGGAAAGGAAGGTCTATAATTAAAAGCAATTCTGTGCACCATAAAAATGCACATTTCATTATTAGAGAGGTTAAAATACGTATCTGATTTTTTTTTTTTTTTTGCAAGATGCAATAAATAGACTCAAGACTCTCAAGATCTGACAGAAAGCCCTGCACAATTTGTTTTACTTAACTGAATGGCACTGAGTCTCTGACGGTTGATGCTCAACTGAAAATGTTATTGGCATGATGGGCACTGATACATTAATGAACGAAAGGATATACACCACGTTCCTTGCAATAACAAATCATTAGACGTGCTTTATTGGGCCATGCTTTTCAAGAAAAGGCAGCTAAATTTATATTACAATCAAGAGCTTCAGGATTGTCTAATAATATTGACTTCCATTTTGTGGTGGTTCCACTATTTCTTCATTGCCTCTAACAATACCTTTTACATTCTACTTTTATTGGATTTCTTGAGTTTTATTCCTTGATTGTATCTAGCAATATTGTAAAATATGACAGTCAGACATAAACAAGATATCTCATCAGTGCTGCATCTTCTGGGTAAACATTTTAAATTTTTTCCTCCTCATCTCCTGCAGGCCACACAAAGACCTTATTAACATTTTTTATTAAAAAAAAAAAAAAAAAAAAAAAAAAAAAAAAAAAAAAGTCTTGCTACTGCTTGCTACTGTATTGTTCCTGTTTAAAACATTTGATTTCATCATTTAATCCTGCCTGGAACTAATCGCTACATAGTCTATCTTCTCTTCCTATATCTCTTTTATTATAATTTCTAGATGTACTAGGTCTAATTTAGGCTAGATTGACATGAGTACATTCTGCTCTGTACACAGACTACTGATTTCAAGATGGAAGCAGGATTCCAAGCACAGACTATACCCACACAAATCATCCCAATAATAGAAGGGAAAAAAAGAAACCATGACACATTTCATTATTCATACAGACTGTTGGTGCCTTTAAGTAACTAAAGTTTGTCAGAGTGGTTTGATATATTTCTAATTACTGTTAAATAACATTACAAAACATAACTGCTTGGCCTGAACTACAAAATTGACTTGGTCTGCTTTAGTTGCCCTATTTGAGACAAACCTGCTAATGTATTAGCCTTCTTTTCATTTCATGTAATGACCATCTGTTGATTATTTTCTTGAATATTAATATACAAAATTTTTTTTTCTTCCTCCTCCCCTTAAAAAATGATTGCACATCAACAACTCTGTTCAAACATCCACTATTCAAGCTGTGCAACTGGACAAATCTAAGTGTCACAATAGGCTTACTGGATAAATCTTTAAGAATTCAAAATTATCTTTGTATAATATTCTCTTGAAAATCTCACTTTCCACAAACACTAAGGTCATGCTGGAATACACATGGAAAGGAAACACAGTTAAAAGCCAATCATGGAAATTGAGTTACTCCATTTGAAAGCAAATATTTGAAAAAAAAATTCTGAGATACATGTTCCAGCCTATTTATACAGTGAATGATTAAGAATAAGCTGTCCTGTAAACATTGTTCACTCAGCTGAAAAACATTATTATTATTTAATAGAAGGTGAATGTCCACAAAATGAAAATAAATATATATATTCATTACCATCTAACCTATCACAAGAATTGAAGTTCTTGTTGCCCTCTTCTATACTTTCTATAGTCACACTCGCCATTCTTTCCGAATGTTAAAACTCTTATAAGAGGTTGCATGAGTCATATTTTAATGCACATCAGAATCACTGCAGTGATTCCACACTTTTTATGAAACATGGGGCAAGCTACCCGTGACATGCTGGACTGCTGACATGGGATAAAGGTACAAGTAACGCATCTGTGTCCCTTAAGCTGATTTTAAATCAGTCCTGACACTTCATGAAACAAGTCTGAAGCAATGAGACAAATGAGCAGGCAGTGACCTTGTAAAAGCAAATACCTCTATGCTCTCAATGTATCTCTATAGAGTAAACATCGTCTATAAGCAGTTTTCCCGAAGCTTTCAAGTTCTAGATAATACAGTATAATTTTCCAAAGCCACTACAAGGTCAGGTTGAAATTGTATAAGTAGATTTTTTTTTCTACAGTGAATTAAATCATATTTTTACAAGGTTAAGTAGGGTACTAAGTATTTATTCCCTTTTTCTTTTGGGAACCTTACTAGAATTCTGCCATTAATTTTTCATGGCCAAACAAATATAAGACTGAGAAAGGAATTTTATTCAACTTTTTCTTCATCAGAGTTATTTTTTAACAATAAACACCAAAAGGTATCAATGTATTTCACAGGAATAAAATTAACTATTTAAAATCTGCATTCAGCCACCCAGAATCAATAACATAACCTGCACATCAAATCAAGTCACTTTGTGTTTGCTAAGAAGTCCTATTAAATAGCACTGTTTTGAATAACACCTTCCTACTTTTTACAGGAAGATGCCTTTACATGAGATACCTAGTACTATAAAATATCTAACCAAATATGTCTAACGGTGGTTTGACCACTCATACAAGCTGTTGCCATGTGTTTATGGAACAAATAGGAGATTGCAAATTTGATTTCAGATTGTCTTTCTACTGTGACATGACAGATTTTTACTTTTTCCCTTCTTGGGAAAACAAACAAAAAAGGAGATAACAGAGATTTACAGAAATTAATTAGGATTGTGCACATCTATAACTATGCACTCAAGTAAACGTACACCATACTTGCACCAACAAATTGATTTTTTTTTTTCCTGTAAGTACTAGGAAAGGAGGTACACAATACAGGAGGTACATATCAAAATGAGATAAAAAGTGATTTAGAAGAAGGGCATTGGAAATAGTTAAAATGAGTTCTACTCAAGACAGCAGCTATCTGACATACTCAAGAGAATAAGAATAAATCGGTTCATTCCTACCCACTGTATTCCAAATCCAAGTTTTACAAAATACCCTCCAACTCCATAAATGTGTGTTTTTACATGAAAGTTAACAAACAGGACAAAATAAGTACAACTAAATTAACTTGTAGCAAGATCCTTTTGCTGATAAGCTATGAGCAAGAGCACAGAGCTGACAGGTTCAATCACAAAGCTTAAGTTTCTATTTTCCAGTGCAACATAAAAAGGAGATGAGAACACAGCCCATTATATAAATAAGACTCTGTGTGTGTGTGTGTATGCATGTACACATGCACACATGTGTATGGTTCTCTAATACCCATTTTAGCTGGCTGACAATTTTCTAAACATTTTTCAAAGGAAATCCAAATCTGAGCAGAAAATATCCTTGAGGAATACGCAGCTATTTCATAGAAATTTTCAATGAAATTTTTCACAAGGGCGATACCTAATGTTTGACACTAAAAGATAGTAAGATAGAGGTCATGTATCTATTAAAAAAAGAACATCGGAAATCAGAAGGACTAATAGCCTGTGAGTAGGACACTTACCTGGGACACGATCTATATTGGAGACTGCAGGAATTTGAACCTTGGTCTCCGATATCTTGACTAAGTCTCTTATTCATTAATAATTAATGATATTGCCTGCTCTGGACTGGATCTTTCTCACTACAAAAAACAAACAAAAAGGAAACAAAAGCTTTCTTGCATTCATCCCAAAATGGGACATCAAGTTCTTGAAAACTAAAATATTGAGGAATGCAGGGAAACAGTTTTCTATCTAGTTAAAAGATAACAAGTTTTGAAAATGAAATAATTTACAGTTTAAAATAAAGTATTGACAATAAATGACTGCCATTGAAGTAAATGAAATTTGCATATACGACAGAACATATTTGTTAAATATCCAGCCAGTGTTACTACTAAATCATAATAATATTTATTCAAAACCTAATAACAAACTGCTGCCTCGGTAAAATGAAAGAAGTTGTCTGTTTGCCAAAAAAATCAAATTATTTTTGAGTAGAGATAACTACAGCTATTACACAACTTTATAAATTTCAAATACCAATCTGCTACAAATTGGACATGTCTCAAGCAAAAGTAGCCAAGAAATTGAAAACAGCTTTTTTTTCAGTTCTTTATTGCATAGATCAGCAGAACCGAGTTGATAACAGAACAAATACTATTTTGAACATCAAATAAAGAGATCTGGGTGGTCAAAGAGTCTTAGAAACCTGAGAGCTCGTATCACTGACATGCTTGTTGAGAAATGGATGATGAGTATTATAGTATAGTTTTGCAAACAAATTATTTTTTTTTTCTACAGTATGTCAAGAGAGTTTGCTGGAAGTCTAGATAAAAGCATTTAACACAGCTGCTTTAGTTCTGTACCACTAAAACCTTAAGTATAAAATTATAGCTTTAATAGGCAAACTGTACTTTTAAAGAAGTGATAAGTATTTTTTCCATACTGGATATTAAGATCAGAAGTGTGTCTATGTTTGTGTATCCCAACAACACAGAAAATTAAAAATTTGAAAGATTTCCTCATTCTTGCAGAGTAACCAAAACCCAAGAAAATATACTTGTGTTTACTGGTCTCTGTTAGTAACATTCACAAAACACAATCATTCAGATTTACATTTTTGCATATCCAAAAGATTCTAACTCTAAAAGTCAAACTCCTAAATGAATATAGGGACAATCTATAAAGATGCAAACAGAGAGGAGTTAATGGTTGCATATATCTGCATTACTATATATGCTGTCACATAAAAAAGATATCATGCTTAATTGGCATGTGTATCTTTGGGCAGACATTCAAGCATCTTGCAAATTACCTGCTGTCCAAACAACATGAAGCTAGAGCCAGGCAGCCAGCAACCAGAGTGTGTTCTATTGTGAGTATCAACCATGTGAATTCTAGCCAGGAAATTCAAACTGCTGTTTATGCTCTGGTTGTGTTTAAAGCTAAATTGAAGTTTAAGTTCCCTTGAGAAATAACTGTCTCAACTCAGATAAGTTGACTGATTCCTGATCTTAAAAGTAATTGCCATGGTACAACTGGCAAGAGGAGTTTAACAGAATATACAATACAGAAAACATCGTGCCATGACAGGAGTCAAAACTGACTAAAACACTGCAGGTAATTACAGCAAGAGAAAATATCTGAATTAGGCTACTGCATTCTTAGAGGGGTAACAAAATAAGTCTTTTCATACATTGATTGTTAATGGGAAAGCAGAATATGGAGACACAAAAGACCAGATGTACAACCAAAACCAGTAAAACAATTTGGTGCTGGTACTTCCTAAGATACGTGGTTGAGGCACACCAACCCCAAGAGACATCCTAAGAACTAAAGGGGTTCACATTTGCATTTTTCCTACCATTACAGTTCTTTCAGCTTTAGTAAACTCCAAACTTCAATGCAATGTAATAATGTAATAAGCAACAGAATAATGTAATATTAAGTAAATGCCAGTTTCAATATCAATTATGTACATACTAGAAAATTCACTGATATTATATGCTTCCCTCATTAAGAGGGAGACTTAAGTTTCTATTGCTCCATGTCCCTTCACAATGTCACTTGGCAGCAATAAGAGAAATATACACTGGTATTTGTTTAGTGACAAAAAAGTAAGGTAAGTCTCTTTTACAGAGTAAGTTTTCTGATTGACAGACTGTCAATATACTTTATTTGTTAACAGCTATATGAAGAATAAATTATACAAAATTATAGCTCTATTCAGAGAATGATGTTCGACTGATTATATCTTTAAAGAAAAAAGTAAGCTAATTACCTATGCCATAGACCATTCGAATACATGACACTAAGAATACAGGCACAGTAAAAAATATTTCTTTCTTTGCTATCCGTTAAAATTCTTATATATTACCTAAGTGAATTAACCAGGATGTTACAAATATGCAACATAACCATACTTTCCCCTATGGATATGTCACGAAGTTATGACTTGAGTGTCCCATCCTTCTTGAAACACCTATTATACTAATTGTATAGACACAAAAAAGTAACTAACAGCTTCATTAGACACATATAACCTAGAATAAGTGCGAGGTATTTACATCCTCAGGGAAGGTGAAGAGAGACATTTCCATGGGGAAGCCAGTGGACCATGGCAAGGTTAGTACAAGGAAAGGAAATTATAAATGTTCCATAAAATTCACATCTCCTAAACCTATTATTTTGATACAGACAAAAACTAGAGATTTTAGTTCCCAGCTTGATTTTTCCAAGATGTTTTGCACGTCTCCTTTCAAGACCAGGCTTAAAAAAAAAGAGGAAAGTTGAGTTCATTCTTGAAGACAGCAGTTGTTTGTTTTTCGGGAAAGAATACAATAGATGAAGTCTGAAATTAAAGCATGTGATTCAGATATTTTGATGGTTCCATTAGGGGACAATATATCATAGAGGCTCTCAAATTATTTTATCCTTACCACTCAAGACAGAGTAGATCCACTTGATGCACATAAAACAATGGAGACTTTTATTCCAATGACAAGTTTAGCCTCAGGATTATTTCACGGCTAAGTTATTTGCCGAGCATTTTGTTCAAGGTCAGGTCTTCCTCTAATATAGCCTACTCCTACTCCTGATCTTCCAGACAGATGGGGAGGAAGCGGCATCCCGTAGTCTGAGGGAAATGAAGAAAGACTTCAAGGCCTTGGGACGAATGGTGAAAGAGTCTGGGGCTCAAGTTATCTTCTCTTCCCTCTTTCCATTTTTGGGTGATGATGTGGGATGGAATAAAAAAATTAAGTCCGTAAATGATTGGCTTTGGGACTGGTGCTACAGGCAGGGCTTTGGGTTCTTTGATAACGGCTGGTTTTATAAGACACCAGTCCGGTCAATGATATGTGGGAAAGGTTTATCCCACAGGGGCAAAAGGATGCTGGGACAGGAATTAGCAGGGCTCATTTGGAGGGCTTTAAACTAGATTTGAAGGGGGATGGGGTTGTAGCTGGGCTTGCATCAGTGGGGCAGCATGCTGGAATCCATAAAGACCGGGAGGCCCCTCAGGCCCCTAGGGTGAAATCGGTGTACTCGGCTCGCTCCCTGAAGTGCCTGTACACCAATGCGCGCAGCATGGGGAATAAGCAGGAGGAGTTAGACACCTGCGTTCGGTCAGGAGATTATGATCTGGTGGCATTAACAGAGACATGGTGGGACAGCTCACATGACTGGAATGTGGTCATGGATGGCTATGTCCTTTTCAGGAAAGACAGGCCAGCCAAGCATGGTGGTGGAGTTGCTCTTTACGTGAGAGAGCAACTACAATGTATAGAGTACTGTCCAGGTGCGTTTGAGGAGCAAGTTGAGAGTCTGTGGATGAGAATTAAGGGGCAGGCTGGCAGGGGTGACACTGTTGTGGGAGTCTATTACAGGCCACCAGATCAGAGTGAGGATGTTGATGAGGCCTTCTACGGGCAGCTGAGAGCGGCCTCACAGTCACAGGCTCTGGTTGTTATGGGGGATTTTAACTACCCTGATGTTTGCTGGAAGGACTACTCAGCCAGCCAGCCTCAGTCTAGGAGGTTCCTCCAGTGCATTGACGATAACTTTCTGATGCAAATGGTGGAGGAGCCAACTAGGAGAGGTGTGCTGCTGGATCTCGTCCTCGCTAACAAGGAGGGTCTGGTTGAAGCAGTAAAGGTGGGGGGCTGCCTTGGTTGCAGTGACCATGAGATGGTGGAGTTCAGGATCTCCTGTGGTGGGAGCAGAATACCGAGCAGAATTGCAACCCTGGACTTCAGCAGAGCCGACTTTGGCCTTTTCAAACAATTGCTGGAGGAAATCCTGTGGGCAAGGCTGCTTGAAGGTAAAGGGGCCCAAGATAGTTGGTTAACATTCAGGGACTGCTTCTACCAAGCTCAAGATCAGTGCATCCCGACGCGCAGGAAGTCAAGGAAGGGAGCCAGGAGACCTGCGTGGTTAAACAGGGAACTGCTGGGCAAACTCAAGTGGAAGAGGAGGGTTTACAAATCATGGAAGGAGGGGCTGGCCACTTCGGAAGAATATAAGGCTGTTGTCAGAGGATGTAGGGAGGCAACTAGGAAAGCTAAGGCCTCCTTAGAGTTAAACCTGGCGAGAGGGGTCAAGGACAACAGGAAGAGCTTCTTCAAATACATGGCAGATAAAACCAACACCAGAGGCAATGTAAGCCCACTGATGAATGGGGTGGGTGCCCTGGTGACAGAAGATACAGAGAAGGCAGAATTACTGAATGCCTTCTTTGTCTCTGTCTACTCTGTCGGATGCTGTCCTGAGGAGCCCCGTACCCTTGAGGCCCCAGAGGAAGGCAGGGCAATGGAGGAGTTTGCCTTGGTTGATGAGGACTGGGTTAGGGACCAGTTAAGCAAACTGGACATCCATAAATCCATGGGTCCAGATGGGATGCACCTGCGGGTGCTGAGGGAGGTGGCTGAAGTCATTGCTGGACCACTCTCCATCATCTTCGCCAAGTCTTGGGAAACGGGAGAGGTGCCTGAGGACTGGAGGAAAGCAAATGTCACTCTGGTCTTCAAAAAGAGCAAGAAGGAGGACCCGGGCAACTATAGACCGGTCAGCCTCACCTCCATCCCTGGGAAAGTGATGGAACACCTTATCCTTGGTATCTTATCCATCTTAAGACATATCAAGGATAAGAGGGTCATCAGGGACAGTCAACATGGCTTCACCAAGGGGAAGTCGTGTTTGACCAACCTCATAGCCTTTTATGAAGACGTAACAAGGTGGATTGACGATGGCAGAGCAGTGGATGTGGTCTACCTTGACTTCAGCAAAGCATTTGACACCGTCTCCCACAGCATCCTCACGGCAAAACTGAGGAAGTGTGGACTGGATGATCGGGTAGTGAGGTGGACTGCAAACTGGCTGAAGGAGAGAAGCCAGAGAGTCGTGGTCAATGGGGCAGAGTCTGGTTGGAGGCCTGTATCTAGTGGAGTGCCTCAAGGGTCAGTTCTGGGACCAATACTGTTCAATATATTCATCAATGACTTGGATGAGGGAATTGAGTGTACTATCAGCAAGTTTGCTGATGACACCAAGCTGGGAGGAGTGGCTGACACACCAGAGGGCTGTGCTGCCATCCAGCGAGATCTGGACAGGCTAGAGAGTTGGGTGGGGAAAAAAATTAATGAAATATAACAAGGGAAAATGTAGAGTCTTGCATCTGGGCAGGAACAACCCCAGGTTCCAGTATAGGTTGGGGAATGACCTATTAGAGAGCAGTGTAGGGGAAAGGGACCTGGGGGTCCTGGTGGACAGCAGGATGACCATGAGCCAGCACTGTGCCCTTGTGGCCAAGAAGGCCAATGGCATCCTGGGGTGTATTAGAAGGGGGGTGGTTAGTAGGTCGAGAGAGGTTCTCCTTCCCCTCTACTCTGCCCTGGTGAGACCTCATCTGGAATATTGTGTCCAGTTCTGGGCCCCTCAGTTCAAGAAGGACAGGGAACTGCTGGAGAGAGTCCAGCGCAGGGCCACAAAGATGATTAAGGGAGTGGAGCATCTACTTTATGAGGAAAGGCTGAGGGAGCTGAGTCTCTTTAGCTTGGAGAACAGGAGACTGAGGGGTGACCTCATCAATGTTTATAAATATATAAAGGGTGGGTGTCACGAGGATGGAGCCAGGCTCTTCTCGGTGACAACCAACAGTAAGATAAGGGGTAATGGGTTCAAGATGGAACACAAGAGGTTCCACTTAAATTTGAGAAGAAACTTCTTCTCAGTGAGGGTGACGGAACACTGGAACAGGCTGCCCAGGGAGGTTGTGGAGTCTCCTTCTCTGGAGACATTCAAAACCCGCCTGGACGCCTTCCTGTGTAACCTCACCTAGGTGTTCCTGCCCTGGCAGGGGGATTGGACTAGATGATCTTTCGAGGTCCCTTCCAATCCCTAACATTCTGTGATTCTGTGATTCTGTGATTCTGTGATTACTTTCCACGTAAACCCAGGATAGTATGGTATGTTACAGCTACATGCTTTTACCAGTGGAAATGTTTAGGGACTTCTTTGTTCTGAAGTTCTTATATGCTTTCACACGTATTTTTTCTAAACAGATGGTCGAACAGTGAGGTAACAGATCTCGATTAGACATTAAAAGACAGTAACACTAAGCTACCAGTGGGAAAATACCTTTCAAAAAATGATTACTATGTCTCTGATTTCTCCGTCTAACATTCCTTCTGCTAGACAGATACTAATTACTTTCAGTTTGCTTGTCTGATACATATCATATCAGGGCAATTATTTGTAACTTGTATTTACATTTGAAGTGTCTTTCTTACATTATACACTAGAAGACGAGACTGAATACCCAAAAGTCTCTCTACCTTTCCCACCTATACTACTTAATTTGATGAAAAGAGACATGCACAACTTGCCCGTACTGTTTTTACACAATTGCAAATAAACTGTATTTCCTTTTTAATAACTTCTTTGATGACCTATTCAACATCCATACTTAAAGACAATTCAGTTGCCTGTCTTACTATGAGATTAATAGCCTTACGGGAAAACTTATTTCTCCTCTCTGTGCACAAAGAGAGCATGGGATAACTATTTCAGATTCAGAATGCGACTTTTACATGCGAGGTCAGTATATTCAGAAAACTTTTCCAACTGGAGAATCTATAAATTGAACTCAGAAAGGCTTTTATTGTGCCAGTTGGCCAGTGGCTGCAGCTGTACAGTTAAAAATAGAAAGTGAACAGCTAATACAAATTAATATTGTTGCAGCTGTCAGCCAGTGATGACAAACCCATGCCCTGGCTTTTCACAACCAACTGCAAGTGGTGCAATTACTATTGTTTTTATAAAAAAGCTCAACACTGGCTTATGCTAAAACAGCAAATATTTAAAATAATGTCAAAATGTCAAAACACTTCAATTTCAACAATTATTTTATCATGGCTAGATTCTTCTTTTGTGCAAATACTCTTTAAACCAGTTTAGTGAAAGTATTTTCCTTTCAAAAGGTTTCTAGCTGCATTTCTGATTTCCTATCACTGCTCAGATATGCAAATACAATTTCTTAGTGTATCTATCTATACATACATATGTGTGCATGGAAGAAATTTATGTATATTTCAAAGTTATTGCATTCTCTAAACACATGAAGTTTAGGTTCATAAATTATTTTACTCTCAGACATCTGTCACTAAGAATGTGACTATTTCAGACTTGATTGAAATTTCCAACTGGTCCTCAAATGTGCATGTGTGGACATAAACGTGAAGATTTTACTGAACTTTTTCTATTACAATCCTCAAGCAACCTATCTTTGAACCCATACAGAGACTAATGTGAATACTAAGTCATCCAAATAGAAGACTACCATTCCATGGATCGGCGGAAGAAAACTGGTATTCTTCAGTATATATTTAATAAAATGGATTTGAACATGATCCAAAGTAATGGTGCTTATAAAAGCAGAAGAAAATAATAACAGACATTTTTCAGTCTCTCAGTTTTAGATTATATGATATGTCTAGAGCTATTATGTGTAGCTTTATAATATTTAAAAAAACTATTATCATGTCATTTAATTACTTTGTGAAACAAATGTGTGCACTTCAAGATATACAATTTCAAGTCATAAACCACAGTTTTATGCCTATGAATTCTGTTTTCCACAACAGTTTAACCACAGATCATTCCCTAAATTTATATAGAAGTTGGAAGACAAAAACAAATCAGTCCTGAAGCAGTATATTTCATTAAAAAAAAGCATTAAATATTTTGCCGTTAAAACAATAATGGCTAGTAATTTTCTGTCAACACAGATACACCACATATAAATTTCAGTAAGAATGATCTGGTGGTGGTATGATCACATAAAATGCTTCTGTTATTTTTTTTAAGTACAAAATCCCTTGGAAACAGTATTTTTTGCAGATTGTTCATAACAAACTCTTAAGTAGGAATTTTCATTTCTGATAAGGGATATATGAACAAAATAAACAGTGTTCCCAAGCATATGCTATATATATATATATATTTAAATGAAAGAGGAGTGATATGGTCCACTTTTGTTTTCCAAATCATTTACTCTCATATATGGCTATGGTAAATGTGAATATACAAAATTAATTTTAATTCTGTAACAGGAGGGTGAAAGATTAACTCACACTAGTCAGTGACATTCCATTTATCTGTATTTATAACAAATTCAGGACCATTAAAGATGTACATAAGCTTTGTGATTTCTGAATCGTAATAATGAAAGAATGAGTTTATAAATGAAGTGCACAACATTTCAAACACTATTCCTATGAAATTATTAAGCCAGTGTTTGCATAATTATTTCAGATACACACATTTCACAAGGTCTTCAATCCAGTAAGTAGTAAACAGAATTGCTGAAACAATCCTGTTGTTTCCTGTATTAGATTCATGCACTGATTTAGTGATTCACCATAAACCTTTAACATGCAAACAAAGCTTTGACATGTGGGAAAGAAAAATTTTTAAAATTATTTTTTGTTTTGTTTTAAAAAAAGATTGTATGTTTAAGAGTTTTAAACCAGATAGTGTTATAGTAGCTTGTTGTGTGGAGAATCAAGCATTGCCTAGGTATGGAAGCAGTAGTTTCAAGTATTGTATTAGAATGCAATCTTCTGCACAGAGAAAAATTCTGTGTTTTTTAAATTTCTATGCTTAATTCTCCTCTGGAATAATAGCAGACCATTTTACTGAAGTCAACAGGTATGACCAAATACACTTGTAATACAAACAGCAAGAGCACATGTGGATGACTTGTTTTGCAAGCACATTATGCTAAAACCAAACCAAACAAACCCCCAACCTGCCCCCCCCCAAAAAAAAAACCAAAACCCAAACAACTCTCCCACAAAACCAATAAACAAACAAACAAAAAACCCAACACCAAACTTTTAACAAACTATTCAGTACCTGAATATAAAAGTCATATAGTTGTCAAAATATGAATCCAACATATTCATCCACTAGTGGCAACTCAGAAGTAGAAATGTATTGGTACAGTATGCCTCACTAGGCAACGATCTCAGATGATGCTATGCATTACAGAATATTAGCAGGCATAGAACAATTTTAAACGTATGTTTAATGCTGGTTGGTTTTTTATTTCCAAGAAATTAATTGAGAATAAAAATGTGCTATGAGCCTAAGAATTGGAAATGTATTGCTAGCTACATCAAAATACGGCTTATGAAGGTCAAAATCCAGACAGATGGAGAGAGAGATGGAGAGAGAGAGAGAGACTACACTGATCCTAGTGGAAGCACTGCTATTTTAAACTGTGGAGTGTTCTATCTTTTCTTCTGATATACAAAAAGACACTACTCCACTGCCAACTAGTGAGAACTTCTACCACCTTTTTCCAAGCAAAGCTTTGGGAACAGCTGGGTGGATAACATGGTTTCCACTGAATGCAGATATTCTTTCAGGTATCCATCTGAAGTACAGACTCGATAATACTACACTGCTAATGACAACTCCGGGTGGAGGCTGTCTCATAGCAGCCCAAGACTTTTATACTCACCTACCCATAACTTATCAAAATAGCTACTCTTATCAAAATAGCTACTCTAATTTCTAGGTGAAACAAAATCCAAATGGCAGTAAACTAAAAACAAACAAAAAACCCCCCAACAACAACAAAACCACACACCCCCACCCCCCCACCATGATGACAAAACTAACAACATAAATGTAAAAAGCCACCCTAAGCCAACCCAACTAACAGTTTCTTCCTGAGAGATACCATACAAAACAGGCATAGCAAACTTCTCCTGATTGCTGGAAGTGGTGACAAGCAAATAAGAGATGCTTTTGGGGCAATCACCAGGATGCTATTGGCTGGGCAAACAAGATCCATATATATCTTCAGCAAGTATGATTAACCAAAAAATATCTGAATAGATAAGGTACAGGCTCGCTCACTGCAGAATATATTTAAAAATATATATATTTCTGAAGTAGCACTCGAAGGACATACCATTTTTAATCCAAAACTACCAAATTTGTATTTAGCATGGTAAAGGAAGAAAACTAAAACTGTAAGTTATTACATCAAGAAGCAGGGTACGTAAAGTCACTGGGATACTTACCACTGTGAAATTCATAACCTTCAAAATCCATATTGTCATTGCTAAGTTAACAATCATGGTAACCAACAGCAGAAGGACAAAGAAGTATAAGCACCTCTTTCGCCATCCATAAATGCCTACTGGGTAAAACTGAGGATGTTCTGTCCTTGGAAGGCTGTTCTGTTGTGTTGCTAATATATACTGCTCTCGTGTCATCTGGAAAAGAAAGATGTAAGTATAAGTAAACAAATGAGAGGTCTGTTTTTCATAGGTTTTATTACATAAATATCACCTGAGAACATATAGAAAATCAGTACATATAGGCACAGAAGAGATGCATTGATGCAACATAAACCACAATGTTATTTTTACTAGGCATTTAGTAAGAATTTGGTGGCTTTCACAAAGTTCAAGTAAACCATTGCTTTGATATTTCAAATCGGATTTGCATTTCAAATTTACCAGCAAGAAACAGTAAAATCCATATATGTATCTTACATTCTATTTCTGAACATGGCTTTATTTTCCTTTACGAGGTCATTCAGGAAAATTTGTTTTCAGAGGAGCAGAATCATAGAATAGTTTGGGTTGGAAAGGATCTTCAAGGTCATCTAGTCCAGTTCTCCTGAAAGGAGCAGGGGCATCTTCCACTAGACCAGGTTTCTCAAAGCCCTGTCCAACCTGACAGTGAATGTTTCCAGGGATGTCGATCTACAACTTCTCTGGGCAATCTGTTCCAGTGTTTTACCACCTTCATTGTAAATAATTTCTTCCTTATATCTAGTCTAAATCTACCTTCTTTTAGTTTAAAGTCATTACCCCTCATCCTATCACTACACTTCCTGATAAAGAGTCCATCCTCATCTTTCCTATAGGTTCCCTTTAGGTACTGGAAGGCTGATATAAGGTCTCCCTGGAGCCTTCTCTTCTCTAGGCTGAACAACTGCAACTGTCTCAACCTGTCCTCACAGGAGAGGCACTCCAGCCCTCTGATCATTTTTGTGGCTTCCTCTGGATCCTCTCCGAAAGATCCATCTCCCCTGACACAAAAATTTCAAATAAGTCATATAACCTTTTTTGTACTGGTTTTGGCTGAGATAAAGTTAATTTTCTTCATAGTAGCTTGTAGCCAAAACCAGTACACTCTTTCATAAAAACAGAAGAAAAATGTAATCATTCTAGAAAAGCATCTGTCATAAATGAGGTTACCACTGTTTTTGTTATATTTAGTATATTAAATTAATAATTTATGCCATTATACATATACCCATATTTTACACAAAAGTATGCCATTGTATATATCATATTTTACACAAAAAGAAACACAAAAACTCTTCAAAGCTTCAGTTTTGCTCTTTAGGAGATATGGATGCTACCACCACCTGTTGTTTTCCTGAACCAGTTTAAGTTCTTCTAGCATACAAATGAACAGTGACTGTTTCCAAACTGCTTAAAGAAATTATCATTAATTCTTCTGCAGAGTAAATGTTTATGGCATTTAATGAGAAACCATTTAACATATTCTACATCCTTAACTTTCTTTTACAGATACTTATATTCATATTCAGCTGTCACATTGCCTTTGGACTGGAAGATACAAACTTTTCTCTTTGACTTAAACATGAAACTAAAGCAATCAGCTTCTGTTTATATAAAAGTTCTTCCTGAAACATGTCCATGTGAATAACTATAACAGCCACAAGTCATAGAATACACATCCATATTACAACGATACACATATCACTGAAATAAGTCAAAAGAGAAATAATGAATTTATAAAGCAGGTTTTCAATAAACTAATAAATAAACATTTTTTCATTTTTATTCAATTTATTTCAATAAGAATTGTTTATCTTTTCCCATAATTCAAATTAAATTTAATGTTTGGCAGTTTACTTATGTAGTGAACCTTCACAAACAGAACATCCCTCCACAACACTTTTTCAGTCCTCCCAGAGCAAAGTATCACCATGATTCGAGATCTTAGATCACTCCCTTATTGTATCCTGGCAGTATTCATCCTAGCTGTGTCTGAATTCCTTATGAATTCAGAAACTGCATGAAAGCGTTAATCATCTTCCTCCTTATAATGAATTTCTAGACATTTATTTAGCCAGCCATTGTAAAATAAATGCAATGCATGATTAAATTTTGTCATTAGTTTTGCATTTAGTTTGATTTGTACATTTAAATGAGTATTTTTACACTAGTTCCATTGTCTTTTGACCTTAGCTTATATATTACTTACAAAACAATTATTACCATTAAAAATAGTTGAAAAGTTAACTTTCGGATTGTGAGAATGCCTGAAGTAGCACTGTCTCTAAAACTATGAATGGGGTCCCATGAAATATGCCCTTTGTAACACAATTGTTAAATGTGATAACATTTTATTCCATCACCATAAGCACGCATCAGTCGGTTCCCCCAGTGTATACTGTTCAACTGAGTGAGGCTGCTTATTATAACATTCTATTTCATCTCTTTACAGTAGATATGTGCTGTGATTTGTTCTTGTTTTAATATTTGACAAATGCGTAGCTACCATAAACTTGTTAAATCATCACCAAAGACTTACACTGGTTTTGCAAAGAAATCTTTGGAGAAAAGCCTCCAGTGTTTCAACAACATTAAAAAAACCCTGCCAAGTCCACAATTTAGGTCCCAAAGGTCTCTGGACCCACATATTAACTGCAGTTGACCATTGTAATGGGTATCATGGCCTTCCTTTCAGGTATTTTATATAGGAACATGTCTTCTATAAAGTTTAATTCATACACAGTCCACATTTTCTATTAAAATGATGTTATCTTTTTCTGAAAATATCAATGTATTGCATTAACATGGCATGGTTTTGCTAGCAGGAGGGCTACAGAAGTGACTTCTGTGAGAAGATGCCAGAAACTTTCCCCATGTCTGACAGCCAATGCCAGCCATCTCCAAGTTGGACCCACTGCTAGCCAAGGCCGAGACCACCAGTGAGGGTGGTAGCGCCTCTGGGATAATATAGTTAAGAAGTCAAAAAAACTACTACAAAACAGTAGCTGGAGAGGGGAGTGAGAATATGTGAAACAACTCTGCAGACAACAAGGTCATTGAAGAAGGAGAGAGAGGAGATGGTCCAGTCACTAAAGCAGAGATTCTCCTGCAGTCCATGGTGCAGACCATGGTGAGGCAGATATCCACCTGCAGCCCATGGAGAACCCCACACCAGAGCAGGTGGATGTGCCAAAAGGCGTCTGCAACACCAAGGAGAGCTCTCACTGGAGCAGGTTTTTGGCAGGACTTGTTACCCCTTGAGGGTAACATGCTGGAGCAGTCTGTTCCTGAAGGACTGCACTCCATGGGAAGGACCCAGGTTGGAGAAGTTTGTGAAGGACTGACTCCCATTGATACGACTCCACAGTGGAGCACGGGTCCACACACCACCAGCTGCCTTCAGACCTAAGGCAAGTTGTTCAGACCATCGGTTCTTTCCAACCACCCACAGGGATCGGTTTTCTAAGAACTGACATATGTACATAGTAAACATGCCCAAAGAATTTACTGTGTGCTATTAATATAAAAATATTATTATGATTTTGCCTTTATTATTTAAGATTATTAATCTGGCCAGTTACAGTTATTGGCAGCACTCTCACTTCTGATTTTTATACTCATGTAAAAACCAGAACAAATCCTAGTTGGTCTAGTAATTAGTACCTGGAAATTTTAAAAGCATTAAGACAAAACACACATAAACCTGTGATAAATATCTCTGGTTAGTATCATGCTTTCATCATCAGTAACTGAAAGGGTACTAGACCATATCTACTTCAGATAAGTATTTTCAACTGAGGAAGAACTGCTGTGAGCTCTGTGTTTTTGTAAATCATGAAAAGGCAAAGAAATTCCAGAACACTAAAAGGACATACTTTATGTATAAAAATACATACAGTGGTATTTATGAATAAATATGCATATATGTAGATCATAGAAATACATAAAAATATACATACAGACTTTTGATGACTGAGTTGTTATTTCATCCTATTGAATTTTCAAAATGCATTATAAAAAATATATATTATAAACTAGGTGACTGACAGATGTTATTGATTATGAACTATTATTAAATGGGCATTTAAAAAAATCTGTTTACAGTGTAAGCTTAATGCTATTCCATTATCCAGATCATGTAAATATGAAATGACTAGTGACAACATTTCAAGATGAGACAAGAACTATAGTTTGAAAGTTTCTGACATTAGGATGCTTGAAGGTTTCAAACCAAAAATAATTAAATTAGAGAAGGGCTCCATTTAATCTTTAAAATGTTTCAATGTTAGCATTTTAAACAGTAAACTCCATGGAGCACACATACATACACAACGTCATAAGCAACCCAGAGCCAAATACTAAAGAAATTAAAGATAACTCCTGTGCTCTCGTAATTAATGAGATTTCTAATTCAAATCCAAAGTAATATGGGATACATTATTCAGTAACTACAAAGAAATTAAACTAATTCTTACACTGCAATGAGCAAGTATCATAAACAAGATAAAGGAACCTATCATAGCAATATAAACTATTTAGTCATGTCCAAAATGTACCTGAATATATTATTCACAATTTTTAATTTTCATTTTCACCTACCCCTACCTATTTTGATCTTATTCAGTACCATAACAAATATGATTGTGCATATTCACTAGGCACAGATTAATCTGAGTAAGCACACAGCAAGAAATCTAGACCACAAATAAGCCAATGACCTTTAAATTATTGATATTTTAGGGTCATAACATAATGTTGGAACAGATAGCTTAGACTTATAAAAGTAATTAAAGAATGGAGCAGAGACATTTTACATTTTCAAAGTTTATTTCAGTCTTTGGGAAAATCTCTTACAGTGGTAAAATTTCAAAGCAGAAAAATGAAAGAGAAGACAATGAGCAAATGAACTAAATCTAGATGACGAGATTGCTGGTATAATTCCTGTAGTTAGGGTGGTAATCTACTTAAACAAGTCCTAACAAAATCTGTTTAGAACATGATTATGCCTTGCAAATAATTTTCTAGAGAAATATAAATTTGTCTTAATGGCTAATGGCTGTTTTCTAAGAGCCATAAAAGAAGAATCTGATTCAAAACTAAGCAAATTAAAAAAAGGATCATTGTTCTTATTTACAAATGGTTAGTCAAAAAGGTGAAACAATCCAATATTGGCTCTTAACATCTGGGCAGGCAATTTGACTTCCAGTTTACTGGAAATAAAATTGTATTATTTTGTGTGTTTTGAAGACAAAATAAGATTTTTAGTGTAGTTGACTGGATAAAACCCAAGATTAATGCAGTACCTTCCCCATAACACATGGAGAAGCTCTTAGGAAGATCACCTCTCTGTATGTTCATCCAGCTGCTAAACAGGTAGAAGGTTAAACTGGGTGTAATACCTTTGATCAAAGCTTTAAGAAATGAAGATGAATACTGAAGAGTATGATTATACTTAATAGAAACAGCAGAAAATCATCAGTTGGCTTTTACACAGGTTCATATGGCTTCTACATGTTTGAAAATCAGGCAGTCAAATAAAATCCTGGTGTCTCAGTGGGGATGAGGGAAGGTAGGAGGGAAGAAAGAAACTTCATGAATGATATGCCAGGATAATTACACTTTTGTTCAGTTCTAAAAGAACCAGTCTTCTCTTGTAATTAAGGCTGCGAGTCCAGTTTTTTTCCTGTCCCAAATCTATGCCTCAAGCAGGCAAAGCTCTTTACAAGATCAATGTCAGCATTGCTGTACATATGAGTGGAAGCTCAGAGAGGGAAAGAAACTTCCCTACAGGTAACAAGCAAACTAGTGAAAAACTCGGAACTGAATCACTTAAGTCTCATTCCACCGCCTTCCATTTGGCATTGCTTTCAGAACTTTTCTTGTGTTTTAGAGGCAATACAAGTTCGGGGGCATTACAATGAGAGCTGGTCAAGAGTTACGTTTTCTAGTTTGTGTTCTCTCCCAGTTTCTTTTTAGCTTTCTGAGAAGCTCGAGTTGAAGGTCTCAAAGACTTCCACAACCCATACAGCAAATGCTGTAACTCAAATTCCTTAGAGACACACAGTGTCTTACTCAGATTTTCTGCAAGCTTCAGTTAATACATTTCACTTGACAGTCCTTGCTATTAACTAAGTTTTCATGTTCCTACCTTTGGGAAAAATATTATTCAGTAACAGATTTTTTAAAGTGTTTAATAAAGCCTGCCTGCATTCCCAAGGGTGTAGAACAGAAAAACCACACTCAGTACGTTTGCAACATCAGTACAATGATTAAAAGTGGTTTGAAATTTTCAATGAAGAGTGCTCTCAATGAGAGCATGTTGATTCACTGAAATTTGTCCATTTGAACAAGCTCCCAATAAAATGAAGATGGACGCCATCAGAAATTCAGCCATATCTTGGGGAGATAGATTTTTTTTAATAAGAACTCCCATTACTTTTCAGAACATTCCAGATTTAGAACTTCAAAATGATTATTTTATTTGCTATATGTACAAATGAAACAAAAAGAAAAGCATTATTTCTTTCCATGACTATTCTTTTGAGACTTCATTTTTTTGGTGATATTTCTTATAAACAGGAGTTACCAACATAGGTATATCAAGATGTAAGTAAGAAAATTAATGGTGATAGAAATATATCTCTGGGAACAATTTTATAATTGTTATATTATAAATGGAACATGTTTATTTAAATCTACAAGCAATTTTCAAATCTGATAATGTATTATCACAGCAAATACTTAACTATGTTCAAAAAACCTAAGAAATCATCATCTAATTTGAGAGATACAAAAATCCGAAACTTTTTACTACTCACATTGTGAAACAGATAAGCCAAAAAAAAAAAGATTACTTCAGGTATTGTAATTGCAGGCAGGGACATGACACTGCTTCTAGGCATTTTCATTACTGATAATTCTCTGCACATTATTTTCTTAATTCATAGACAGAATGAAAAACTAAAGGAATTTTAAAATATAAAAACACATTAGGACAGCGTATAGACCCAATAATGATTTGGGTTGGTAAGGAACATATTAGCAACCAAATGAGCTGTAGAGGTAAAGAAATAGAAGAAAAACTATAACTTACAGGGAAAATTCTTCACATCAGCATTTAGAGCAGTAAAAAAAAAAAAAAAGGCAATCTGCTCATAACTAGTCATAGCTCAGGACATCATATAGATTATTTACTACCAGAACTAGCTGTGTCTCTCCACTCGCCCTGACAGCAACACAGCCTCTGGCCAGTAGCTCATGCTGTGGACTGCTCTCCTTTTGTATGACACTATAATTCATTCATTTTGCTGCCACCCTATGCAGTATGTGACACTAATTAAACCCACAGTTGAAATTTTGGTTTACTGTTTTCTCTTTAGACTTTAGCTGGAAATTTACCATATGTAGTGAAAAATGTATCACAGGAAATACTACAAGAACTGTAACATTTCTTATACAGCAAATACACAAACACTAAACATGCTACAACCCAAACTTGACACTAAAATCAAGAACTGGGATGAGATCAAGAAGTTCATTACAACAACAAATACAAAGAAGGCAAGCAAGTGGCTTGTATCTGTTGAAAAGGCCTTATGAATAAAAGAATGGATTGTCTCAGAAAGCTTTTAAAATGCCAAACAGCTATATACAAAGTTCTTGCTGTTGCTTACAGCATGTGTTGAAGCAGCTAAATTATTTCTTCTCTTCCGTAAGTTTGGTACTCTAAAACTGATTTAAAAAAATAATAGAAAATTATGGTATCATCTTGAGTTAGTGTGGGTCATATTAACTACTCTGAACGGACTGACAAGGTAGTCGAGATGCATTCTTAGGGAATTAAATACTGAACGGATAGAGCAGCCATCTTTGAAAACATCTTTATCCGGGCTATGCATGAGACCTACAAAGTCTTCTCTTTATGGTATCAGCTCTTCTAAAGGCAGACAAAAGCATGTCAGCAACTGACCCTGGTAAAAATGGTCACTGGGCCATAAATTGTTGGCCAGATACGATAAAAGTCACATCACTCCATTGCACATTACTGCAACAGAAATCAGTGTAAAACCTTATTGTCCTGATCAAAAATTTTACATTTGTCAGATTTTATTTTCTGTTTACTAGAATTGGGATAAATCACTATTAAAACAGTAACTCAAAAGCATTTGGAGAGCATTGTCCATCTGAGACCTGCATTAGGGTATGTCACAGAATCACAAAATGCCTGAGGTTGGAAAGCACCTCTAGAGGTCATCTGGTCCAGCCCCCTAGTCAAGCAGGGCCACTTAGAGCAGGTTGATCAGAGCCACGTCCAACTGGCTTTTGAATATCTCCAAGGATGGAGCTTCCACAACCTCTTTGGGCAACCTGTGCCAGTGCTCAGTCCACCTCACAGTAAAAACGTGTTTCCTGATTTTCAGACAGAACCTCCTGTGTTTCAGTTTGTGCTTACTGACTCTTGTCCTGTCATCATGCACCCCTGAAAAGAGCCTGACTCTGTCCTCTTTGCAACTACCCTTCAGGTATCTGTATACATATGTAAGATTCCCCATGACCCTTCTCCAGGATAAAGAGTCACAGTTCTCTCAGCCTTTCCACTCTCTCCACTAGGTGCATGTTTCCCTTGTACTGGGGAGCCCAGAATTGGACACAGTACTCCAGGTGTGGCCTGACTGGTGCTGAATAGAGGGGAACGATCACCTTCCTCAGCTTGCTGGAAACACGGTTCCTGATGCCGCCAAGGATACCATTTATCTTCTTTGTGTCAAGGGCACATTGCTGACTCACGTCCTGTCTCCTATAGAAAAATACTCCCGGTTGGGATCCAGACACAGATCACTTCTTTTTCAAAGGCACTTAATCCTAAAATTAATCTCTTCAGGTACTGATTACTGCGTAGAAAGTACTTACATTAAGTGGGCCCTCAGTCAAACTTTAGGGACCACTAATATTTTGGAGAAATTTTATGCTCCATATTTCATATTGGCTATGGCTAGGCCACATCCTAGTCAGTACCACATTACAGTGAAGGATGACACAGAGAGGGCTTCACTTGTTCTGTCTTCAATCCCCATCTTGAAAAACTTATGTCCAGATTGACTGCTTAGGGAGACCCAACTACTTTTGCCAGGAAGAGGTGCCAAATATGAGGGATTTCAGGATTCTAATCTGAGAGTTTGAGGACTTTTTGGTTCAGCCACAGATTTTTACCCTGGCCACTTCAGAAACAGAGGTGCAGCTGTGCTCAAAACTCCAAAATCACATTTCTTAAGCAACACACTTGGTAACCCCTTTGCACTCCTGAAAATCTAAAGGAAAGAACATGCAAATAACATCACTATCAAACTGTACCTAATATCAGTGGATTACATATTTTATGTGTTTTGAAGTTTAATAATTCAGAAGAATCTGGGTTTTTCTTCTTGGCTACAAAGAAAAGTTTTGACATCAGGGCCAACAAGGCTTAAGTCAGTGCATCTTTACTGACAATTTACTTGGCTTTATGTTGTCAATTAGAATTCCATTTTTTTGCTAAGTCAATACAATTAGATTACTACAGAGACTTCATTACAGCCACAGGCAGGACGGCAGCTGAGGTACACAATTTTCTCCCTATGATGCCAGTATTCACTAAACGGTTATCGGAACAATTGTCTATAAAAGGACAATAAATGTTTGCATCTTGAATATTGTTCTCCAATAAAATTATCACTTCACAAAAACAGGTACCAGTAAGCTGATACTATTACCATCATTACTTAGTGAGAACATTTATGGTTATTTTTTGTTTAACATATTTAATTGTAATGCCCACTGCATAATGAAGTTCACGGTATGTTAACAAGAATATATAAAATTGTAATGAATAGAATCATGTTTTTCCCACAATCCTGTGATTTGGAAGATTTCTAAATAGTAATGTACTACACTGCATTCTTCAGGAAGCTGGATTCAAATATGTCTCAGGCTATAGTGTTTCCTTGTAATATGCTATTTAAGCTACATTTTAAATAACCAGAACAATTACAATTTACTTGCAGTATATTTTTTTAAAGAAACTTTGGTTTCTAAAGTTTACTAATTACTTCACTTTATTTAGCTTTAGAAATATCTCAAATTGCGTGTTGTGTTTTACATTAATTTTTGAGTTCTATCTATATCTATCTACACTGCCAACATTGTATAAGTGTAACCTTAATTAAACTAGGTGGGGTAGCAGAAACAGTCCAGTAACAGCAACAGAAGGTTCAGTATCGCTGACTTGCTGTTGAGAAAAACAAATACCTGAGGAGACAAGTAAATGATGCGTAGAATGCTGAAAGATGCAGCAGGATACAGCCCTGGCACCTGTTATAGCTCTCTGGACTTTCTCTCAAATATTACTACTACTGGCTAAACAGATTAAATTTGTCTTACTGAAGAAGTTAAAAAAGTCTACTAAAATATCAACAAAATCAGGAAAACCAGAGTAAATCATCAAGTTTCAGTTAAAACAACACACCACTTTTCTTGTAATCCTGGCTGGTGTTCATGCGTGTCACTCTACGTATCACAATAAGGCAGGACACGTCCACAAGCACTGTGACTGAAATTTTGCATCTTCTACTCATCTCCCTCACTTAAGGTCACTGAGAAGATAAGGTGGAGAATGTTGTTGTTCAGGATATTGCATGAGAAGAAAACCAGGCAAATGCAGAAATGGACGAGAGCAGAACCAATATTTCAGTAGTTTCACACAAACTGGTACTAATTATCCTCTGAGTGATATGTTTGGTTAAATCAGTTCTAGCAGATGGTGGCATAGAAAAGTCCAATCTTCAAGAGTCAGGAAAGAAGTTTGAAGAGTGGCAGATTCATCAAGGGAAACAAACTCAGCTGGACTGGAAAAAATAAGTGGAATGAACACTTTAACCGTGAGAGGAAACATACTCTTTAACTAGTTGGCTCCTACCTGTAGGCTGAAGTCTAAAATTCATGTGGTGGTGTAATCATGTAGTCCACATCAAAGAACATGAAAGAGGTGGGAAGTGTGAACCAAATAATGGATTTCTAGAAAGACGTCAAACTTTTAAGTACCGTTCCTTTTCCTCTTATTTGCATACACGTGTAGTGTAACTCTGCTGTATGGCTGGGAAACAAATGCTTGTAAATCTAAAGCCACAAGCATGTCTCTTCTACATCTCTGTTAATTCAGATTAAAAATACATGGACCAGATATTAAAGAGTACAGAACAAGCTACATTGAGTAAGTGCTATGATATGAAGAACATGAGTATGCTTTAAAAAGACAATTATAACATTTTGGGTTTGATTTGTATTTGTTGAGTTTCTTCTGTGATAAAGCAGGCAACAATACTGTGTCCCAAAGTGACACTAAGTTTTAATTAACCGGTTTAATCTTAATGTGAATTTGATGACCTCATATCCAATCTGAATCAGATTCCCCATCCTTTCTGAAGATTTCTTAACTGATAGCAATTATAATGATACCGATACACAAACGAAAGATCCATGGTATCCTCAGCTCTACAAGTACAAGCTACATTTCACTTGCCTGCCTCATAAACTACAGCCAGAAAATAGCAGAATTTGTCTTAATAGAAGAAGATAGATCACACTGCCAGAATGAGATTAAATATACATATATATATATTTATGTGTATATAGTAATCTTTCTTTTTATAGCACCTACCAAAATGGGGTCCTGCTCCAAACAAAATTTAAAAATTTCAACAGGTGCATTTTACGATGAGATAAATATAATAAATAAATAAATAAACATTTTAGTTACCACCATCATGCTGGGATAACACTCACAAACAACCTAATACTTAAAATACTCTCAGAGTGTTTTAAAGAAATTGCATCGATGGAAATGGTTGGAGAACAAACAGAAAATAAATACAGATTTGTTATTAATCTATAATTTGATCATATATTTCAGATAATAACATAAAGCATTGAAGAACACTGAGTTGTCTGTGCAGACACTAGTAATCTAAGATTAAATTACAGCTCCACCGCTTAAGTTTACATGTTTTAAATTTGATATGATAAGTGCCTAATTTGTTTCCCTTTTTGTTTTCAGTATTCCCTCCTTTACATTAAGCTCTCTCATCTTCCTTGTTACTAACAGATGTAACTGTTCCCTGTGATTAGTAGTCTCACAATTTATAAATGTGTTTTCACAGTGATGGCCTGTACCTATGCCTGCCTCTTTACAAACAATCACGGTGGCATTTTAATACTGTAATAAAAGTCATTGCATCTTTCCAGCACCCACACGACTAATGACATCTCACACAAAGAATCTCATACCAACAGATGCTGAACATGAGATGCAATTTATAAAACTTTCAAGTGAGAGTAACCTTCAGAATCATCTTCCTCAATGATGTGAAAAAAGCACTACAAATACAAAACTAGAGTAGCATTTGCTTTTTTATGACATGATATGTGGAGTTACTGTTTTCTGCATTTTTAAAACTATCTTTAATAAATAAACAATTCAGTTCCATGTTTTAAAAAGCAAACAACTTTGACTTTCTTTTCTTTTCAGATATTAGTTGGTATTTTTGAAAGAAATGTAACAGGTTTGCTTGAAAGCTCCTAAATTACTTAAGATCTCAAGGTGAAAATATTTTGTCAATATTTTCAAAATGTGTTTTAAATGTAGTTGACGGTATTAAAGGCATAATATTCATTTGGAAAAGGGTATCTAAACTGCTAAATCACCTTTGCAAAATTTTTACCTTGGAAATTTTTTTTAATCAAAAATGGAAGTACATGCTTTACTATATTCTTGTAATTATCTTCACATCCTCACTTCCTCCATACCATTTTTGTTTGCATTTTCTCCTTCCAGAAAATGCATGCAGAAGTACCTGCATTCCCTAATGGTCAACCTGTTCAGATTTAACAGATGCAAAGCACTGAGGATGGAAGATCAACCACACAAGAGTTGTTTCCTTGTTGAACAAGGGTTCCAAGAACTTGCTAGTAAGGAAGACATTAAATATGGAATGATGAAATGTGACATTTCTGCCAGGCGCATTAACACATTAGCTAGCTAAGTTGGCAATACTGAGCTCGTATGTTTTTCCTTGGTTTAAACAACAGAACTGAACTCAAATAATTTCTGAGGTAAAAGTCTACAACCTTTTCAAGCACTGTGGGAAATCTAGAAAGATTCGGGGGGTCATCTACAACTCATCTGTATCTCATCTTTCCTGTATTCAACCACCTTCAGTTCTTTACTGGAGGCAATTGGGCTAAATCCTTTGATAGTCTAATGCAGGTGCAAGTTTTTCCCAACTTTTCTCAAATGAGTAATGAAAATTAAATGAGACTCACCCTACATATAATGTGTTCTCCCTGCCGTGAAAACAGAATCAGTATAGCTTCATGAAGAGAAGACTGATTGGAATTGAACAAAGTCAGTCATAATTTTTATACTGAGAGTCCAAAGAAGGATCCAGTGCCTAAGCCATTTTATCTTCTAAGATACTTCTAAGCACTGTTGGAAGAATGGAAGGAAAAATAAGTGCTCTTCTCTGGAACTATACTGAGCCAGCTTTATGAATAAACAGTGTGCAGCTGTCTGTCCCTGGAAGAAGCTTAGGGTCGGCAAAATGGAAAACTGACAAACATGAAACACGTGATTCTTTGGAGGCTCCGTATTCAGATGTCATTACTCTGCGTGATTCTTGTGAACAGGATATTTAAGGGAGATTAGGTACAGCAAAGAGAGAGATACAAACTCCTTAATGATCCGGAAGAAGAAAAAGACCGGAAAACAAAGATTTTTAAGATGTTAATGTGGAGATAGATATAAAAGGACAGGACAATGAGCAGATGTCCTCCAGAAGTCCATTTCAGTACTACAAGTGACTCAGACTGGAATTTATAACAAATTACATATCCATGGACAAGGGGGAAAAGCCTACTTACTGAGTTTTGAGGAAGACTTGCATAATCCAATCAGTAAAGCTATGCAAATAATGTATGAAAATAATAAACACACACAGCCAAAAAAAAAAAAAAAAAGAAAAGAAAAAAAAGAAAAAAAAAGAGAGAAGGGGAAAAACTGTGGCTCAAAAAGCAACAAATTTTGCAGTAAACAAAGAACTGCAAGAAAAGTCAAACATTCCCTGTTAAAACTGGCAAGGGTAAGCTAGTTCTTTGTGCATTTTGGGAAGGCAGCTAGTGCATCAGCAGAAAACACCTTTGCATACCCTAGAAACTGTCTGTGACTGTGAAAAGAAAGAAGCAACTCTCACTGGGCACAATCTAGGGAATTCATGAAACTTCCAGATTCAGCAAAAATCATCAGCAATACAACCACTTCTTCAATAGTTTCTCTTTACTATCTTGTTGAACTCGTCTCATCAGTAAGAGAAAGCCTCCACAGTTTCCTTTAGATAAAGTCTGTCAGATTAATAAATAATGTATATTATTCTTCAGAGTTAATTTAGCTAGTGTAACTCACCAGTACTTAAGAGTCATTCATGACTCGCACCAGCATCTCAACATAGATGATAAACTTGGTAAGTATGGCAGAGAAAACATGCTAGAAGTATAGTGGAACCAGAAAAGAACCTCTCATTTGATCAACTTCCTATACTTCACTGATGTTTATATCAATGGATCAAGCCTTCTAATCAGAAATGCTCAGAATAGTTCCTCTCGTACTTGTAGTGATTAATGATATATAAATGCAGAGTTTGTAAGAATACAATTCAACACACTGAAATTCATTCTTTGTATTGTATTTCTGATTAGGAATATTCTCTACAAATGATTCCTACATTTTACATTTCTGATCAACAGACTTATTGATAATTCATACTAAAGTCTGAGAATAGAGCCTCTAACACTTAAGAAAGTTCCTACTGCATTGATGCATTTTTCTTCAGCACCACTCATTTTTGGTCGATGCAGCCTCCTGTTTCTTGGTCTGTTATCTCCTCTTTATGCAAACTTCTGGTGATGTAGCCTTTAAACACTTGTTTCTTCCAGACACTAACAGACTTATGATCTTGACTGAAGATGCTAGGGTCATTCCACAGTAAGCTCCAGTTCTATGGAAAGCTGGTTCCTTGCTAACTTCAGCATATTATTGAGGCAGTTATGCCTTTGTAGTAAGTGACCTCATCATTGCCCTAACATTAGCCTTTCCTTCCCTCCCAACACCCCTGTCAAGCTCTCTCCTCTAAAGCAGGAGGAAACTTAGCATTTTAGAGTTCCAAAGTTCTCTATTCCTTGCAACAACATAAAAAATAAACATGCTAAAAATAATAAATGTTTATAATTGTTTTCTTGACTTGACTTCCTAAGTTATCTGAAATATTTTAGGGATTCTGATCAGAGTCCTCTTAGAAATTAAATATCCCACTCTGTGTCTCTTGTCTTCAAACTGTGAGTTCTCCCTCAGAGCAAGGCATCTTTTTCTTTAGCACAGATTAATTTCAATCATTTTATAGGCAACACAAGTTGCAGACACCTAATTCCTCAGGCAAGTGAGTCATACACAGAGTATTTTTCTACTGGAACAAGCAGTGGGTAATTATTTTACAGTGTGAATAAATTAATCTCTGTGTCTTCCTAAATCTATATATACTGTGTGACAGACTACATGATATAGTATGTGACATCCACAACACAGAGACTTAATAAAACAGACTGATTCACCACCATACATTTGTTCAGATTAAACAAATACGATGTTTGACAAATGCCATGCATCCAGCCCATGTATATGGGCATCGTTAAGAGAACTGCTTCTTGGACACCTGAAAAGGTACTTGTGAGCTGCAGAGATATAAAAATCTCTCTTCTTTATGAGTTATGTAAAATACTAGGGATTTAACAGTTAATATGAGAAACCCCATTATAATATTTGGTGACTATAATAATTTGTTGTTGGATTATGATCACCATTTCTAATTCATGGCCTGTTGTCCAAGTCCCTTGAAAATGGCTTAAAGCAGCACTGTTTCTGAAAACAATCTCCTTCTGCCTAATTTCTAAAATGGCTACTGAAATTGCTTTGTTTTTCAGGCTCCCATGTCTTCAAGTAACCCATCATCAGGCTTAAAAGCCATTTTGGTCTCTATTTATTTCTTCTAGCATTCAGATTCAAAAAGACTAATTTGCTAGAGACCTAATCAGCATTTTGTTAAACAGTACTACATGCAACTAGAGAGCCAGCATCCTCTCTATCTTATTTCAAAAACTACTGAAGGCTATCACAAACCATACCATACTGCAAAACTTAAAAGTCACATCTCTTCAATCTTGGCTCTTTTAACACAATTAAATAACAAAAATGTAGTATTTAATAACAAACTCTAAGACACTCTACTATCCTCCTTGTAGAAATATAGAAATAAAAAACATGTTAAAAAACACAATTTAAAAAAAAGCCTAATAATGCATTATTGGAAAAACTGTGAAAAAAGTTTTAAATATTTACTATAGTATTCTATATGTATCAAAGTTCTTAATAAACTAATTTAATTTCCTGAACTGAAGTCAGTAGTTCACAAAAAGGAACCTGGAACATGCAGAAGTATTACTCTAGTCTTATCACTTGGCTGATGCTGGGAAAATTGCTGTCAAGAAACTCAGAATGCCTGAACAATTAATTAAAATGGTGCTACAGCTTTGGAAACAGAGTGAATAAGAAGGTAGATTGTGTTGTTAAAATTCAGAATAGATCATTTTAAAGGTTAGTACCATATAAATATGGAGAATAAGTTGGCAAGCAAAATCTCACTGTCTAATCAATGAGAGAATATTTTCTTGAAGCCTTGATTTTATTTGTTTGGGATATTTTGGATATATGACATAAATACACACTGGAGACAGGAATCTATTTGGTGAACATCAACCTCTTGCGGAATCTTACACAACGGTAAGCCTCTAAATGAGTGATTGGTACAGTATCACTATGATTCTGAATTCCTGTTTTTGTTTTCTATTTATAACTCATAAGAGGTCATGAAAAATAATTCCTATGCAGTCAGGTAAAAGAATAATTAAGAAAAGCTGAAGAACTATAAATCAAGCATAGGAAATATAAATCCCAGGGAATTATGGGAATTAGCTAAAATATATACTGAGCTTTCAATGAAGAACAGAGGAGTAGGCCTATGAAAGCAATCAGCAACAACTAAATACTTGATTAATTTAGGGGAGTTGTTTAGCTGAAATGCTGGTCAACAAATCAGAATCCTTTCAGAAAGCATTTATTAACTGTGGAAGAAGAGGTAAAATGTAAGCACTTCATGTATCTATTTCAATTCTGTTTCAAAGAATTATTGACTTTCTAATGAAATCCAAAATGGAAAATAAACTAAAAATCAGCAATAGAACTAAGAACAATATGCAAATACGGTTTCATAAAACATTTACACTAGTGCTCATAAATGTTTGCAAAATCAATTTCCAGTGCATTAACTATGACATCGTATAAGAATATTTTGCTGAACTGATTAACAAATTACCTGATCGGTTGAAGCAATTGTGAGTCTCCTTTTACTTAATATTTCCATTAAGAACTTCAGAGAAAGGATACACAGCATCATTTATTCACACAAATGCCAGTGAAGATAAAGATGTGTTCACAGAACTTTAAAAATCCTATTATTATGAATGCTAAAATAATCATACAGCATTTTTTAGTTTCAAGCTGGTTCTCAGAAATAAACCAAGAACAAAAAGTCAGTTGTTAAGTGCGAAAAACAATTCTAGAAATCAAAAGAACCAGGAAAAGCGAGACTGGTGGTGAATAGGAAAAAAGGTAAGTGGAGCCAAGAGGATTTGGCAGAGACAAGAATAGCAATCACTTTCAGAATTCATAGTCAAAAGTACCTTATTGTAGAAGAGAGCAATAACACTATCTCTACATCTCAGAGAAGACTTCAAATACTTCAAATACTTTATTTCTGATACCTCACAAGGAAAACTAAAAAAAAGGCAGAAAAACAACTGGACTGACAAAAACAAAAAGTAAAGTGAATTATCTTTGGCTTCTAAAGTGAGCATTGAGTCAATCACTCAACTTCTGCACACAGATCCTTGGTAAAGGAAGTATGGTGATTACCACACTCTGTTTCTAAATCCTCTTGAAGGACTTCACCTTGCATGCTCATCACTAGAAACTGCTACTGGAGTAGTGTAGCATTACACAGCTACTTCTTAAGTTGTCTGATGAATCACAGTACCTCGTCAAACATTCTTAGACTATGTAAAGCTTGTTTTGAGCTTTGCCAAAATAGTGTATACTTCTTCCCATCTGAAGCTTCTAAGCCTGTAACCAGGCACAAGGTCTTCAGTCAACTCCAACCTCTTCCACATTCATACACCAACCACCATCAGTGCCTTCATTACTTTTCAGTAAGCCATCTTGGGAAAACATAAAAAATATCGACAGTAAGTACTATAAATGAACATGTGACAAAGAGAAATGTCAGATCCAAAGTACTGTTTTTCCCTGAGTCTACAATGCTGTTCATTGTCAGAAAGGCAATATTGTGCTGTTAAGGTGTAAACCTATAATATGTACAACTAGACTGGAAAAGTAATGTCCATCTCTTCAGGACCCTATGAATGGATAAGAGATTTTATTTATTTATTCGAAACACTGGAAGAGAGTGGGTAATCAATCCTTTTGGAATTATGAGGCCTAAAAGTCAATTAATATGCTTACAAATATCAAAAATTGATTATCTTTTTTTTTTTTTTAACTCCAAGGATAGGCTTACTGCTTTGTTTTAGACCACTATGCTTGGCTTTTGCAGTCAATAAATATTTCAACTCAAAATTTTAGAGATGTTATGGTCTGTTAAATTAAATAAAATTCTATGTATACCATGTCACACTAGTCCCACTTTCATATATCTATACTGAAATCAAACATTTATAGTGCCTAATCAATGTAGCAGACAAAAAAAAAGCAGAGTAACCACTATCATTCATAATACGTTTCCCTCAGAGAGTTTAGATTGATCTTGTTTATATAAGAAGCATCTCATCTTATCATACAGACTCTTAAATTTCAGACAGATCAAAAAAATGAAACTGCTAAGTTTTTCTCTGAGCCCTCTGTACAGGAAGATACTTCACCTAGTGAACATAAAAATTTTTCTTCTGGGCCCTTCATTGTCTGTATTATACTTAGTATAGGAGAATGTGAAGTAGTGCAATTTAAGCTTATATTTCCATTCGATGATGAGCAGCATCATTCCTGAGAAAGGCTAAATGGTCTGATTTAATATGACTAAAAGTTAAAAAGGAAAAAAAAAATTTATGCTTAAAGGAGACATTTATTACATTCTTTAATTATAATCAGCTTCGATTTTGAAGTATCTTTTGCCAAGAAAAAATGAAATAAAGTTCTACTTTACCATATTAGAAAATATGAAATACTCACTGAAGCACTGACAAAATTGGTTAGCAAGTAACTTGTACCCGCTGTTTGTGTCTTATGCATTAAGTCTATAGAGAGTGAGTCATTCTTCCCTTAAAAGTCAAGTTTCTGGGACATCATCTCATGAGATCCATGGGAAATGTTTTCAAGGCAATCTGGCATGTATACCACTAAAAGTGGGGCCTCTGTCCTAGAGACGGAATGAATTTAATATTGCAGTTTAAATTTCTAGGTCAGGTATATCAGCATACTCTATTATCCTTGGAAACCCACTTCTGCATGAAGATAAAGATAACATTCTTATCTAAGTATTTCCTTATTTTGAGCAGTTTTCCTTTCTACTCTTCTCCTGATGAGACAGATTATTCAAGGTATAAGAATTACTATCTGAAAAAATATATTTATATTTGCTTTATATTTGTTGGTAAAGATTTCCTGCTGCATCTTTATTCACTGTACTGTTTGTTCATTTGAATAATTTATCATATTAGTCACTCAAGATTGGTGATAAAGCCTTGCAATGGAAAAGAATTGAAAGACACTAAAGGCATCTACAGCTTATGATGATTTGGAATAAACAGAAGAATCAAGTCCCCCATTGTATCATTATTTCAGTTAAACAAAATCTTTATGTCTTGACTCCACCCTTTTCTAAAAGAACCTGTTATTTCAAAACCAGTGGGAAAAAAATGAAGATGTCAATGTGTACTGGGGATATATGCCTAAATATACATGGAAAAAAAATACATAAAAGCAGCATACCAAGGCGTTCATTTATGACAATTTGGAAACATTACAGTTAAGCAGCAAGCTGTTTCTACTGCAAGACTAACAGAGCACTGATGAAAAGATGCCTGAGCTTAAAATCAATATTTAATAGGGTTTCTGGTATCATTCTCTACAGTCAATGCTGTACTTATGACACAATGGCAATTGATTTTTGACCTGTTTGTGTGCTGTTGAAGATTCTGTGTTAGACAGTACATTTTACTAAAATATAATTATATATATATGTTTGTTTAAAACACAGAATCATAGAATCATAGAATCATTTTGGTTGGAAGACACTCTCAAGATCGACTCAAACCATTAACCTAAGTCAGGCACTAAACCATGTCCCTACGAACCTCATCTATATGTCTTTTAAACACATCCAGGGATGGTGACTCTACCACTTCCCTGGGCAGCCTGTTCCAACGCCTGACAACCCTTTCCATGATGAATTTTTTCCTAATATCCAATCTAAACCTCATCTGGTGCAACTTGAGGCCATTTCCTCTTGTCCTATCACTTGCTACTTAGGAGAAGAGACCAACACCTTCCATGCTACAACCTCCTTTCAGGCAGTTGTAGACAGCAAGGAGATTTCCCCTCAGCCTCCTTTTCTCCAAGCTAAACAGCCCCAGTTCCCTCAGCTGCTCCTCATAAAGCTTGTGCTCCAGACCCCTCACCAGCTCTGTTGCCCTTCTCTGAACTCTCTCCCGCACCTCAATGTCTTTCTTGTAGTGAGGGGCCCAAAACGGAACACAGTATTCGAGGTGCAGCCTCACCAGTGCGGAGTAAATGGGGATGATCGCTTCTCTAGTCCTGCTGACCACACTATTCCTGATACAAGCCGTGATACCGTTGGCTTTTTTGTCCACCTGGGCACACTGCTGGCTCATGTTCAGCCGGCTGTCAATCAACACCCCCAGATCCTTTTCTGCTGGGCAGCTTTCCAGCCACTCTTCCCCAAGCCTGTGACGTTGCCTGAGGTCGTTGTGACCCAAGTGCAGGATCCAGCACTTGGCCTTGTTGAACCTCATACAATTGGCCTCACCCAATGATCCAGCCAGTCCAGATCCCTCTGTATGGCCATCCTACCCTCCAGCAGATCAACACTCCCACACAACTTAGTGTCATCTGCAAACTTACTGAGGGTGCACTCAATTCCATCATCCAGATCACTGATAAAGATATTAAACATAACTGGTCACAACACTGAGCCCTGGGGAACACCACTTGTGACCAGCAAACAACTGGATTTAATTCATAACAACTCTTTGGGCCCGGCCATGCAGCCAGTTCTTTACCCAGTGGAGCCATGAGCTGCCAGCTTCTCCAGGAAAATGCTGTGAGATACAATGTCAAAGGCTTTGCTGAAGTCTAAGTACACAATATCCACAGCCTTTCCCTCATCCACTAAGTGTGTGACCTTGTCATAGAAGGAGATCAGGTTGGTCAAGCAGGACCTGCCTTTCATAAATCCATGCCCATCAGGCCTGATCCCTTGGTTGTCCTGTATGTGCCATATGATGGCACTCAGGAAGATCTGTTCCATGACCTTCCCTGGCACTGAGGTCCGACTGACAGGCCTGTAATTTCTTGGATCCTTCTTTGCCTTTCTTGCAGATGGGCATCACATTTGCATCACATCCATCAACAGGGACCTCCCTGGTTAGCATTGAAAGTGGCTTGGTTATCACTTCCACTGGCTCCCTCACTATCCTTGGATAGATCACCTCTGACCTCATAAACTTGTGTGTATCTAAGTGGTGTAGCAGGTCACCAACCATTTCCCCTTGGATTACTGGGGCTTTATATTGCTCCCCATTCCTGTCTTTTGGCTCAGGTGGCTGGGTATCATGGTATAATTTCAGAAGCCGCTAAAAGCAATGTTCACTACAAAATAAAGTTTTTGCAGATATTCAAAATGTGCTCATGATTCAAGGAGATAATATTATGAACAGCTGGATTCACAAGGGAGCTATTGAGACCTATTATGGTTTTAATCTCAAAAAACTCAGTTTTCACATTTGATTGGCTGTTTAGAACACAAAGCACATCCAAATCAAATTTTCTGAGGTTATTTAGCTTACAATCTATGGACTTCTATCTTCTTCATATAAATTCCAGACTGAGAGAAGGATCTGCGTGGTTAAACAGGGAACTGCTGGGCAAACTCAAGTGGAAGAGGAGAGTTTACAGATCATGGAAGGAGGGGCTGGCCACTTGGGAAGAATATAAAGCTGTTGTCAGAGGATGTAGGGAGGCAACTAGGAAAGCTAAGGCCTCCTTAGAATTAAACCTGGCGAGAGGGGTCAAGGACAACAGGAAGAGCTTTTTCGAATACATGGCAGATAAAACTAACACCAGAAGCAATGTAGGCCCACTGATGAATGGGGTGGGTGGCCTGGTGACAGAAGATACAGAGAAGGCAGAATTACTGAATGCCTTCTTTGTCTCTGTCTACTCTGCCGGAGGCTGTCCTGAGGAGCCCCGTACCCCTGAGGCCCCAGAGGAAGGCAGGAAAATGGAGGAGTTTGCCTCAGTTGATGAGGACTGGTTTAGGGACCACTTAAGCAATCTGGACATCCATAAATCCATGGGTCCAGATGGGATGCACCTGCGGGTGCTGAGGGAGCTGGCTGAAGTTATTGCTGGGCCACTATCCATTATCTTTGCTAAGTCGTGGGAAACAGGAGAGGTGCCTGAGGACTGGAGGAAAGCAAATGTCACTCCAGTCTTCAAACAAGGCAAGAAGGAGGACCCGGGTAACTATAGACCAGTCAGCCTCACCTCCATCCCTGGGAAAGTGATGGAACAACTTATCCTTGGTGCCATATCAAGGCATATCAAGGATAAGAGGGTCATTAGGGGCAGTCAACATGGCTTCACCAAGGGGAAGTCGTGCTTGACCAACCTCATAGCCTTTTATGAGAACATAACAAGGTGGATAGATGATGGCAAAGCGGTGGATGTGGTCTACCTTGACTTCAGTAAAGCATTTGACACCATCTCCCACAGCATCCTTGCTGCTAAACTGAGGAAGTGTGGACTGGACGATCGGGTAGTGAGGTGGACTGCAAACTGGCTGAAGGAAAGAAGCCAGAGAGTCGTGGTCAATGGGGTGGAGTCTGGTTGGAGGCCTGTATCCAGTGGAGTGCCTCAAGGGTCAGTTCTGGGACCAACACTGTTCAAAATATTCATCAACGACTTGGATGAGGGAATAGAGTGTACTATCAGCAAGTTTCCTGACGACATCAAGCTGGGAGGAGTGGCTGACACGCCAGAGGGCTGTGCTGCCATCCAGCAAGACCTAGACAGGCTGGAGAGTTGGGCAGAGAAAAATTTAATGAAATATAACAAGGGCAAGTATAAAGTCTTGCATCTGGGCAGGAACAACCCCAGGTTCTGGTATAAGTTGGGGAACGACCTGTTAGAGAGCAGTGTAGGGGAAAGGGACCTGGGGGTCCTGGTGGACAGCAGGATGACCATGAGCCAGCACTGTGCCCTTGTGGCCAAGAAGGCCAATGGAATCCTGGGGTGTATTAGAAGGGGGGTGGTTAGTTAGGTTAGAGGTTCTCCTCCCCCTCTACTCTGCCCTGATGAGACCTCATCTGGAATATTGTGTCCAGTTCTGGGCCCCTCAGTTAAAGAAAGACAGGGAACTGCTGGAGAGAGTCCAGCGCAGGGCAACAAAGATGATCAAGGGAGTGGAGCATCTCCCTTATGAGGAAAGGCTGAGGGAGCTGGGTCTCTTTAGCTTGGAGAAGAGGAGACTGAGGGGTGACCTCATCAATGTTGATAAATATATAAAGGGTGGGTGTCACGAGGATGGAGCCAGGCTCTTCTTGGTGACATGCAATGGTAAGACAAGGGGCAATGGGTGCAAACTGGAACACAAGAGGTTCCACTTAAATTTGAGAAGAAACTTCTTCTCAGTGAGGGTAACAGAACACTGGAACAGGCTGCCCAGGGAGGTTGTGGAGTCTCCTTCTCTGGAGACATTCAAAACCCACCTGGACACATTCCTGTGTAGCCTCATCTAAGGGTTCCTGCACTGGCAGGGGGATTGAACTAGATGATGTTTTGAGGTCCCTTCCAATCCCTAACATTCTGTGATTCTGTGATCTCTCAAAAGCATAACTATAATGGTATTACCATCATAACTCACCATTCTACAATACTTAAAAACAACTTCTAACAGGCATTTCTTCCGAGCTTATAATTAATGTCTTGTTGCTGTTTAAATAGTAGGTACGCTAGCAATATTTTTAGACAATAATTGTTACACCTTAAAATATTATCACTGTGTTGCAAAAAAGTATTTCATTTTTTTTTTTAATTTCTTCTTCTTGTTGTTGTTTTAAATATGCCACCCAAAAGAACAGCTTACATTTACAAAAACTGAAAGTCACCACACTGTCCAAGTTTTATATAAAGACTGCCAGGTATGAGCAAAAATGTCTTTCTGATCCACGGATATTTAGAAATAATTAAGTTGGGCAAGCACAAGATCAGTCTTAATACATATTACTGGCAGAAGGACAGGAGAAACCTTAAGCTCCTAAGCAGAGCTTGTCCACTCCATCCCTTCTCAGTGATGTAATTGTTCTCTGTTGTCATTTGGACAAAAATCTCCTAGTTATTTCCAGGAAAAACAAGGAAGTAGTGAAAACAAGGAGGTGAGAAGAAAAGGAGAGAACAATGTGCCCAAAACCAATTAAGTAGTTGTCACATTTGATTTAGAATACATCTATCCTTAATAAGGTCTGCCAACCACAAATATAGTTTAAAATGGCCTGGAAGTGCTAATCTAATCTCCATCTGTAACACTATTTCAGAGACATCAGCATCTCTGTTTTTTCAACAAAATCTTATTTTGCATGGAAACTTCCAAGTTTATTGATCAGGCCTCTCCAAAGTATGTTTTAATAAATACTATTTATTTAAAGAAATGTTTCAGAAATAAGTACAAGTTATTAAATAAAACTATTTGTTTATTTCATCATAAATGAACGTACTCGCCAGTTAACATATTTACCTTCCTATGAGGAAACAGAAGCTGATAAAATCTCTAAGCCAAACTGAATCGAGGAAATTGTGGATTTTTTTAATATTTAATTTTGAAACTACCAGCTGTAGTACATATAATAAAATAGATTCCATTATTAATTGATCTTTCTCTAAAATACACAGTACATCAGAATTACTCTGAATATAAATGTCATTTTAAAAAATAGCACAATAACATTATGTTAATCTTCACTTAAAATTATCTGTTCTTCCATATTAAAATATACAACACCAACCCATTCAAGAAAAAATTGATAGGTATGTAGAATTTGTCCACAAAAGACACTGATAAGACACGGTGCCAGTGTTACCACAGTAATTTGCTTTAATATATGGTTTTCAAACATTTGTAGTTGAAGGTAAAGAGCTAAAGTTGTATAATAGGCTACCCACAGAGAGGTCAGTGGAAGAAATTAATAATGCCTCTTTTTACCAGAAACTCAACAAATGCTTCTTAAAAAGAGAAAGAAAATTATCTGTTGCTAGCACATCATTTGGCAAAACTGAAAATGAACATGACTTCAAAATTTCAGTCTGGAGTTCCTTGCAGGGACATCCAGAATCACTGTGGGGTTGCATTTTCTTCAAGGCTTTAAGATGACTGGTTTTGATTCGTTTGGTTTTCTACTTGGTAAGCATGTTAAAATCCATCTTTTCTGAAAAATATTCCTCTCTTTCAATCAGTAGAGCAATTTTGTTCTTGAGCTAATTTATCTTAAATCTCATTATTTTCTTTTTGAGCTAAAGTCACAGAATCAGAGAATGGTTAGGGTTGGAAGGGACCTCTGGAGATCATCTAGTCCAACCCACCTGCTAAAGCAGGTTCACCTAGAGTAGATTGCACAGGAATGTGTCCAGGCAGGTTTTGAATGTCTCCAGAGAAGGAGATTCCACAACCTCTCTGGGCAGCCTGTTCCAGTGCTCTGGCACCCTCACTGTGAAGAAGTTTTTCCTCATATTCTGATGGAACCTCCTATGCTTCAGTCGGTGCCCATTGCCCCTCATGCTATCATTGGGCACCACTAAAAGGAGTCTGGTCCCATCCTCTTGACATCCACCCTTGAGATATTTATAAACATTGACGAGATCTCCTCTCAGCCTTCTGTTCTACAGGCTGAACAGACCCAGCTCTCTCAGTCTCTCCTCACAAGAAAGGTGCTCTAGGTTCCTAATCATCTCCGTAGCCCATGGCTGGACTCCCTCCAGTAATTCCTTGTCCTTAAACTGAGGAGCCCAGAACTGGATGCAGTACTCCAGATGTGGCCTCACCAGGGCAGAGTAGAGGGGGAGGAGAACCTCCCTCGACCTGCTGGTCACACTGTTCTTAATGCAGGATACAGTTGGCCTTCTCGGCCAGAGCTAGGTCCTAACTCTTTTGGAAGCCCATGTTAATTCCTGTTGCTTTTTATTTCCTTCAGGAAGATTCTGAAGTCGGAGCTTTCTTTGTTTTTAAATTAAACTGCATCGTGAAGTAATTTTCTTAGATAAACGTGCATGGGGATCTAATGTGGAATGGGATCTAATGCCTGAAGTCACAAAGGAAAGCAGAGTTAATCTTGGCCATACAGATTGCTGATACCATGGTTTTTGTGGTTGTTGGGGTTTTTTTTGTTTTCTACTTTTGTTTGGGTTTTTTTGTTTTTATAATCACTAGGAAACCTAATAAAGCTTATTCTTTTCAACCAAAACTTCATCCAGAATGATGCTCTCTGATTAAGAGGCTTCAGAATTTCAAGCAGTATTTTTAGGAAAGGTTGTATCCATTTTTCTGTTATGTGGTACCTGATGGATTTAAATGTTTCTTCTTTAACTCTAAGTCTTCTCAAGTCAACTTCAAAGAGAGACTCGAAAGGTAATGCATTTCTTTCCAGCCATATTAGTATTTACTTACTTGAATTATTGTGTTGTGTTTTATTTGACAGCCAAATTATCTCTTGTCACTAGTTATGACAAACTCTTTTGATTTATGCTCTATTTTCATTCTGCTAATATTTTAGACAGATGTACAAGATTTTATGAAGCCATACACCAGGTGCTGCATAAAGGAAAATGAAATAATTTATTATTTTTTCCACTTCATCTTTTGTAAAACTTGTAGCTTTACAGAGAAATATGAAATGGCATTTACAAGCATTTTACCCCACTATTTCCTGTACTTACTTTCTCCATAATATGATCATAATTTAAAGAAATAACAAGCACATTCCTCTGGTTTTCCACTTAACAGATCTCTACAGTCCTACAAAAATGTATTTGTCAATGGGAGTATCTAAACAATTAGTGCATATATCAACATACTAACTTTTAAACAAGGACATATTTCTCCTCCTTGCAACATGAAAAGCTTGCCATGGGCAGAACCATAGCACATGTGCGGGGTGTTCCCTTAAAGGCTTACATTAGATGTTTTAAAATATCTGAAAGAACAGCATTTATCCAAAAAGCTTCTGAAAGCTATCAAAGATTAAAATCCTTTTTATTAAACAACTATTAATTTTGCCATTATTAATTCCAGAATTACCTTTATTCAATTGCTAGCCACTAATCATAAAAAAGCAAAACTTAAATGCAATACAGAATTGCAATAAATTAATCACTATGAGGAAAAATCATGTTCTCTGCATTTTCTTCATTAAACAACTACCTTAAGAAAATAAAGTTTTAAATTTAATATCTGCTGTTCAACTTTCACGTAAAATCACTGAAGTTGCTTAGCACTTTTTACTAACAAAGCAGTCATTTCCTCATACTTCCAAAATAACCAATACTCATTGAAATTCACTAAATGAAATAAAAAGATAGCGGGGAAAAAAAATTAAATACGTTAACATACAAATTTTTAACTATGAAATAGAAGCAGGGAGGAAGCTACATATAGGCTGACACATTTAGCCAACAGGAAAATACATAACACGGCTCTATTGCCAACTTTAAAATGTGCAATATGGCAAAAAAATTTCCCTGAGAAGTAGCTCAATTTGAAGTCAATCAGTACAAGAGTGCCACTCGAAATAACCTGTTTCACCAATCTAACCCAAGTTGTCCATCTGACAAGGATGAGTTTAAATCTTCAAAAAGTTTTTGTAGAATTATATACGTGAGCTTATTCATCAGTGAGAGAACTTAGTTTTTATTAAATTATCTATCTCTCACAAACATGGCCACGTAAAATAGATGGAAAACAAAAAATCTGTCAGTGTCCAATAATGTGATTTGTGTCTTAACAGAAGCACTGAATGGCCATGTGTGACATGGAGTTTGGAAGCCAGCTAAGCATGATACCAAGAAATGGAGTTCAAGATCATTAACATCACTGGAGAGAAAACCAAAACAACAGTTATATCTATGTCTGTACTTCAGACTATCACCTGTTAAGGTACATGCAAAGTAGAATCACTCAAGAGACATCAAAACTGAACTGAAACTGGCTGGTCAGCACACTCCAGTCAGCACTTTTTTACCATGATCAGTCTAGGAATTACAATGTATGGCAGGATTGTTTTCAAATCTTAGATTCCTCTGCTTATCAAACATTCATCAAGAAACCTAAAGAATGCAAAGACATATTCACTGTGAAGTGAAAAACTTGATGTTGAACCATGAATGTGAGAGTCTGAAATCCAGACACAATCTATTACGACATTTATACACATACATATTCACACACACCACAAAAAGAAAACTGATGATGTGCACAGCATTTTCTTACTTATGGTAAAATATCTGGCAGCAAAGAATTGCTTAATTAAGAATCCTAGCTATGCTAACTATATTCACAACCACACCTATGAACATCATACTAAAAAAAAATCCTGGATATTCACATCTATTGTAAACTAGAACGTAAGAGAAAAATACTTTTTAACTGCTTATAAACATATTTAAATATATGTATGTGCAGCAACTTTATCCTGACAAACATTATATGATTTCAGAAACTAAGACTGGTTTTGATGACAACCATGACTAGATGCCATCTGATGCTTTTCACAGCTTATAGAGGTTACAGATAATTGTAATATCTATCAAATGCTGAAAAGACATCAGGTAGAAGCATCATGAACTCAAGGAGTATTCTTGGCTTATCATAAAACAGTGGATAGAAAATCTAACTCCAGCATGTTCAAAGCTGGTTATTATCTATATTTGTGCAGGATCACACATATTTTTTCCTAACACAACTCATCTGGAATCGTTTTCGGATTAATGCTGCTTAATTGATGGCCTGGAAGACAACAAAGTGCTACATATAGTCCTAGTATTGAGGCAAACTGGCGGAAAAAGAAAAAGACTATTAGATATTCAAAAGGCACTTGTTTTGCATCTAGCTGTTGCTAGCATTTTTCCTTGAACTAATCCACCTGTTATACATACGTACACACACTGATATCCCTATATTTTGGGAATGCTCTCCAATAGACTTAGGATAAGATTATATCTTCAATTTTATCTAATTTTTTCTTAATTACTCTTTGTGGAAACATCTAAGGGTGCATTCAGCATTGTGATAAAAACCATCAGTAACTGGTCACAGACACTTAGCAAGTAAATTAAAACCAGTTTTCTGTTACCTCATCCTCCAGAAAAAAAAAAAAAAAAAGTTTTTAACAGTCTAACATGTCTATGTAGACTCTTAGATAAACAGGTAAGTCACCTGGACTGAGTAGCTTTCACCCTAGAGTACCAACTGGAAGCTGCAGAACTGCTGGCAAAGCTTTGCAATGTCACTACAAAAAGCTGAGGCAGTAGGGCAGTGTCAGGTTGTCAGTGCAACCTCCACCTGCAAAATAGGCTCATTACTTTCCAAGGAAGTGATTTGAGGAACAACAGACCACCGAGCCTGACTTTTATTCCTGGCAATCTCTTAAATCTCTGTAATACAGAGTGATGTCACTGCACATATTGACAAACATGGTCAGTTGGAAAGAGCCTGCACAACTTTTGCAGAGGAAAATCCTGGCTCAGAGACCTGTTGAATGGCTGGGAAGGTATCAGTAAGCACATGGCCAAGGGGAACCAGTGGGCAAAAATTATATACATTTTCAGAAAGGCACTAACAAGCTTCCACAGGACAGTAAGTGAGAAAAGCTAAGCAGCTGTTGAGTGGAGGACAAGCTTTTGCTTAAGACTGGTGCTGGGTTCATTCAATGGTTTAATTAATGCTTTGCAGAAGGCTATACACTGTGCAGTCTGTATCTGCACATGATATTAAGATCTTCTGGGTAGTGTTACAACTCCTGAAGCCTTCGCCAAGTCAAGTAAGCGGGTAACACGTTGGCAGATGATCTTCAGAGTTGATAACTGTAAGGCAGTGAACCTAGGGAAATTAATCTAAGCCATGCCTACGTAACCATGAACTCAGATCTAAGAGCTAAAATGAAGGAAATAGTTCTAGGGGTCATTAGCTATGTTTCTCTGAAATTATCAGTTCAATGTACAATAGCAGCCAAAATAACCCAATAAAGTGCTGGGAAAGCTTTAGGAAGGGTATTAAGAATGTGGTGTTATTTTTATACTGTAGAAAACCTTCATTAATGTTTCCCTACAGCCTGCTGTTTGCCTAGGATTTTCTATGTAAAAATAAAACAACAGCTGTTTTAAAGTAATTCATGAGATACTTCCACATTAAGTTATTTAGGTTGACTCCACTGGTGGAACAGTAAGTTCAAAAAAACAAACTCATCACAGCAGTAAAACAAATGTCAACTCTAAAACATTTAGCTAGTCTGAAGAATACATCTACTGCTTCCTTAAAGTAACTTTCTTCTTGTTACTAATAGTATTCGGTTTTACTTTTTTATTTAAAAAAGCAAATTTTCCAATATTTGGTAATGGATAATTTAACTAATATTAAATTGCAAGAATTACAGTTTCAGGTGTCTGTGACACCATTTCACATGTCCAAAGAAATCATTTCCATGAGCAAAAATATGAAGTCAAATATCATAACTGCTATCCAATTTTCTGAAACACCTAAAAAGTCATTTAAAGGAAGAGAACTACTGTGATAAGTGAGATGAGTGCTAGTATTATAAGCATAGTAACCAACAAAAGAGATAAAACCCTCTTCATGCAGAATAAAACCACATAAAATAGTGGAAAAGTTATTGCCAGATGAAACAAGTGAAGAAGGGACTTTCACTAATAACAAAAAAAGAATCAAATATTCATTAGTTTTATGTTAAAGTCATCTTGTTGCTCTTTAGTTTCATAGAGATTTCTACACATAAAATATTGTACAAAACTGATGATAGTAAGACAAAGTTTAAGAGGAAAAATGTGTAAGATATATACATACACTTCTATATCACATTAATACTGAAATGTTTTATGGATAAATTGTTTTAGATGGGTATACAGAAGTGAAGCCTAAACCTAAAAATTGCTTTCGCCATTTAATATAATCTCAAGATAACACTGACATTTTTAATGTATTCCGGCATGTCTTACATAACAGTGCCATACTATTTCAAGAACAAAACAGTATTTAAATATACAGACTCGTGAAAAGATTTGTAAACGTGCTTATCTTACACACTCAAATTGCATTCATTTTCTATACTATAATATCAATAAATGTGTAGAGAATCAGGACACAAATGAGCAGATTTAGTTCAGTTCTAAACTTTATCATTAACCTTTTATATCGCTGTGTTTTGTTTCCTAAATAGGCCTTAATTTGTATCAGGACCCTCCTTCTCATCCTGTGGGCAATAATTTACTTCAGTTTCTCCACCTGATAAGAGTTATTGCTGCATGACCTTCGGCAATCCAGATCGACTCCTACCTGAGTTCACGGTGGGAGTTAGCATTTTACAGCCCTTTTTAAAAATCTGCATAATATTTGCCACTTTCTCATCCCCTGATACAGAGGCATCTTCAAGCAAGAGGCCATATGTGATGGTTAGTAGCTCCTCTATCCCATGGCTGTGTTGCCTAAGAATTCTTAAGGACAGAGTCACTAGTTTGCTATAGTTGATTTCATCAATATTGTCTTCTATCAACAGTTTGATTTGAACCATTTTTTTTAGCATGCTATGATAAAAAGTGGATCCATAGAGAAGGTGGATGCAAAAATATCACTTAGTCTTTCTTCCATGGTTTTATCTTGCAGAAGCTTTGCCTTCTTGATTGTGCATTGCTCCTACAATGTTTGAAGGATTTTCTATTTCTGATACCATCAGAAAAAAATAGGATTTATTATTGGCTTTTATAATATCTCACTTTAAAATATGTATCATCACTACCAATCCCCTTGCCCTAAACTTTCCCATATACTGTGTAGTTTTGTGTTACATATCTCAACTATCTTCCTTCAATCAAATTTGTGCCAGTTGGGTCATTATCCTCAGAAAAAGACAGTATTCCTCTTCCCTCATCAATTTTGTCAGCACCTGCAACAGTTTTGTCTTTTTCTTTTCTCTGTGTCTTCAGCCTGTTTGGGATTCTCACTCTCTGGGTTGTTCCTTGCCATTTCACACTTAAATTTTGCCACTGCCTATCGACTGGTTGAAGAAACAGAAATTACATGTGAGTTCATTTCTAAAACTTGTTATCCTCAATCTCTTGCTGTTTGACTTGTATTATTTTCCTATAGCTCTTGTTAAGAAGCTCTAAAAATAACCATTTAAATTAACTTGAATGTAATTCAGTTCAATTTACCTAAGTATAAAACCACTTCCCTTTGGCTTTTGATGATGCTTCTCATCATTTCAGAAGCTCCCAGAGCTTCAGACATTATGACAGCGCTCATTGTCAAGCAGTATGTGAACTGCTCTGTCCTGCACCAGCAGACATTATAGTCTGTATCAAACAGTTTAATTTTTTTTTAAATTTTTTTTCTAGTTTTGTTTTAATTTAATTTTGATTCCCTTCTTTCTGGGATGAAATGTAGACAGATAACAAAGGAAACATCTGTTACATTTCATATCATGTATTTCAGACATGTTTGCTTTGCAGAAAATGTCTGAAATACTGATTTTTTTTTTTCTTATTTAAGAATACTCACAGTTCTTCAAATCACAAAAAAAAAATAAAAAAAAAAACATGCTTGCAGAAAGTTCTTCTGTGTCAAGTTTTGCCTCAATGCAAATTATATGTGGAGATATTAACCCTTCAAAATTCAACCATGAAACAGAAAAAAAAATATCTTACGTTGACATTTGATTACGTACATGATGCTGCAAAAATAAGAAAAAAAAGCAAATAATACAGGAAAAAGAAGCCAACAATTTACATGACATTGAAGAAAAGAAATCTGCATACATTCCCTTTCCCCATGTTGTATAAGTTGTTTAGCCATTTCAAAAAACAATATACAAAAAGATTTCTGTTATTTCAAAACAGCACAACCACTTTAAGAAGGTCCTTAGTCATGAATCAGTCTTGGCTGACTAAATGGAGAAATGTAGGGTTCAGCTATGACAATATTAACTTTCTGAGAGGTTACCACATAATTATTATGCTTACAACAAATACAAATGTCCATGTTTATGTTTTCAATAAAAAGTTAACAGATGTAGTATGTAAATATTTTCACTCAACTAAGTCAGTGACCAGTTTATTACCATCTTAGACATAGCAACATTTTCTAGAAAATTCAACTTTTATTCAAATTACATGCTGCATGTATCAAAACCACTTTAAAAATATTACAAATAAAAAGGAAATAGAGAACCAGCTTAAGAATTACAAAGTTATCAACACATTTTAAAGCTTCTCAAATACCTGGTGAAGAGTTGAATATGAATCTATAAAATAGGATGCTGGAAAATTTCAGGAATACATTAGCTATAAAGCAGTGGCAAGTATCTCACCCATAACCATGAAATTAAACCTTTACTCTGACAATGATTTTGAGAGAAATTCAAGAGAAATTCATCAGCATTCCAAGGAAACAATAATGAACCATGTGTTCAGTCCTGATTCTATAGCTGTACTCCTTAGCATTATTTGCACCCTTGGATTATTCCAGGAGAAACATCAATTAAAGACGAGGACTGCTTGAATTCTGAGTTCTAGGTCTTACTGAAATATCAAGACACTTCAGACTAGTTTCAGGAATTAAAAACAAACAAACCAAACCAACAAACAAACACCCCCCCCCCGCCCCCCCCCAAAAACGCCACCCTACTCCCACATAAAGCAAAACTTATACAAGCTAGTTAGACTTTTTAAATTCAGGAATTATGCTCACTTATTCATATTTGAATCCAGCAACATTATATTTTACCATAGCGAAAGCTAAACTAATGAAAACTAGGCACAGAAATTTGACTGGGAAAAAGGATCTATTCCTTTTTTTTCAGTCTTCCCACCAGCCAACTACAGTAACTATCATTTATTTAGAATTTTCCAGAGGTGTTACATTTCACCACCATAAGGCTTTGAAAGGACAGTTAACATTACATGAGCATTAGAAAACATGATAAAAGATGGAAAAGATGCAGTTGTGACTTTTCTTTCCCTGATTTGAAAAAAATTCCCTCAAGCCAAGCTGCCTATGCATATTGACAGAAACACTAAAGTTGTGATAATAAGATCATGTGTAATTTCAAGTTCTGTGGGAAATGTGCTTTTCCACTGTCTTCTTTGTGTAGGGGGTTTTATGTAATTCACCGATACTTTTAATTTGGGTTTTGGTTTTCAAGCTAAGGAGTTTCTAAAATTGTCATATTTCTCTTCCTTTTGATTAAAAGCATACACTTCTGCTTAGATGAGAAATTTATGAATCCCGAATTAACAGATAAAAACAGAAACTGTTTAAACTATCTTCAACTACCCACAGCTTTGATAGGCAGCACACCAAGTATCCTGTAATAACACCCTTCATCAATTAGAAAAAAATTATATATTTCTGAGATTGTACATAAAAAAGATGAGCTGTCCCTTTGAACTTAAAACCTCTTCCTTTTCCCCCAGCATTATTAGCACTAATAGCACTAACTATTCTACTTTCCTATTTTAAACTTCTCTCATATAATAATACACAATTTCTAGAAGAAGCATGTTCCGCCTTCCTAAAGTCTTTCTAAATGCAAAGTATGACCAAAGTCGCTCATTTTCCAGACTCCAAATTAGTAGATCACCAGCTAGAAGTAAATGAAGCAGAGACAGAATTATACCCACCCACAGGCCTAAATTTCTTTCTAATGACTGAGCATTATTTTCTCAATTCAGTAAAGCAAAAAAACATTATTTTCTCACCCTTTTTCAATATGTACTTCTTTATCCTATACATCAACTGGTAATGAGCAGAATACATCAATGCTACACCAGGCTTCCTCTAAATAGCAGCAATGCTTTTGTTGCAAAAGCATAACAAGAAAAAAGCATGCTGCTCCTGAATAACCTTATAGCAAGATCAATGTAAAATCTCGTGATATTTGCTGTGAACATGCCTTTATTTTTTTTTTTTAAATCTGAATGTAGCAGAATTAATATTACAACAAGGTTTTTTTCCAGCTTTGGACATCTAATTTCTTGGAATTTATGAGAATAAATTATAATGACAATCAAAACTGAAATTGAAAATTTATCCATATTTGGGGCTGTGAAGAATGTTTATTTCTTCATGGATGCAAGATCTAGCAGCGTGGTAAATTCCTTTGGCTGATCACTACACTCTATTTCCCCATCCAGAGCTACATGCAAGCATGACTTTGGCTATTGGATTGTGTTGATGGCTGCACATGTAATTAATTTAGGACAAGTTTTAGAGGCCTTACAGGAAAAGAAACCACAAACTCACGATTTATGTTTTTGGACATGTCAAAAGGTAAACAAAATACCAAGCAGTTGTTATCTCCTGTAACACATTATAATGAACTTGTTCAGTAAATAGAACTTGTTCACAGACAATATCCTGAATGACTGAGTGGTCGTGTTTATTTCTCTGCTAAGAATAATCTCAGCAGAACCATTCAAAATTAATGGTGGACAACAATAAACACTATTATGTTTGGTCTCTTAATATTGTCTCTGTTCAGAACAATGTTTTGGTCTGTTTCCCTATCCTTTATTTTTCCCAAAAGTTATAATGTTTAATAGCTCTTATGAGAAACAATTTTATATTATTATGTACCAAGCAGAAAAATATATCTGAATTTTAAGGTGCTTGGGGTGAGGAGGTTTTTTTCGGTTAGTGTTTGTGGTGTCAAGACCTCGGATTTATACTAGACATTCCCATATGGTAGACTTAAAATAGTGATAGTCAATAATGGCAGGGGAAAAAAAAAATAAAGAGAGTAAAGTGAGAAAGACCAAGGTTACCATGGTCATTTGATAGAACAGTTTCTGTGTGTAGCCCAACTGTAAAATGAAGCTGATCCCTGTAACACTTTCAGAGTTCAGTGGAAACACCATGATCTTTCTTCTTTACTTAAGCTTTTGACTTGTCTAGAAATCAAGCTTGCAATACGTTCAGACCACTTTGATAATAGCGAACAACATGCTTCAAAAACACTGGTAACAGAAATGTAGTAAATGTACTTAAGTATATAAACAAATATATCAGATTGAAAAAACATAATAATTAAAGGGATAAAGCTCTACAAAGATACATTTTATGTATGGAGGAGATAGGAGAAATAAAGGACAAGTAAAAAAGACCAAAACATTCTGAACAAGAAAGGTTTATTAAGATAGTAGATATAATATAGAGAATCTTACTGTTCTGCAAACCAAGTGCCTCAAAAGCCTGAGCAGAACATGTAATAAAATAAAAGCACATGCTTTTTCCATTTAGACAAATCTTTTGGTGGTTTACACTGTCTTGTTCGTGTTTATCAAACAAAGGAGCAGTGCTCATCAACAACTGACATAAGAATTAAATCTAACTTATTATTTTGAGTATAAAAAATAAGCAAACTACCTGAGAAGTGCAAAACTTCCTACTAGTTGTCAAACTGTGAACATTCTCACACCACAGCTTCCCGATTTAGAGCAAAGAACATAGATTGCACAACACTTTATTACAAGAGTTGATATTGTGTATCAAAGCATAAGGTTCCTTTTGCTGTGTTTCACTCACAGTGACTGTTGGACAACTTCCACATAATTTTTACAGCAAATTCTCCTTCCTGTCTTGAAAAAGAGTTTGTTTGGATATCACACTTGTTAATTTTTTTAATCTCTATTTTTCTATAAGAATAAATTCCCCTTTTAACTACTTGTCCTCCCACCAATATTTCAAATTTAATTACTAAAATTTCATATCCATGTTAATTGAAGATAGAGTGTTTAACACAAATTAAGTATCAGCTAAGCTTTACAGCTTAGAAAATGACATAAAATTCCTTAAAATTTAAGAAAGTGTTAATTTTGGAGTCCTTATTTAGACATAATCCAATATTAAAAACGAAAAGGAACAAAATAACACCAACTACACTTTGGGAATCTTATTTCATATCTAGGTTAATTTTTTTACTTAAACTAGGAAGCTAGACTTCTTGGATGCTCAAGACATAAAAATAAAATGTTTTGAGGCTGGCCTGTCATATGGTGCTTTCTGTTACTGTTCATAAAGTGGCATTGCCAAAAAAGATACTGCAAAAGTGCAAGACATCAAAGGGTCATATTTTAATGACATTCTGGGAAACACTGCATTTCAGAAGTTATATTACTAGATTTTGGGAGATCTCATCCAAAGTGTCCATGGGCAATTCTGGTCACATTCTGAATTTCAGGTTTCCCACCTCTAAATACTTACATTTTTCTTTTTCAAATACCATTTCCATATCACAGTCCCAGTCCCACACAAAGGAAAAAAAAAGGGGGAAAAATTATTTACAAAATGTTAATACTATACAATGTTATGCAATGTCTCACACCAGTCCTTTTTGTGTAGCATAGATAAATCACTAAAACGTAAGAAATAACACTTCTGGATGTGAGTAGCTAGCAGATTACCTCCATGACTCATCTATATATGCCTGTCCTTCAGTGTTGGGGAAGACATGTAGCCATGTGTAGTGTTTTGGACAGCGTAGTTTGACTTTTATACTTGGAAAGTCAAGAGTTCTCTCTCAGGAAAGCTCAATCAAGCTGGACAGTGACAGATAATGCTCTCACAATCTCTTTCACTGGCTAGAAAACGATATTCACTGTTTAGTGTACAATCTCCTAAACACACTTCATTCATTATGTATCCCTCTGTCATAATACTGTTTTGCAGAGCTTTTAATTCCTTCTTTTTTTTCCCCCACAGTGAATTTTAAAAATACACTTCCTACTGCCTACCAGCATTACTGAAGCTCAGATACATTTTTAGGATGATGTGAAGAGACTATAAATTAGCCTGCTCTTTCAGTACTCTTTACTCATTGAGCTAGTGCCAGAGTGCCAAGTACTCTGCCAGAAAGAGCAGCACCAGGCTGTAAAATTTACACGAGACAAAAACATATAAAAAGAAGAGGCACACCAGGAAAATAATCTAGGGTATTGCAAGTGTGGGAGAGACTATGACAAAATAGACCACCTGGGAGGAGCCATAGCTTAGACATCCAACTGGGCTCCACAGCAAAAAGAGAACATAAAAACATACAGCTATAAAATGTTGAGAAAACATTTAATAAAAATATAATATAAACAAATCAGTAAAAACAGGTAATTGCTGCTTCTTGAGTAATGCAGTACAATACAACAGGATCCCCTACAAGAAGAATATTGGCAGTAATACTTCAGTTCTACTACCCTGACCCATTGCACATTACACAGTCTCTTAAGACTACTGATACTTCTGCTCAATCGCATTAATTGCAAAGATGTACAGAAAAGAGGTTACACAAATCCAGTTTCATTTGTTCCAAACACAATCATGGAGATAGATTTGCAATTCTAAGTACAAAAAGATTACTAAATAATTCTTCCGCAGTGGTGATCATTTGCATAATTAAAAGCTGGCAGCCCTTCATTCAGTGTTTATTTCCTTCACCTACTTGTAATATTATTCAGTTTTCTCGGTGTACATAATTAAAAGACAAATTTACAACTTATAAATAAATAATACTAATCACCAACTCCATCGTTTAAAATATATCAATTACTACTGAATTTTCTGTTGCTTTTTATTACAGAGGTAGCTGCAGCCCCATCAGTACAGAAGAGCCAACCTTAGTTCTCAGGGGAATTTAAGAGGTAAAGGATTTTTTTTTTTTTCCTGTTACCCGAGACCCAAATGCAAAGCTGTTCTGCTCCTGATTTGTGACAATCAACAAGTAGCGTAAGTATACTAAACAATACATACAATATAGAATAAGCAGGCAACTGCATGACTACCCGGACCTTTTCAGAATACCTCCTGGGGAAAAAAAACAACAACTCCACAAACAAACAAAAACCACTCCAGACCTACACATACACACACACCAACTGTACTCACATCTAACTCAGCAGTGCAATTCAGTCATTTAAATGAATTCTCAGATTACCAGCCTATTTAGCTGAAGCTTTTTCTATTATTGTGGCAGAAGATAAGCAAGCACCTTGACATAGTAATTCAGCTCTAAGCTGGGATGAACTGCCCCTTGGAAGTGTCACTCACTGTCCAGCAACAAAATATGAACCATCCAGAGAAACTAAGCTTCTCTCAGCACAGGCATTCTGTGATAAATGCCTGAAATTATAGTAATGAATCTAAACACTAGAATAAAGCAAAACAGCAGAAAAATACATTATTGGCCCTAATGTGTCTCAAAATATGGTTAGTAAATGAATATAATTTATATAAAAATATATATTTACATATAGATATACTGTATGCACAATATACTGTACACAGTAAATGTACAGGAACATTATATAGAATATAAGAATAAATAAGAAACACTGTAGTGGGGCTATGACTTTGAATTCTTATTTAGAAACTTACCATCTGCTTTTCATTTTAATCATCTCTGAGATCTTTATATTTCTATCATTTACAAACCTTTTATGGATAGATAAAATAACTTAAGGTCAAGTAAAAAACAAAGGTTGCTTTCCCACCACTGCCCAGCCTCTTTGCAGCCATCATAATGCAGGTTGAGACTCAGTGACAGCAACGCCAGAACAGGTTCCCATATGATCTTACAAGTTTGACTGTTTTCTTGTTTTGTTTTTGTTTGTTTGTTTGATTGTGGGGTTTTTGTTGTTTCGGTTTGGGGTTTTTTTTGGTGTTGGTTTTGGTTGTGTTGTTCTTTCGTTGTTGGGGGGGTTTTTTTGTTGTTTTGTGTTTTGTTTTGTCTTTTTTTTTTTTTTTCCTAGGCATATCCAAACCTATTTTTTTTTCCTATTTCCTGGGAAATTCTAAACAACAGACTGTTATGACTCTTTAAGACTTTATCAAACAGTCTTTCTCAGATCTTTGTAACTGACATGTTTCTATCACAAGTGTCTTTTGCTTTCCCTTCAACTGTATTGTATTCTGAATACTTCTCCTTCAGTATGTTTCATTTTCTCTCCACCATGCAAACTTTTCAACTCCTGCATTAAGCTTCAGTTTTCATTTGCAGCTCCCACTGACTGAAGTTACTCCTTATTCAAACAGTTCTTTAAAAAACACACTCATTTTGAATCACGTATCAGTGAAGGCAGTAATAATTCAACACTGAACTTGCATGACAATATGCAGTGAAGAGATACTTATTTTTATTACCTGATATGTTACAATGGAAATTCTCCCTAACGCTTCACAATACAAATTGTTCTATGAATGTGCTAAGGTGTGTGAACGCAGTTTGAGACATATACTGGAAAAGACTTCCTCCCCCTCGCCCTCCTCTGGGTCCATTTTGGAGCTGGAAGGGCCCAAGGATGATTTCACCAGCTAGTGCTACTTTGCTGAACTGAGAAATAGAACAAATAAGGAATGATGAAGCTAAGAAGGCTGTAGCTGGACCCACAAGTATGGGTAGATTACATGGCTTAATGGAATAGGCTTTGAAAACCTTTGGTTTTATTTATTAGCTTTCATTCAGTAACACATACATTAAGAATGTCGGAAACTGTTTTAAAGATTTTCATTTCTGATCAACGGTGCAGATCCTGGTTGGAGGCCTGTAGTTAGTGGGGTTCCCCAGGGGTCAGTATTAGGTCCAGTCCTGTTCAACCTCTTCATCAATGACCTGGATGAAGAGAATGAGTGCACCCTCAGCAAGTTTGCTGATGATACCAAACTGGGAGGAAGGGCTGACACACCAGAAGGCTGTGCTGCCATCCAGCGAGAGCTGGACAGGCTGGAGGACCAGGCAGAGAAGAACGTAATGAAGTTTAACAAGGGCAAGTGTAGGGTCCTGCACCTGAGGAGGAATAACCCCAGGCACCAGTACAGGTTAGGGGTAGACCTGCTAAAAAGCAGCACTGGAGAGGAGGACTCGGGAGATCTGGTTGACAACAGGTTGACCATGAGTCAACAATGTTACCTTGTCACCAAGAAGGCCAATGGTATTCTGGGCTGCATTAAAAAGAGTGTGACCAGCAGATCAAGGGAGGTTCTCCTCCCCCTCTACTCTGCCCTGGTGAGGCCGCATCTGCATTACTGCATCCAGTTCTGGGCTCTCCAGTTTAAGAAGGGCGAGAAATTACTGGAGAGTCTAGAGGAGAGCTACAAAGATGATTAGGGGCCTAGAGCACCTTTCTTATGAGGAGAGACTGAGAGCTCGGTCTGTTCAGCCTGGAGAAGAGAAGGCTGAGAGGAGATCTCATCAATGTTTTTTATAAACATCTCAAGGGTGGATGTCAAAAGGATGGGACCAGACTCCTTTCAGTGGTACCTGCTGACAAGATGAGGGGCAACAGGCACAGACTAAGCATAGGAGGTTCCATCAGAATATGAGGAAAAACTTCTTTACTTTGAGGATGACAGAGCACTGGAACAGGCTGCCCAGAGAGGTTGTGGAGTCTCCTTCTCTGGAGACATTCAAAACCTGCCCGGACACATTCCTGTGCAATCTACTCTAGGTGAACCTGCTCTAGCAGGTGGGTTGGACTAGATGATCTCCAGACGTCCCTTCCAACCTCAACCATTCTGTGATTCTGTGATTGTCTGATTCAGAGCTTGTGTTTAAATTCAGGCTTCTAGGATCAATATCTCAATCACATCTGGTTATAGATAGGGCACAAGACTCAGGCTGCAGTTATCCCACATACTAGTAGAGTGGATGCATATCTGCATAAAAAGGAAAGCAAACCAGCACAGTATTGACTCAGAAGGCTTTTGGCACTCAAAGTACATGACCAGTTTTCCTGCTTCGAGTGTTGTGACCTTACTGGGTTCTTAACAATGTGCCAGGGAAGGTTTAGATTGGATATTAGGAAAAATTTCATCATGGAAAGGGTTGTCAAGCACTGGCACAGGCTGGCCTGGGAAGTGGTTGAGTCATCATCCCTGGAGGTGTTTAAAAGATGTACAGATTAGATTCTTAGGGCCGTGATTTAGTGCCAGACTTAGGTTAATGGTTGGACTCAATGATTTTAAGGGTCTCTTCTAACCAAAATGATTCTATAATTCTATAATTAAAACCAGTAAGTCTTGCCAAGTTCTTCTAGCAACCATGTATTTTGCGGGAACATTTCTTTAAGCAGTTCAGGAATTTTACTTTCCTAAAACAGATGAAAGCCCACAGAAATGCAGCACTGCACTTCACCAACAGAAATATGTCAACTGTTGCAGTTTAAAGGGGAGGGGGAAGGCAATTCTAGGTGTACTTTTCTTACTAGTAAAAGCATCCTAAAGTGCATCAGCAGATGAAGCTATTAAAAACAGAGGCTCATTCAAAAGACTTCCTATTAACTCTCACAAGATTTCCATTATACATGTGAATAGAAGCTAAAAAGGTTTTCCTGATAAGGTGATAAATACTTGGTTCCTAGACTTTGAGCAATGAGAACAGAATTATATTACCACAATTGCAAAAAGCAGGGATGAACTGTAATTTGTTACTCTACTGTTATGGAGTGTCCCTGTCTCATCTTTGTAGAATTGAAGAATAATGTCCAAACATAAGAAAACTAAATAGAAAACTAAATCAAAACCACATACCCATCATTGTAAGGTACAAATATACTGTTTGTCAAATAAAAGACTGAAAATCATAAAAAGAAATATAGTTTGTGGGAGTCAGACTGAACAGTGTTAGAATATCTTCTGTATTTTCCATAGCCTTTTCTGTAGGTGTTTCATGCTTCTATCCTTGTGTACATGATTTCATGACTCAGAGTTGCTGTTGGAATATGACATATTTTAGAAATTTTTAAACTATTTTATGATTTCCTCCATCAGATAAAGGTGAACAAATCAACGAAATATAAACTGCATCCTGCTTTCTAGGTGGAAGCAATCATGTCCTATCTCCCTTGCTTAAGCACAAGCAAACAGAAAGTTATTGTAGTCCAGGAAATTAACATTTATATACAAGTTAATATAGACAGAAATACACACACGCACAATTTTAAAACCCTGATTACATAAGTTAGAATATTTATGAACACAACTCAAAAAAATATAACTGTCTCGTCTTAACTAGACTGGAAGCATAAATCATCAATTATTACATAGAAGAGACAAATTATGTAAGAAATAGCATGACAACTATTAAAATGATAAAAGGATATGAATCTCAGAAGTTATTGCAAAGGTGTATAACACTTCATTGTTAAGTTAAATCTAAAGGTTTTAATGGGCATTGATACATTAAGAAAACTGTGTAGGAAACACTTCAGAACAGTAACACAAATCCTGAGGATGTGATGCAGACATGATACAATGCTGGTGTTAAAGATTTGGGAATTCTGAAAGAGGAGGGGGGGAAAAAAAAGCATGAAGTTTGCAAAAATAAAAGGATGAATAGGTGATGAGCAGATTACACTGACATTAATGAGACACAGTTGTGGGAAACCAGCTATCAACGTAATCATAAAATCATTAAAACATAATATAACGTGAACACATTATTTGTTACAACAAAGAGCTGATATTTTGTTATGATGAGATTTAATTCATCATATATAAATTGAAATAACATTAAATAAATGTAGGCTCTCCCACAGCTACATATTAAGCAGCAGGTCCAAAGCAAACCCTGCCCTCCCTCCCAAAAACTTAGAAATGTAGCTGGTACAATAATCCTATGCCACGTTCAAGTGCCTGGCATCGGACAGCCTGAGATCACACATTGCATATGACTGGGTTCCAGACCAAGGTGCCTTCCTCTCCCTCTCGCTGCAGGCAGGTAAACCTTGCCTTTGATTTCCAATGTCAATGGCAAAACTGTTAGTACTACAGCACCTAACTGCAGGGTAATTGTGTAGATCTAGCTCTTGGCCATGTGTGACATTGTAATTAAAAGAAAAGCCAGCAGATTGCAGTAGTTGGTCCCTAATGTCTAAAATAGTACTTAACAGACTTACAGCACCTATAGCACAGCACAAAACCCCTTCCAGTTTTCTTGTTCATTTGCTAAGGAATGAGCAAACAGTAGTCTGAATTTACAGTGTGAGGACCAAAACTCCTTTCAGATACATCTACAGATAGGCTATTCTCGCAACCACAGAAATAAACTGAGAACCACAGCAACAAGTGTTATAATTTAAATGTATTTCTCTGACTTACCAGTAAAGAATTTCTATGGGTAACACGGAGAGGATTTGAAGTATTCTATTTCTGTGTAAGAATTATTCCCTTTATTTCCAATGTTTTGATGATGAAAATCCTCTATCAAAACTACTGTAAGAGTGCATTAGCAATCACACTGACCTGTTTTTTCTGTTTATTATACATAGCCTTCTATCAAGAACACTGAACTACTGAAGTGGCACTCAGCAACATAATTTCATCTGTTTTGTTCAGTCTGTGATTAGGCTACATTCCTTTATTAAATGAAAGTTCTTGTAAAGTCCAGATATGGAACACAGAAAAAACCAAACTATATTGGATGTCAGGAAATAAAAGTGGCAGACACTGAACTTTGGACTAGACCAACAAAACACTGAATTGCACAAAACTACTTGCTCTGAAGCCTCCTTTAATATTAATATTTTGAACTATATATAAATACACAGACAAACAGGTGTCACAGCTGATGCAACTGAAAGCTTCAAATTCATGAAATTGTATTACAATAGATTATTTGACATTAATCATTAGTTACTGAGGGAAGTATAAAGTATGATTAAGAATATGATTACTAGAGATTTACTTCCATGCAAAACATAGACTGTATGACATAGACTGTACTAATCATACCCATGAATGTTTGTATATTCTTCCTCTCTAACAAAAATGCTTTTAAACTTAAATAATTAATAACATAGGCTCTCTGAAAATCATAAACTGTAAAGCTACAAAACCCTAATTAAAGCAGAAGACTGCCATTTTTTGACCATTAATGCCCCTACTTCACTTCATACTTACCTAGCACCCCAAATCTTAGGGGATTTTGATTACAAAATCCAACTCCAGATACTACAAGCCACACTTGCAATGAGCTGACCAGTAATTAACTTCTTAAAACTCTAATTAACACATTAAATCTTATACAGAGACTGGACTAATTTTTTCTTCACTCAATGAGTTACATCAGTGTGAAATTTCACAGGTAGAAGTAAGTAGTAAATCATATGACTAAAGGTTTTAAAATTTTCACAACTGAGTTAACCATGAATGCAGAACTAGTCAGTAGTAACTTTCAGCAGCCTAAGTAATTTTAAAATTGGTATACAGGGTATAAACTGGCAACATTCTTCAAACTTAAGCATACATGATGCCCAAATTTAAAACTGACCACATAACAGTAATCATGTCAGAAACTGCTTGCTTTTAACTCCTGTGCTTTGTATACCAATCACATAAGATTCACAGTATGGCTAATAATTCAACAGAAAAATCTGGTGGAAGACATTCATCAGGTAAATCAGAATTAAAAAAAAAAATCAGTTCAGACATGTTAATATTTCAGATCTTGATTGAAATATAAAAGAGCATGGTTTGCCTTTTTTTTTTTTTAATTGGAAAAAGGGAGAAATGCACCTTGTCATCTAGAGAAAACAAGAAAACAGTATAAAAGCCATCTTGCTTTTTCTATGCACATCTGTGCATCATACTGAATTTATACACAGGAATGTGCATATTTTCACCGATCATTAATTTTCTTACTAGAGTATTTCCAAGCAATACCATCTAACCTCTTTTCTGACTAATTTCCCATCAAAGATCGAAGTTGGCTACACTTTCTGCTGCCCCACATCTGTTTTTGTAGCATGACACAAAGCCATAAGCTGTTTAAGAAAATGCTCAATATTATAGCTTCTCCCAGACTCCTACAAGGGCCTCTGCCATAGAGTGTTAAGCTTTTTAAAATGCTCAGTTCCAGCTCCTCTCCAATTTCATTATAGGCTGGCTTAAACCTCATAGTTAATAGCACTAGTCCTTGAGCATAAACAAAATTTCTACCAGAAGACTACACTATTAATGCAGTACAGCAAAGAGTTTCAGCTTAACCCCTGCAATAAGTACAAGGCAGCACCTTTACTAAGAAAGCTTCTGAAGCCTATGATAAGCCAGTGTAGTTAAGAACAAACGAATATACCCAAGCCACTCCCACATCCCCCCCAAAAAAACCCAAAACCCATCCCAATGCAAAATTCCTCCAATCAAATGCTGGTATTACAGGAAAGAAACCAGGTACAGTGTAAAATTCTCTGTGTGTGGGAGTACTGAATACAAAGACCCTTCAAGCAAATTTGCTTTGGTTTTGAGTCTGCAATAAATTCCATTGGAGACAACACAAATGCAATTGGTGAAAATTTTGAAGAAAACAAGTCCAACGACTTTCCATAACTTGGTAGAGGACGTATCTTTTGTCAGAGGTACCTTCTAGTCTGTGAAGAACTGGAAAAGTAGGAGAACACTTCCTATAATCAGTATTTATTTCTTACCCTAATTATTCCTCATCAGAGGATTCATCATTCCTGTCTTTCATCATGGACTTTTGTATGTTGTTTAGTGTTTCTAGCATCTTCTAGAGAAACAGCCTGTGAATGTAAGCTACCCTGTGGTATCTGTTTATCTGGCTCATGCAAATGTTACCAAGAGATACATTTTTTTCTACTGGCTTGAAACTGCAATATATACTGTTTACTCTGTGAATAACAAATCAAATATTTATTTTATTAAACTGTGATATTGTCAATAGTAGTACATAGCAAACGGTCCCCCTGAAAAGTTTTCTAAAGCAATATATTTTTCTTGCAATACATTTTTCAAGCCTGCTACTTGATTCTGTTTTTCTTTGGAGTGGCGAGATGAATCAGGACTCATAACCTGAGGACACCAAAAAACCCAGCATTTCTCATGTCTTTCCTGGGTTTTGTGGTTTGTTTTTTTGTGTGCTTGTCTGGTGGGGGTGGTCAATTTGTTTACTTGTTTTGTGTGGTTTGTGTTGTTGTGTTTGTGTGTGTGTGTGGGCACGCGCACGTTTGTGTGTCTTTTTTTTTTTTTTTTTCTTTTCCTGAATATGTTGATCTAGCCATCATCAGACAGGGAATGTTTTCTAATGAATACCAAAACCTCATAAAAAGGAACCATAAGTCACAGGCCAGACTAGATGTCAACTACATGTTTCACTTATAAGAACCAGACCAGCGTATCATATTGGTGGAACAAGAAAAATCACAGAAACAATCAACAATACAACTGATAGCCAAGAGATTTGTAGATGCCCCCTGCACAGATTATATGGATCTAAGATGTGATCTCTGTTTTTAAGATGGGAATGAGGCTGTTGCCAGCTTTCAGCTGCCACCTACCACCCACTCTTTTCAATATCTGCTAGAACTTCAACCACACAATGAATATAGGTATTGAAAATTTAAAACGTGTAATAACAACCCATCTGCCTGACCTGTATAAGTGAATAGAGTTCATATTGCCTAAAACTACATCCACTCATTTATCTGTTTCACAGAGATCCTATGAGCCACATCCATACTGACATGCAAAACTAGAAAACAGATTTTAAACTAAATATATTTTGCCTTCTCTTGTTGACATCTCTCAATCCAGACAAGTAAACCATACTGAAAAATTCAAGTTACAGGCAAAACCACGGTTTTGACACACTAAATCCCAACTGAGGGCACTTGCAAGGATAATCCTCTGGCTACCAGTCATAACACATCAGAAACACAGACTGTTACAAAAACAAAAACTTATAGCAAAATCCAAGTCTAAGTTGCATAAATAGCAGCTTTTGTAAGCCTCTCTCCATGACTCTGAGCTGGTTGATAGAGGTCCCTACATTGACAGGAGTGGCACGAGCCTCTCACAGCATGCTAGCCTTTCAGTCCTTCCAGCTGTTTTGGTATGGCAACAATCTGTAGCTTCTAACCTTTGTTCAAAATTTACACAGAGGTAAAAACGCTTTGATTACTTTAAAGGACAATACATAATAAATACATAAGTTTATGTAGCTACTGATGACATTTCTTCAGAAAATAGTTATGGTTTTTGTCACCATCTACAACAAGAATTACTCGTGACTGTTTATGCAGGAGTCCAGAAAACAGAATTGCCCATCAATGATTTCCATATAAATTCTCCTTGTTGAGGTATAATTACAGACCACAGATGAACCAATTGTTTTGCCTCAAATCCTTTCCATCATCATAAAAAAAGCATAACTATTTTATTTGCTTGCTGAATTTTTGTTTCTTATGGATATCAAAAGACACTTGACAGCATGCATTCTAGAGAAACGAAAATGAAACAAAATCATCATTCCTGTCTAAGGGTCATAGCTGTTACTTTCAAAGCTCTCTGCAGATAGACCTGAATGGTATCAACTTTAAAGCTAAAAAAGGACAATGTTTAATTTTTCATTATGCACAAGTTGGCTGAAATCAAGCGCCATCTCGGTAATATTACAAGGTTTCCAGTGACATTAGTTCTCTGTTTTGTGCAGGTGACATAAGCTTTGTGTCTAAGCATACTTCGAAATTCTTAATAACAGTTCTGATGTGAGACCTGTTAAAGATCTTAATTCTAATGTGAAAATTAAATGCTCTCCTACTTTTGAAACTCAAGTGACAAGCTCTGTCAAGCACTACTACTACTACTAATGAAAAACCTACATACATTCTACAGAATTTACTAAGAGCACAGAAATCCTCCATTTACAAATTAATCAGAGCCATATACTCAAACTACCATTTAAATAATTTGGAAAAGTTAATACATATTTTCTTTCATTGATAGTTAAAAAAGCACTTACTTACTCAACTGCAATTCATAACTTTTCCAAAAGCCCTACCTAAGTTTAAAAAAAGTGACAAAAACAGTAACCCGAACTTATATCATAAGAGGTAAAAAAGCCTCACCACAATGACAGTTAAAGAAAGTGCCATCCAAAAATATAGAATAAGTTTTATTTTAATCTAGAGTGCATTTTTTTTAAATCCAGCAGTTAAAGAGAGTTGTAATAACTGGTTAGAAAGGACAGTATGTGACAACAATACAAATGCTATTTTAGATTCCATTTTGTCCAGAATTAGAGATATTATAATAGGAAAAATTGAAAATTCCTGAATTCCATATAGAAATCCATTGTAAAATACCATTCTGGAGAATGCTTGCCAAGACAGACAGTTATTCTATTCACTCCATGCTTTTCAGGTGTTCCAGGCTTCCACAGATTTCTAAAGCCATTGTAAAGTTCAAAGGTTGGTTGGTTTTAAATGAAACATCTATTCTTTGCAATTGTTTTCCATGAGGAAACAAACAAACAAAAATTAAGGACTGACAGTTTGTAAGACCAAATGAAAATTCAGTGTTCCCCCATGAGCATTTTCTTAGCCACTGACCGTAGTTTTACTTTACTAGACACACCTACCTGACTACTAATTCTACAACACTTACAGCCAAACTAGGATTGCTGTTTGAGGGTGATACTAACTATATGCAAGACCTACAATCAAAGGTAAATACATTCTCATTTTTCTTAAAATTCTAGTGCTATACATTGTTATAAACACTTAGACGTCCTGGCACCAAGCTAAGTTATCTTGTAACAATAAACAAATCAAAGACAACTCTGTGCCAAAAAGTGATTTCTGCAAAATCAGAAAACTACAGATTCTGTGGCAAACCAGAGATACACGGCTTGGCATCCTGGGTTGGGCAACTCTCAAGTGAAAAATCCAACAAAAAAGAATCTCAGAAGAGCACAAGGGCTGAAGGATTAACCTCATACACTCACAATCATATTTCTGTCTTCTCTTATTCTGCAGTGAAGATTAACTCTTCTACTGTCTTTTTCAACATAATACAGAATCCTGTATTGACCGCGTGCTAATTTTTGGTAGCAGCATGAAGGGAGAGCAGTTGCACTAAGTCTTGTAAGGCTGTGAATGGCAATTCACACGCTAAGCATGACAGAATTGTTCAGGCTTTCGACATTTAAGGATGTATCATCCATTTTTTCCTAGCACAAAGGTCACTCTCTGGGAGGTAAATAAGTCTTAAGTCTTAATTTTGTCTATTAAAACTATAGAAGTATTAGTGTAAATATTATAAAACATGCCTAAGAATATCTGATGAAGCACTTTTGTATGCCAAGTGATCAGCAACTAAATAAAGAACAAACACTGGAAATTATCCTGACTAATTTTTCATGTTAGTTCAAAAGTGAACTGAATGATGATATTTACTGTTTTCAAGTAGAGTGATTTTTAGAGTTATCTTGACTTTAAATTCTGAAAACATCAAACTGGTGTTTTGCCTACTTCTGTGATGTTCTACATTCTTATTCCAGTTTGCATTGCTTAACATACTCCATTACAATCACAGTATTCCTGTTGTTATTTTATAAAATAATTGATTTTGAATAATGTACTGTAATCTACTGTACAACACATCTATGTAGGTGTTTAAAAAAAAAGGTGGAAAAAAAAAAGAAAAAAAAAGAAAAAAAAAAGGGGGGGGCCGGGCAAAAAAGCATGCTCCTACCCAGTAGGTAACAAATACTCTAAGGATGTTAAAATTCTTGATGCGACTTAAGACAGTATGTCATACACTTGAAATGGCATAAATACATAAAATGAATTAGACATGCCTAAGCTACAGAAAATTAGGCAGTGATACATTTAAGAAGTCAGACTCATTACTACCTCTAATTTCTGAATGAATCTTTCCACATATTTCAACAGGGCATTGACACATAGGCTTCTTACAATAATTTATATATTATACTATAATGTATTTACTTGCCTAGCTGATTTGGAAAACTAAGTCTTTTCCTCAAATAACTTTTTTTAAAAAGTAATGCCTTTTTAACCCATTATAAAAACAAGTGAAGGATTTAGCAGATAATAGTATCATGTTGTAGCTTAATTTAAGCCAAACAGAAATCACTGACAGTTATTAATTTCATATACATTTTATCCATATTTCTTTATGTTTAGTTATACCCAAAGTCCTTGAAATAGCTGGGATTCGCCTTCCCACATGCTGTTAGGAAAGTGATAAAAATATGTACCCTAATAGGAAAAATATCCAGGCACTCAGTCATAATCTTGCTCCAAAATTACACTAGAAAAACAAGTACAAGATAATGAGATCATGAGAAGAACCTTAACCTTTTGCATGAAGTTTTTCCTGTTTCCCTGCCATTTCTGAAAAGTTCCTTCAGACAGATAAGATATCAGGATGACATAACAAACACACTATTTCTTTCACATGTTTTCCAGATGTTTGGTCCGTATTTTTTCTTCTTATATTCTGGAGTTTCACAATCATAAGACTTTTTTGAAAAGCCCAGACACTGCTCAAATGAAGCAGACAACATTTTAATTGCAAATTCTGAAAATTTATTCTTAATTCCACAAATATATGGAGTTTCTATCTATTTGCTAAAAATCAAAACTAAAACAAAATCTCAACCAAAAAAAACCCCACCCAAACCACAACAAAAACCTGCATGTTGGAATGTCTAATTCTTGATATTATGTTTCTTTTGCATTTAAATCTTCCATATATTTTGAATTTTTTCTTTTATTATTAACATTTCCTTTATAGAAATATGTTGTAAACAATATTTCCAAATAGAAAAGCTTCCAAATTTTTAGAGTATTACAATGAATTATAAAAAAAAAAAACTGAAAAAAATATTGTATTGTATAAATGACAAAAAGAAGAAACTGAGGAAATAAAAACAACCAAACTTTCTTTTTAAATATGAAGTAGAAGAAATTTGAAATATTTTCCAGATGTTTAGAAGTTAGTTATATGATTAAATAAATTGGTTTTGGTGACAAGAGTACTGGTCAGGAAATTTTGCTCACAATTTTTAAGAGCCTTTTGGCAACAATCTAGTTACAGAGGGATAGATAAATAAAATAAAACATTTGCATAAAAAAGATTTATTAATTCTACTGCCTAGGGAGAAAAAAAATCTTTCAGAGACATCAGATTAAAAAAAAAATCCCTTGCTAGGTAGGCAAGTGAACGTTTTAAATTTAGCAAAAGTAACACTTAGGTACCACCACCCACCACTGACACTATTTGAGCTATAAAAATCTGAGGTTGTTTAAATGAATAGGCTATCGGTAGCTGCCAGATTGGCACTAATGAGCAAAAAGGTAATAATGGTACAGAAATGTAAAAGTTTGCAACTTTTCTTCTTTTTTTGCTTTTGGAAAGTGCTTTTTTTGGATATCCTTACTGTTCATAGCTTCAGCACTGCTCATGCAAAGACTTGCACAGTTAGAGAGCTGGGTCTTCGTTCTGACAAGATTAACAGTGTGAAAAATATTCCTTTTTCTTTTTTCATTATATCACTAAACTGTTTCAACAAAACAGCACTTGAAACACCTGAAAAGCATCAGCTTTCTTCAGCTTTACTGGTCCTCTGAAAACCTCATCCTTTCTGCTGCTGAGCTGAATACTAATGCAAGCTAATTACTTAAGTACTTTTTTAAAATTTTAGATCATAGCACTAAAGTTATTACTTTTAATATCATTATGAAGTCTTCCATTGAAGTCTGTAACAATAAATAACATATAATTGCAAAGTATTTTAAAAGGTCAAGCATATATTTTTGCAATTAAAAAAGCATGTAAATATACAAAAACTACTTGTGAATGCATTTTCTGGGTGTATTTGCAGTCCAGTTAATTGGACTTGGACAAAGGGGCTCTAAATACCATAGATAGCTGAATAATCACAGAATCAGAGAATGGTTGGGGTTGGAAGGGAGCACTGGAGATCATCTAGTCCAACCACCTGCTAAAGCAGGTTCACCCAGAGCAGATCACACAGGAACGTGTCCAGGTGGGTTTTGAATGTCTCCAGAGGAGACTCCACAACCTCTCTGGGCAGCCTGTTCCAGTGCTCTGGTACCATCAAAGTAAAGAAGTTTTTCCCCCTACTCATATGTAACCTCCTTTGCTTCAGTCTGTGCCATTGCCTCTCATGATATCATTGGGCACCACTGCAAGGAGTCTGGTCCCATTCTCTTGACATCCACCCTTGAGATATTTATAAAGACTGATGAGATCCCCTCTCAGCCTTCTCCAGGGTGAACAGACCCAGCTCTCTCAGTCTCTCCTCATAAGAAAAATGCTCCAGACCCCTAATCATATTTATAGCTCTCCTCTGGACTCTCCAGTAATTCCTTGTCCTTCTTAAACTGGGGAGGCCAAAACTGGATGCAGTACTCCAGACGCGGCCTCAGCAAGGCTTTTGACACCATCTCTCACATCATACTCATAGGGAAGCTCAGGAAGCGCGGGCTGGATGAATGCACTGTGAGATGGATCGTGAACCAGCTGGATGGCAGAGCTCAAAGTGTTGTGATCAATGGTGCAGGGTCTGGTTGGAGGCCTGTATTTAGTGGGGTTCCCCAGGGGTCAGTATTAGGTCCAGTCGTGTTCAACCTCTTAATCAGTGACCTGGGTGAAAAGACTGAGTGCACCCTCAGCAAGTTTGCTGATGATACCAAACTGGGAGGAAGGGCTGACACACTAGAAGGCTGTGCTGCTATTCAGCAAGAGCTGGACAGGCTGGAGGACCGGGCAGAGAAGAACATAATGAAGTTTAACAAGGGCAAGTGTAGGGTCCTGCACCTGGGGAGGAATAACCCCAGGCACCAGTACAGGTTAGGGGTGGACCTGCTGAAAAGCAGCACTGGAGAGGAGGACTTGGGAGCTCTGGTTGACAACAGGTTGACCATGAGTTAACAATGCTACCTTGTCACCAAAAAGGCCAACGGTATCCGGGAAAAGTCGTGAAAAAGTCATGAAAAAAAAAACATCGAGAAAAGTGTGACCTGCAGGTTAAGGGAGATTTTCCTCCATAATCCTAAACATAGCTTCACTTCAATCTTTCCAGTTTTTCCATCCAGAAAATGTTTACTCAATAAAATGCTAGAAAATCCACTGAAAAAGTGCAAGCTAGGACCTGTAGTGTTATTCATGGAATCAAACATGTTTTCATTCAGATTAAAGATACGATTTTATAGTGATCCCATACCTGTTTCTATCAGATACTGGAACAACAAAATTGGATAAATGTATGACAAAATTATATAAAGCATAGAATCTTTTTACACTGTCTTTCAATTAATGGCATAAAATTAATTGCATCTAAACATAGATAAATAATGTGTATGGTAGCCTGCAAATATAAAACTGTCAAAGTAATTAAAGATTATTTATGTTTTTCACAGGACATTCATAGATTTCCATAAGGAAGCTTCTGTTTGATGTTAATTTAGAAACAAAGACAAAATTTACAGCATTTACTTTCACTAACTGACTTTCAGTCTACCTAAAAAAGTATTCAAAAAAGAAAACTGCATTCAGTGAAACTGTTTATTGGGGGTGAAGAATAGTAAATACGGCTAAGAAATCAAGTGAGTGAAAAGCTGATTTTTTAAAATTTCCTTATAAATTCTCATTCTGTGAACTTTAGCAAAATATGTGGGTTTATGTCACCTATTACTATTATGCTACTGTGGTGAGGGGTGAATACATCATCCTAAAAACCCTACCAAAACCTCCTCCTACACCCCCAACCCAAGTCTATCAGGCCCTCCCATTATCTGTTTGGAATTTGTCATTTGTGTGAGTGGTATTGGTCCTAACTATTAAATTTAAAGTTTGTTCCATTCACACGCTGAATGACTAAAGCCTTAAAGTACATATTAAATAATGCTTCCATTTAGTACAGACCTGGAATAACACACTGACTGACGCTCAAGGTATGTCTCCCACACATACATGTCCATCACTTATATGAAGTGATATACATTGCTTGAGACTTAAATTCTATTTCAAATTTATGAGTCAAGTTTCAGTTTTTACCTTTGGTATTTCATAATATTTATAAATTCCAACAATATATTTCACTGATTTCATTGTTTAAAATGAAGGCATTTTTATTCAGATTTTCTACATCTTAGCTCCTTTGAGCCTACTGTAATTTCAAACTCATGGTCTTAGACAACGACGAAAATGTATTTTCTTCTCCCTCTGTAAGAAGTAACACACTTCTATCAAATTCAGCTTTTTTCTACCACCTCAAGGGGGATTCATAGTGTAACAAGAGTTTAGTTCCTTTTTCCACAATACCAGTAGGAATGGCAATAGGGTGAGGCAGCACTATATTTCACCACTCACAAACCTGTGCCTAGCACTGACAAAGCACTTGCACTGGAAGACAATGTATCCACCCACTACAGCATTGTAAAAAGTAGTTTTAAATGCAAGAGGGCTGTATCTTGGGGAAAAAAAAAAAAAAAAAAAAAAAAAGAAAATAAAGGTCATATAGAAACATTTCTACATAATTTCTTCCCTTGTCCAACAAAAAAAAAAAACAATAAAGCAATTCCATTCTTGTTCTACTTCATTATTTAAATCTTACCCACTGGAGCACCTTTTCTTTCCCACTGAGTCAGCCCTTATTTTCCATCTACCCATTAAGGCAATTACTAGATTTTCAAAGCAGGAAACAGCTTTTATTTCGACAGTCCTCTATGTCTCACATGTTTTCCCAACCATCTATTACTTCTCCATGCTCTTTGCAAGACCAAACTATTTATAGTCTAATCTTAGTGGAACGAAATTGATGTTCATTATTATCTTGACTAGAACTGACTGAAAGTACACTTACAGCCATGTAAAACAAAATCTTTATATTCTGAAGAACTTGCAAACTGACAACAATTAAAAAAAAAAATGTACCAGGACACACAAGATACCTAATTGCTTATTATTATTATTATTATTTCATGTATTTTGGAAAAAGGAAATAAATTTTTGAATCTAGAACTATAATTGGAATGAATCAAAAGAACATTCTGTATGTCAGAAAAAAAATAATTAAAAAAACCCCAACGACCAAAACAAACCCCTCACAAACTGAATTTGAAGCATCCAACTGGTATTACTAGAATCTGAAGTTAGAAGACAATCTTAACAGTAAGAACAGGTATACAGACTGATGATTAGATGAAACTAAGCAGTATTTCACCCTGAATGCATGTATTGCATGATTAAATGAGGCACAGCAGAAAAGGGTGAAGGGTTGGGAAATCTATGGAATGATTAAGAAATACTTATTTACTTTAAAGAAAAAGGTAGCAGCCTGTTGCCACACGGTGGAAAGGACAACATAACACACAAGTGAAAGAAAACACAGAGTCATTAAGAAAAGTTTTCCAAACTAACTGCATCTTTTTTATTATGTACACATTTCCCAATAATAAACGATCTTTTATATTTAGACTTGCATGCTTTCAGTCTGTGTGTTTATATTTAAAAATTTTTTTTGGTCTATCATTGTAACACTCACTATTTGATTTTTTCATGACACAGCGAACACTGTTGAAAGATGTATGTTATGTTTATGCTCCATTAAAAACATTTCTAATAACAATTCCTGTCTCTCATTATAGTTATTCTTACAGAAGACGACAATATATTCTATTTTTTTTTCTGGCACAGTAAGGGTGCTTGATACTGCCAATATAATTATATTCCAGGTTTATTGATTTTTTTTTTTCCCAGGTATCTCTTCCTTTCCAGTGGGAGTATTTTACCCTATGGAAATTTTTTACAATATTTAAATGTTAACGAGGGACTATTTACAGCTGTAATTGCTATTATCTGTAGCACTAAACTGTGTCATCACTGTCACTTTTTACTGATTCAGGTATTTTCTGCATAAACGCAGAAAACTGAGTAAGAACTTCTTTTAGGGACTAAAAGTAATAAGTAAATTAGTTGAAATCTTAGATGTATTGAAATGTGCAAATCTAAGTGAATTTCATGAAAAAAAACAATCTTAGTAAAGTGCTCCTACACTGGGAGATTTTACAATACAGGAGGAAGAAAAAACTCTGCCCATTGTTCTGCAGTATCAGCTCCTTTCTGCCTGTCTTCAGCCACTTTTTATAGGTTGTCAAAATTATCTTTTTGGATAAGGAAGCAGTTTTATTTTGGAAAGTAAAATATCAGGGAACGGAACAAATCTGTTGTTTCCTGTATAATCAACACATTTATGTGGAATTATTCATTTCTTGGTGACCATTTTGGGCATATTAAAAAAAAAAAAAAGGATAAAAATGAAAAAAAGATCTCTCTAATCCCCAGTTTCACCCTTCGACTTGATGATCTTAAGGGTTTGGCTTTTTTGCAACCTAAATGATTCTTTGATTCTACGATACAGAAACACTAACTCCATCTATATCTTATAGTCAATAGCACACTCTTCATCGACTTCAATGCTCCCATGATTTCACTAAGCTTCTCTTTCTGCTGCCTTACAGATTTTTAAACACAGTACACCAAAAACCAGCCATCTGAGCAGCCACTGACCTAGGTTTTGCTATCAAAGATCCATTTTCAAAAAGCAACTTGATGCAGATCTCACCCACTTCCAGAAACCAGTATCAATAGTATTGTATCATCAGTTTCTACACATAACTTTTGTATCAGTTATTATTTTGTATTTTCACTACACAGCTCAGGCTGAGTTCAGATGTCTCCCTGTTCAGTTATTTATTTGAAATATACACAATTGCATATAAGACAAGCTCTTTCAATAAAGATTATAACTATGACCCTAAAAGTAGGGCATCCCATCTTTATTATCTCACTATCACAGCTTATCAAATAATTCAACATAAAATGTTCAAAAATTTCATAAAATCTTGTTATGTCTTTCCTAGCTGTTATTCCTTGTAAAATAATGAACTGATAAATTTAACTACAAAGAGCTTCAAAGAACATATTTGCTTTTTTACCACTGTTTAGAAATCAGAAATCTGATAATTTATTCCAAACATTTAGAAACCCACAAAGCTAAACAAAGTTAACACTTAGGCTCAACATTTCAGACGCTTTAAAATTTACAGATTTTGAACTAAACATTTAATCTACTACATAACCCTTCTTTCACTTTACCTTAAACAATCCTCTAAGATTCCTGACCTAGTTACTTTTTTACATCCATCAGGAACATAAATGAACATCTTGCTGAACAGGTGAACATGAGCTTGTGACCAAAACCTCTGGATGAGAGACTGGGAGTTCAGGTAGGAGTTTGGATTGGATCACAGGTTTAGACTCAAACTCAAAATATAACCTAGACCATCCCTAATGTAATAAATATCATTTGGTATACCTGGTTTGATATTATCTTTTTAGTTTTAATCTAATCCAAGAAGTTTTGATTACACTTAACGTTTACATTACTTAGCTCTCCACTCTAGAGAGTTCATCATAGAAGTATAAAAGTGCAGTGATCCTTAGGACACACGATGTTTCATAAGCCATATTTAACGAATTTTTTAACTGTAGAGAGAATGTTAATGTGGTGAGCCTTGAACTACAACAATGTAGCTTAAAAGTAATCATAAACAGTATAGTTTCCAGTTCAGAAAAGATATGCTTTATCCTGGCCATGGCAATCACAAAGGAAGTTTGTCCTATATGATTATAGAACCAACATAACAGATGACCCCACACGTGGATCCTAAGAAAATATAAGAAACAAATTGACGCTTAGTTCATTGGCGTAGAAGGAGGATTCAGTTGCTTGATTCCATTTAATTTATTTTGCAAAACTGCAAATACTACATTTGATTGGTATTTATGTTCTTCATATATCTAATTCCCCTTGATTTCATTATCATTTTTCTTCCTGATTAAGCAAAGGCAGCTACCTGACATAAACACATTACGGTACTAATTCTTTAAAATATCCCTTTTTTTATTATATTTATAGTCATTGCAGGTAAATAGCACATTTCACCTATTGCGTAAACTCCTTGTGTTTCATGGTTAAAGAAAGAAAAGGAAAGATGTATCATATGCTTCCTGTAAGGAGCACATCACCTGAAAAGATTGCACGGTACAAAGTATTTTGAATACAGCATCAGGTAAAACTTACAAGACATGGTGAAAGCAGCTGATGGTAAATATACACTTTTCTGAAAAAAAAAAAAAAAATCTGGTTTGTGTCTGTGCAAGATGTATTTATAGTATGTTATAACATTTATGACAGAGGAGAAAAAGAAGCTTAGGAAACCAAGGACTCGCTGTTAAGACCAGATTTTTGGTTTTCATTTCGGCTTTTTCACTTACCTATATATAGGGAATTGTCTCTATAGGTTAAATAAATATTTTAAATCCACAAAAGTGAAAAATATGCAGATTATATTAAAAAACCCAGACATATTGCTGATAGAAATTATAGTATTTTCTTAAAGAAGAGGACTCTAACAAAGATACAGACTATGAATCTAAGATACCAGGATAATGGTGATCATGTATGTATTACATGAGTAAGATAAGGCAATATTCAATAGGAAAATACCCTAACAATGACAGTATCAAAAAAAAAAAAAAAAAAAGGTAAAACGTTATACAAAAAGTGATGTCAAATAAAAGAGTCGATTGACTTGGAAAAGAAAACAGTTTAATTTCTTCTTAACTTTTAGTCAGGCATCTCAGATAACATTTGCACTCAAAGCATATGCAAACTTTTCTGAGAGAAAGGGTTTCTATGTATATCACAGAGATTTAACGTGTTTCACTCTCACAGTTCATTCATCTGTGCAAGTCTGATAATTTAAGAATTATGAAAATTGTCAAAATTTCTTACATTTAATCTAGGTTGTTTCCTAACTGATGGATGTTTTATCCACCTCCACTGATATCTGAGGTTGGTTGGCACCTGCAAGCCATTTTAAGGTTACAAATGGATTGATAAAATCACTTGAACTTTCCAGTAACCTGTGTGTCATATTCAAAGTAGTGGCATGAACACAGGAAAAGCAAATCAAATGTAATATCTGAGCCACATATTTTATGATTCAGTACTAATTATTAATATCTTGTGACCATCTTAATTTATATTTTCAATAGCCTTTCCTTGGTCTTCTATGATGAGTTTCCTATTAAAATTTAAGTTACTAATTAATAACAAAAAAGTATAAAAATTCAAGCCTGCTTTGCATTTGTAGTTTGCAGTGCACTGCATGTGATATCACCAATGTGCCTCTCTGAAAATGTGATTTTTTTTTTTCACTACTGTGTTTATTTGATTGTACTCATTACAATAATCAGGCTATTTTCTAATTTTTACATTTAAAGGTATTTCCTTCTCTGTATCCCAAATTAGTCATAAATACAGTGCTCATATGCTAAGTACTAGAGACAAGCTTCTCAAACAAGCCAGACCTGTCATCTAAAATGAGGAAGCACCAATATTCCATAACATGAGGTTTACAGAACAACTTCTAACATGGCATTTTAAAAGGACAAAGGTATAAGGTTTAATGACCAATTCATTTCTGTTTATACATATTAAAAAAAAAAAATCCAAATTTACTTTTGTTTGCTGTATGTATTTTCGCCAGCAGTGTGTATTAAACAGGACCTACAGAAAATTACTACGGAAATAACATACAAAACAACTACTGTGAGATGGTAATGTCTTCTGAGGCCAAATCACGCTGGACAGCACACTTTAAATGCAGACTCATGCATGAATAAATTAATATCTCCTAAATATTTTAGATCATAGTGAACAAGAGAGAGTTCCTTTATGATGTTTAAAGTAACTAAAGTAAATCTGGAAAAATTAGAAATTACATCAGACAGGAAAGGGAAAGAGTGCTAGAAACATTATCATTTTGATCTCATTCAATAATTGATGCACACTGGCTTACATCTGGAGCATGATACACCATGACTGAAACAGAAGCAATATCTGCTCATGTGCTAGTCTTTCTTGTCTCTTGACCATTTGCCAAATTGTAACTGTGTGAGTTCTCATCTATCTAAGTAGAACTACATACTTCCAAGACTAAGTGTTCTTTGACTTTCTTTACAGATTCCTGCTCAGTTTAGGTTTTACCTGTTACTTCTTTGCTTTTCAACTTAATATTAGCAAAAATGTACATGCTTTATATAAGATATTTAGGTACAGCTTTGGTTTTGGATAATTAAAATTTATTTTAAAAATTGAGAGTATTACCTCAACACTGTTTCCTTTTCTACTGTCACAGCACTTAGTAATTCCAGTCAGGGTACAAGGGTTGGCTGCAGTAGGCGGAGAAGGAGCAAGACAAGCACGGTCTCAAATACAGTTTCTCTGTGCAAGCATACACCATGCAAAGGACTTAAGACAGAACATTGGGGAAATTAGCTCCAAAATAACCATTTATATGCTTTATTCAGATACCATATCCATAGTCAATTAGCTTCCGCCATTCTGAAGAACAAACAGGTTCTATATTCTTCATTAGTCACTCATCTTGACAGATATTTTGTGGCTATTTTCATTTGGCATTCTTACTTGCATTCTGAATTGATCTGGAGTGAAATATTTTGCCATAGGCTTTTGTGAAAACCAAACCTCTATTTTTATATTTTAATCTGAAAAGGCTGAGTCCCAGCTGTTGGTTAAATGATATTCAAAATTATCTTCCATCAGGTTCTGGGCCAAACTTCATCTCTAATGTAAGAAGGCAACACTCCAGCACCTCCACTGCACTTGTAACTCATCAGAATAGAGGAGGAAATGTGGCCTTCAGAGTTCACTTCCAAGCACATTAACAGTCCATATTTTCATTACAGTTACTGAAAAAAATTGCCATTTATCATGGAACCCAATGAAGACAGAAATGCAGATAGCTTTCTTAGCACATTCTGCTTTCTTTTGGCAGGCATAGGAAATCTGCTTCATGGCTAGAAATCAATCTGTCCAAAGCATAAAAAAACCAAAACCAAAAAACAACAACCACCACCACCACCACCACCACCACACACCACACCCAACCAAAACACAAACACACACACACACAAAAAACCCCACAAGACACTAAAACAAAGACCTATAAATAAAGTCTTTGAATGTCTCTTATTTATCAGAAATATAATGGTTATGCTATGAATGGTTATATATGAACAGTTGGTACAAGCCCCTGTTTCATCTCTCAAAGAGACAGGCACTTTACGTAGACCATGGTAACAAGAAAATTCTCTTCATTTTTTGACAAATAGGATACTTTTGGTTGTATATACTCCACTAAAGGAAATAAGAACTATTGTTTTTTTGGGGATTTGTGGGTGTTGTTTTTTGTTCGTTTGGGGGTTTGGTTTGTTTTTTGGGGTTTTTTTTGTTTCTCTCTCTCTTCACTTGCTGTAAATTAGCGGCTTGCATCACAATTTACAGAACCGGGTGTTCTTTCCTACTGCTTTTGTTCAGAATAAACAGACCAACTAGGAATGAATAATGCTATAGGATTGCATCAGAACAAAACTCCCAAGGATGGAATCAAAAGCATGTCAACCAGACCAGAGGAGAATTAAAGCACATAGCATGAATTACTTCACTAAGATCATAAGACTCTTTAAAGCCTTTTATGAACAACAGAAAACAATAAAAAAAAAAAAAAAAAACAAGGAAAGCAAAGGATAAAACAGTAGTTCTAGTCAATACTTATACTCCTATCATATACAACAGTGGTTCACAACTATATCCAGTGGTGAATTTTTGAGTACAAAAGCTGAAAAAGGGAATGGTTGATAATGAAAAAAGGCTAATTCTAAAAACCTAACTCTAATCTGCCTTTGAAAGTGGGATTGCATAAATGGAATAGAATTGACTATTTCAAGTCATTACAATCATCTAGTCCAACTGGCTGACCATTTCAGGGCTGTCCAAAAGTCAAAGCATGTTATGGAGGGCATTATCCAAACGTGTCTTAAACACTGACACAGGCTGGGGGCATTGACCATCACACCAGGAAGCCTGTTCCAGTGTTTGACCATCCTCTCGGTAAAGAAAAGTTTCCCAATGCCAAGCTTCACCTCCTTTAAAAAACTAAACAGAAATTTAAGACTCTCTCAGATTATGTCAAAATCCCACCTATTTAATTAAGCAAAAATCTCTATTAGGAGAATATTTGATATTAATAACAAAACAACTGTCACAATCTACTTGACCATAAACAACCTTTGAAAAATTCATTTTCTACAATAGTCATTATTCTTTGAAATGCAGTTAAAAACAAATTTTTATTTACTTGCATTCTGAACTCTCTAACAGGGATAGAGGTCTTGAGTCCCCCAGGGGACATTCTAATTTTCCTGACTGATCTACCATTTGAGAGACCAGAGCGGGGGTGTCATTTATACAGTCCTAAAATTACATTCGGCCCTTTGAATGCAACCGCAAGGCTGATGTGGCCCCCTGTGAAAATGAGTTTGGCACTCCTGAACCAGAGGTTTAATCTTCTGATCAAACCATTAAAGAAGCTAGGACTACTGGAACTCTGCTAACTGCTAGAATTAAAAACATAATAAAGGCAACAAAACCAAAACAAACCCCACCATTACAATAGCTACCTTTTCTTTGTCTGAATCCTAGCTTGAAATCTGTGCTACTTCCTTCTTTTATCTGAAACTCCTGAACTAAATGGCATAAACAACCCTGAGATGACTGAAACCTAAAATCATCCTTTTCTTGTGTCCTGACTACCAGGCCCAAAATCCAGTGCATTCTGGAGAGGCAAGCTAGCTGAAAACAACAAAGAGTTTTTTATACCTTTATCATTATATGTCCCCACCTTCAGAACTCTTTGAAGCCTGTTCTGTGGATGAACCATAACAGGTTTTTTTGAAAAAAAAAGAAAGGTAGAATGGTAAGGGCTACCTGAACATAGTTAGGGCATGGAACTAGGTGTTGCAAGCTACTCTTCTGGTCTCTATAACTTCAGTTTAATGGATCGAGGTAGCTCCTTCTAAAAGTGGTCTCAGTCACCCTACAGTTCAGACTCATTTTGTCTAAAACAGTAATGCTTAACCTGTAATCTTCCATAAATACTCATGTAACAGATCAGTTACAACTAGGATCAACACATGTACCTTAAGGGGTAAAATTGCAACTATGTAAAAATGCTGACCACCTGGGAAAGGAGGTCCTTCAGGGGTCAGCTGTTCCATAGACTTGTACATACCTTTCAGAAGTCTTACTACAAATTAGATAGTCAGTTATTTTGTGTAGAGGCGTTCATGTTAGTACAGGTTTCAACTGATCACTTAGCAACATCTGAACTCACAGTACAAAATTGTGTCAAATAATAACTGTCTCTTGAAAGGAGATGGCAGAGCGATCCTCTTAATTGTATTTATCACTTCACATTATGAAATAGCATCGATGAAGCACCTGTAAAGCATTCAGTAAAGCATTTGACACAGTCTCCCACAGCATCCTCACAGCTAAACTGAGGCAGTGTGGACTGGATGATCGAGTAATGAGATGGACTGTGAAGTGGCTGAAGGAAAGAAGCCAGAGAGTCGTGGTCAATGGGATAGAGTCTGGTTGGAGGCCTGTATCTAGTGGAGTGCCTCAAGGGTCAGTTCTGGGACCAGTACTATTCAAGATATTCATTGACAACCTGGATGAGGGAATAGAGCGTACTATCAGCAAGTTTGCTGATGACACCAAACTGGGAAGAGTGGCTGAAACGCCAGAAGGCTGTGCTGCCATCCAGCAAGATCTGGACAGGCTAGAGAGTTGAGCGGGAAAAATTTAATGAAATATAACAAGGGCAAGTGTAGAGTCTTGCACCTGGGCAGGAACAACCCCAGGTTCCAGTATAAGTTGGGGAACGACCTGTTAGAGAGCAGTGTAGGGGAAAGGGACCTGGGGGTCCTGGTGGACAGCAGGATGACCATGAGCCAGCACTGTGCCCTTGTGGCCAGGAAGGCCAATGGCATCCTGGGGTGTATTAGAAGGGGGGTTGAGAGGGATTCTCCTTCCCCTCTACTCTGCCCTGGTGAGACCTCGTCTGGAATATTGTGTCCAGTTCTGGGCCCCTCAGTTCAAGAAGGACAGGGAACTGCTGGAGAGAGTCCAGCGCAGGGCAACGAAGATAATGGAGTGAAGCATCTCCCTTATGAGGAAAGGCTGAGAGAGCCGGGTCTCTCTTCTTGGAGAAGGGGAGACTGAGAGGTGACCTCATTAATGTTTATAAATATGTAAAGAGTGAGTGTCACGAGGATGGAGCCAGGCTCTTCTTGGTGACATGCAATGATAAGACAAGGGGCAATGGGTATAAACTGGAACACAGGAGGTTCCATTTAAATTTGAGAAGAAACTTCTTCACAGTGAGGGTGACGGAACACTGGAACAGGCTGCCCAGGGAGGTTGTGGATTCTCCGTCTCTGGAGACATTCAAAACCCATCTGGACACATTCCTGTGCAACCTCATCTAGGTGTTCCTGCACTGGCAGGGGGATTGGACTAGATGATCTTTTGAGGTCCCTTCCAATCCCTAACATTCTGTGATTCTGTTTTTTTACCTACTGACATTTTCTTCAACATAAAACATCACATGTCTGTGATGTTAAAAGTGACACCAACGACATTGAGCACTTCCAGAAACATGACAGGAAAACCAAGATGAAATCAATGTCAGACCTGGGGAAGTGCTATTACTTCAGCAAAATGATGCTCTACCTCTTTGCAACCAAAAACAACAAAAAGAGGAAAGATAGCAAAAGTAGGAAGCATGAAGAGAGTATGTCTGTCACCCCAAAACAACATCTACCACGAGCCTATGATGCACAAATCATAACAGTATGAAAAGCAAATAACTGTCAGTTGCTTTATTTTTAGGTCTCACATCAGCAAAAATAGACCGTAGATGGAACAGCATTGCAAGTGGTAAGTTACAGCATCCGAACTGTTGAAATTGCTAATATGTGACAAAACAAAACCAAATCACCAAAAAAAACAAAAAGCAGTTGCTCTTAGGACTTTGATTCGCACAGGCATTTATTACATCTAAGACAGCAGCTGCTACTTTGCTTCCTTTTCTTTTTCCCCAGATTCCCTGCAATGACATCTGATACTTCTTCATGGCAGCTGCCTCTCTTTGCCTGGTGCAGTCCTACAAAACAGCCATAGCTGGTGAATAAATTTAACTGTTGTCCTTGGTATAAAGATGGAATATGTTACTGGCAAAATGTGCTATTAGAAGACACATTCAGAGTATGACAAGGTACCACAGGTCCTCTCTATTGTGAATCCAGTATTCATGAGAGCACAGTGTAATGGACACAAACGCTGTTAGTAAATAACATGACCATTTAAATGCATATGGGATGGATATGTCCTCATGCTACTAGGTCTCCAAAAACTTGTATTATGGGCATATGCTCAACACTGAAATGCCCTTATTTATTCAGGCTTTTCTTTTTAGATAAAAAAGATGTTTTGCTCTCACTGAGAAACCTAACTGATAGGAAATATTAAAGCGGTCCCCTACCCCTCTTAAACATTGTATCTTGCTAGACTGCTGGAAGAGCCCTTGCTCTGTCCTGGATTTGCCTTTTAAACACTTCTTGAGAGTTAAGAACCTTATCCTGTGATATATAAGAACGAAACAAGGGTCAGGTCCTTTGTTTTAGGAGAATTATGGCTCAAGAAGTCATTCAAGAAAGATGGGTATGATTCCTTCCTATGCTAAAGCAGAATCCAAACCTTTCAAGAAATAGTTCTGAGCCCTGAGCTCAGCCCACAACTGGTCTGGAAAAAGGGCATTCCAAACCTCTCTTCAGGAAGCTAAAAACCACACACATGTACACACACAAAATCATCAGCTTTAGAGGCAGCAAACACATCCACCTCGATCACTAGAGTAAAGTACAGGAGAAAAGGGAAGAAATCCTGAAAGCATGCTACCTACTTCTGCTTTTACTTATGAAGTGTAACCTTCAAAATGAGAGTGAAGAACATGCTCTTTGACCTGAAAAGCTTAAAGCAGATTTGTAAAGACAACATCTCATGGCCTTGTGGCCACCCACCTCTAACAGCTCAAACCCCTCACTAATTTGTATAAATCAATCCATGGCAACACGTGATGTGAAAGGAAATGAAAAGACAAAAAAAATAATCGCTCAGCATTTATTGAGGAATCTTTCATATTTTCGCAAAATATGAGAGAGAGGAAAAAACCAAGAGTCAACTGTAAAGTTCTAATTTTCTGTTTAATTCCTTCAGGGCACACTACTATCAAATATGCCAAGGAAATCTCCATTTTTCTGCAATGAAGGATTAGAAAACTAGATAACTCACTGTTAACTTCCTTACTTTCAAAGATTATGAAGCAAAAAGGGTAAACGAAATGCTTGTCTGAACAATCTACTGCTGGATATTGCAGCCATTTTTTAAGTATTTGGCCCCTGATATAGCATTTGACATTAAAAAATAGTTGTGGTGTTCTATTGCTGTCCTGATATAGGGCAATTCCTGTATTTTCTTTTAAGGAGTGCAAAGTGAATTAAACTAAACACAGTTTCCCATTTCATAAGCTGAAAAATATTATTGCCTATTTTGAGACAGGCAGAATACAACAGAATCTGACTGTATTCATTTAGATGCAATTCTCATCTTCCTTTTCTCATTGTACAACTGTACTATGCTTAATAAAATAGGTCTTGAATTTGAATGCACAAAATAAGAGTCCTTGTTCTCACTATCTATTCAATCCCTTTGTTCAAAAGAAACTGTAATTTTAGCTGCATTATCAGCCAGTTTAACTCCAAATTTGCCATTTTGAATTTTCTTTGTCTTCAGATAATATCTTTCAATTTGAAAGCAGTCCAAACATCATATACCAAGTTTCTGTATCCTAAAGACATGAAACACTATTCTAAGTGTGAATTGTGAGGAACTTCAGCCCTTTTTCTTTTCTGGTTCTCAAAAAACTTGATCATATTTGCAGCTGTCTTGGTGATATTTTCAAGGTTTTTTAATCCTTGTTTTTATAAAAAGAAACCAGAAACAGAGGTGTGTTGCTAGGAATACTGTCCAGAGGCTTTAAAAAAAAAAAAAGAGTCTTTAGAGTCATGGGTTACCTGGACAAAATAAAAAAGGTATTTCTAGAGTTAGTACTTCTTAGATTGAGTTGGCTAAGGGCAGCTAGAAAGTCTCACTACATCCAACAGTCTGAAAAGATTTCAAACAGTTTTGAGTTTCATTCTGGAAAGAGACTGTACAAGCAAGAAAGGATAACTTTGGCAGGTTCCAAGTTCAGCTGCTTCACTGACTTTGCTAAGACGAGAATGAATAAAACTGCAGAATCTGATCCCATCTCTTCGCAGAAACACCACCACTATAGCTTTGCTAAACAGATAACCCTGATTGGTGTATATGAGATCACTTTCTGAGAGGAAATAGCACATATATGGTTCCAAAACATGCTGAAAGAATGAATTCATAAGTGGGCAACTCAAGCGATGATTTAAACTAATGATTTTTAGAAGGTCTCAGTGACTGCTGTGTTTATTTACTATTCTGCTTGACAGGGCCCCAGATATTCATTAAAAAACAAACAACCAACAATAAAAAACAAACAAACCCCAACAAACAAACAAAAACCTCACAACTAATACAACAGAATGGTTTCCAGCCTATTAGGTTATTTTCATTGGAATTTGAATAAATTAGTTATAATTAGACCTAGTAAAATGTCTAAGAGTGCAATAGCAGAAATTATTCTATTGCCTGTGACTTTTATTTACTACAGTATCAGAATACATTTAAAACATCCTTTATATGCAAACTAAAATCAAGATCTAAAGAAAGTTCGACCTTTTTTTTCCTCTCACCTTCCATCCTTCTCATATAGTATTATAACATGAGTAAAAAAAAATCAAACCAAAACATAAAATAGACAAAAAGGAATTATTATATTAATTATTTGAGAAAAGGGAAGAGGAAAATATATTTAAGAAAGTATTATTTAGCTTGGACTCCTATAGTGACTGGAAAATTAAGTCAGTAGAGATTTTTGTAACACTTCTAAGGCATTCGGTACTAACTTTATATACAAAAAATATGGAAATAAATTAAAAGCTTTGATTACATTAAAAAAAAAACAACAAAAGACAACCAGCATTTTAGACTAAGTGAACATCACCAAAAATACAAAAAAGCAAGTCTAAAAAGGAAAGCAAACTTTAAAATAAAAACTTATTCTATCCCAGTCACAAAAGACAGCACAAACTCCCATGACCCCACAACTGACTCTTGAAAGATTCTAAAGCTCGTAAAAAAATAATAAGCCTCTTCATGACTGCAGTTATTATTTATTGTAGTAATAACAAAATACAGGCACATAAAGTCTTTTCTTTCATTCTGCAGTTTTTAATTCCTTACTTTCCTTCCTTCTATTTTGTTGTTTTACTCACGTGAGCTTTCTTCTTAGTTTTCATCATCTGTCCTTTACTCTTTCTCTTTTTTTCTCTTCCTCTTCTTTTTCCTCATTTCACAATTCTTTCTTTTCTACCCTCATTCCTTACCCCATATCCACAATTCTTTCTGCTCAGATGTGCAAACAGAAGCACAAGAAGTGCTGTCTCAGTCTGTAGCCTCCTCCTGGAATTCACTTCTTTCCAGGTAAATCCAGCAGTCCATAAAGATTGCATTATTGATAGCTTATTAACCATTCAGCTCCCAGATTTAGTCAGAGAAAATTTAAAGACAAATGTCAGTTTTAGACAAATTTCACTGTTATTATATTTCCTATCTGAGTAGGTTACTGCTCATCTAATCTATGAATCTTACTGCTTTCTTACCATTTATGTTCCTTTCATTATCACTGTTGCTATTCAAGGCCATGTGAGTTATTATCTCAGCTGAATATATTCATTGAATGATTAGCACTCAAGTCTTAGGAAATAGCAGTAGGCCAAATTCACTGCTTTTTCACTCTCAGAAAGAGGCTTACTTTGTCGTATCGGTTTAAACACCACTAAAATAGTCTTCCTATTAGCATTCTCAACTACAGTCTCTCCCAAAAGAGCAAGCCTCCTCCATTGGAAAGGCTACTTAAATATATTCAGGGAGTCATTGCTTTGTTACATTACAAACAGATGAGCTCCTCAATTACCTTTGTCACAGGAGGTTTCAGAGCACACATTGAGGAGGATAAGCATAACCTATGCTGAACATTTTAAAAACCATTTTGCTTATTGGAGATTTCACTTCATTCTTTATACATAGTCAGATAATGTCAAGAGATTTTATCCACCCCAACATGTTCCTTGTATATGATTTTTAATACTAAAAAGGATCATTTTAATTTGACAGAAATACCACAGCACATTTTCAGGTGTAAAATATATTAATACTACAAAAGGTTGAAGAAGGTTCTGTTTCAGTAAGGCAAGGTGGCTGCTTACCCCATGCAGTATTTTGCATCCACCAGATGCGTCCCTTAAAATACTAAATACTAAAAGATTCAGAGCACTTGAACACTATGTAGGATCTATTTTTTAACTTACTAGAGGAAAAGACTGGACAGACTAGGTTTAAAAAGATTAAAAAGGACCATAATATTAGTGAAGGAGGACCACCTTTCTGTAGCTTCAAGACTACGATTTAAGTTAGAGAGGAGGTGTTACAAGTGAACAGACTAAAGAAATTTTATTCCGTATATTTTGATACATTCTGAAAATAATTTCTGCAGCACAGTTGCGTAAGTTCTCTGTGGAATCACCAGTGTCTTCTGGTCAGAATTTCTCTTGTATTTATAAATATTATTTCAGAATTTGCTCAGCAGTTAGCACATGATTAAGAAAGGCAACAAGGGGGTAAAAAAAAAATCAAGAAATGCCTTTAAGGCAAATAATAATGATAAAAATAATAACAACAACAACAACAATAATAATAATAATGTAAGTGGAGACTTGAAAATAAGCGCAAAGAGTTCAGGAACATTAGGATGGCTTTTTTTCTTCAGTTAAATTATTTTACATTCCTACTCAACGGTTCCAGCTGCCTACTGAGTGATAGCTTGTTCAAAATCCCCACAGGTCTTTTTTTTTATGCAGCATTTTTTAAGAGTACACAAAGTCTAATCCATAATTATCGATCCTCTCCAGGATACCAGTGAGTACTGAAAAAGGCTTAATTAGATTATCCTAAGATTAATAGTGATGTGTAGGCAAAACAAAAACATAATAAAAGAGAGAATTAAACAGCATCTTTACAAAGTCCCAAATGCACTTAAGTTTCTTCATCTGAAGTCTATATTTTAGTCCCTCAATGATTAATCACAAAATTAGATTTCCAAATGGTAATACAATTCTTTCAAAGCAATAGGAGAAACTTTGAAGTTTGCCTGTGAAAGTAATTCTAGAAGAGAGGGAGCAAATACACATGTTGAGCAAAATGAGAAAAAAGAATGGTGGGCATGCAAAGCCCAGCAATCCAACCACCCATGTTTATGTTCAGAGATCACTAAAATTTCAGCTGATACTTTGAGCAACCTGATAGCCTCTAATTCTTCAATGAACCTTAGACCACACACACACAAAATATACAATTAAAAATACACAGAATGCAAGTAACTTTATTTACAACCAAGGTGTAGTGAGTACCTGTAAATCAGTTACCAATAGATCACCTAATTTAAGTAGTTTCTAAGTCTCTCTCAGAGGGAAAGAGATCCAATCTAACAAAATCATACCCTTAAAGTACTTGCTAGCATACATCATTTAGCACAAGAGAATTAACAGAAACAAAAAATCTTCACATTTTGTAATCATCTCTTTGTTACATACCTGATATTTACTCCCCTTTAGCATGATTTTTTTTTGCATATATAAATTTTAAGACAGACATTATATTTTACAACTGTTATGAAAAGGAGATCCTGCATAAGCTGTTGTTCATCAGTGACACAAAACAGTATCCTATGCCAAAACTCTACAGAACACATACTAGATACACATTTTATATTCCAGGATATGATGAAAAACATCTTCAGAGAAATACTATAGTTTAACAGTCTGTAGAAAGCTCTAAGGGTTTCATAGTCCCAAAAGTAAAAACTTCAAAGAAGCAGTGTTAAGTCACTGCTTTCATATGCAGAGATGTGATATTAATGCTTATAGTTAAAGGAAACGTAATTCCTGCAATGCTGAAGTCCTAAGAACAAAATCTTTTATTTTGGTAATTTTTAGTTGCATGTTTGGTTTCAGTTACAATGGACCAACAACCCTTTCCCTATATTTTATGGCAGTTCATGTAGAAAGTCTTGCTTGAGAGCTGTGGTTTATATTGAAGCCAACAAACCAGTCTAACTGAATGGCAGGAAGGCTGTTTTGGTTTCTAAGGAGAGTCATGGTACCTTTTTGTTTTCAGAACACCAACATGGAAGCATACAAACAAAGCCTCTGTACAAGGATAATAAAGGATTCCTAGCTATCAATAAGCTACATCACTATTTACAAATACACCCTTTAAAATGTTCCAAGTAGCTAAAATGAAGAATTGTGAAATCTAACTTCACAGAACACACAGTTAAAAACCAGTGCTTGGACCTGATCTCTGCCCAATGAAAACCATCACTGTTCAGTGAAAAAGCAGCAAGACAGATGCCAAATCTTCCACTTCACATTATAATAATATAGTAAACAATCCAGTAAAAGAAATATTGTCCAGATAATTGGTATTGTTTGCATGACAATGATGATGATTGTGACTTTGTCTGAATTATGATATGGATTAAAGTCATGGTCAACCTTCAATAATGTATAAGGTATGCTGAAACACTTCTTTTAATTCACTGAGTCATCAATAGATAAAGAAGTTTATCTTTGTAGCGCACCCACAAAGATATGTGGGACAGTCTTGCACAACAGCCATTTGGATAATTACATCGACAAACAGTGTTACATCTCATTTATTCTGTGTTCTTAGATGTTCTGTGCTTACAAAGCCAAAGGTATAATCCATCTAACAAACAGTACAAAGATACTCTCCAGTGTTAGGAAAGAAATGGTTACATGCTTCCAAGATCTCCTAATCTGAAAACTAACAGTTGGAAAAAACTTTTTTAAAACAATAAACCTAGTAGATGGCTTGTGTATTTATTAATAATTAATTATATTATTAATAATTTTTATTTTATTTTATTTTAAAATGATAAATTAAAATCTACTAGTTTACAAACTAAACAATTAGTTTCCATACAAAATAGAATGCTCTGATTTCCAAAATATTTAAGCTAGAGCTGACTAGTTATTTAAGAAGCATATCTAAAATTTAAAAAAAAAAAGTTTCAACACTACTTTTTACTAAGTAAAATAACCTGTATTATTTCTAAAATTCACTGTCTTGAACCAGGGCCTGTGAAAGACACCAATGAATTCCAGACAAATAATATTTCTAAAGGTAGGGCAGTTCATCTCATTAACTCCTATAAGTTTTACTTAAAAGATACTTGTTTATATTGACGCATTACCAAGCAATCTGGTGGGCCTCAGCTGTTCTGTGATAACTGCTAAACAAACATTATAATCCAAATAATTTAAAATTAACACACAAAATTATTTGTGTAATTACAAGAATAAGCAAGCTATCAATCTAGAAACAACAAAAATATGGTAAGCAGAAGGCAACTTCTGTAGAGGATTATTTTTGTTATCTGTTGTTTATTATTTGTAGGACTGTACCTGTATGAAAACAATCAAAGAAAATTATGAACTCCATGTTCATGGACTGAAAAGTAACAGTCTTGCCTCTCAAGACAGGTGGCGCTTTAAACTAAATAGGTGTCTTGTCTGACTCTCCAATAAGGTAGGACATCTTTCCCCCAAAGGCATTTGTGCAATTCATTAATCATCTCAACTGGAAAAGTTAAAGGTTTACTTTTATGTAAAGTTTATGGAGATCTAGGTCCAGATGTAACTTTCAACTACTCAGAAATTCAACGGGAATAGATCCATTGATTTCCAAGAATTAGGTAGCCTAACCTAAAAACAATAGAAATCATTGCAGTTTCTCATTGGTTTCATATCCTATAATTCATAGATATCATTCTGAAAGATTCTGAATATTCTTATTCTGAAAACACACTGATTTAAAATGTCATATTCTATAAGCACTGACTGTAGCTTACACACATCAAAGCAACTAAGTTTAATTAAATCCTTGTTTACTTCCTTGCTTACTCTTAACACTGACATAGACCTCTTTGGTCATTCAAATAGTCTCCAAGCAATAATAATAATTCATAACAATAATAATAATAAATTCTCACACCCAAATTAGGCTTTAGTACACATAATTCTATAAGTGAAATAAAAATGCTTATGGCAGAACTCCCATTTCAGCAGCAGAAAAATAGCTGGAATACAAAATGGCTAGTATCAAAGCATGATACAAATGTTCATACTTTCATAATGTAAAAACAAATTTACTACTTAAAACACTTCATTTGCTTTTAAGTTTGTAAATCAAATTGGTCTATCTTTTTTTTCCCTCTATCTTCACAATAAAATGGAACAAAAATTCTACCTAACAAACAGAATTGAATTCATTGTTTCCTTCTTCTGAGTGATGATACTTTATAAATTTTTTTCACACTTCTTTTATCAGTGTATTTTCATTAGATCAGAAGCAAATAGCTCTGAGGTACTGAAAAATTCTAATGCACACTGAGAATCTACAGGTTATCAGTGCTTTCTCAAAATTAGTTCTACACAGAAAATAAGTTTTAGGATACAGATGGGCAGAACTTGCAGAGCCCAACTTCAAGCTAACATTTTCCTAGAATTTACCTTTTTCTGAGAGGTTATATGAAATTATGGATTTAAGGTAGAATTTATGCCAAAGAAGCGTTTAGAGGTTTATGATTTTTGCAGCCTCCAAATAAGCAGTACTTTCTGGGTTTCATTCACCCAGTGCTCACTGGGAGACTGAAAGTTCAAAAAACCCAGAACATAATTTGAAACAGGAATCTATAAACAACACACAAGAAAAAAAAAGCGGTAATGTTATGCAGTTCTGATTTCTACTATTAGGGCCAAAAATAAGGATTTTCATTTCTTAGCAACTCAGGGTAAAAAAAAAAAATAAAATAAAAATCACAGTCACTAGAGAGTGCAAGAAACACTGAATATGGATAACAGAAACTGTGAAACCACAGAAACAGATTCTGGATCAGAGATGCGGTTGAAAAAATAGGTACTTCTGCATATTGATAGTAGACTTTCAGTTATGTAAGACTGCCTAGATGGGATACTAAAGATTTTTTTTTGCCTGAAATGTATTCACTTCTGTTCCAACTGCATGTTACCTGAAAATATAAAATCAGGAAATACTTTAAAATTATGATATTTTAGCCAGTTAGAATCTCTGCAAATTTCCTTGAAAAAACTAAATAGAGCCAGTAAAGCTGATAGAATAAAGAGAAGGAGAAGAATTGATGCTACATTTAACTTATTTCTGTCATAGTAAAAATTACATTTCGATTACTTCAAACCTATGTTGTAATCTATTCATAGCCTTTAAAACCACTGAGGTTTTTTTCCTTTTACATTTTGTATTGAAATACCTTGATTAACTCAGAATTCCACAATTACTTTGCAGAAAAGTCTTCACATTAGTACCGCATAAATAACAGGCTATCAAAAGCAATATAACATCAGTGATAGAATATGTGCTTTTCATTTATACTTCAAAGCAGAGATTTTAATACATTAAATAACTGTCAGAATTCATAACAAAACTCTACATCAATGTGCTTGTATTTCCCCTTCCTTTCTTTCTGCCTTCAAATGTATGCCTCTATCTATTTCTTGATAGACATTTTTTTTTTCATTCAAATGTTAATGTGTTACATCTGAATTGATAACACAGTCATGGAAGAGAAAGATAAGTGATACATCTTAGTACCTTTTTCTGTGGAATTACATTACCCTTCTGGGATACTGGATAGGATGAAGCTGCAGATTCAAAGATCATTACACTGCTTATTACCCTTTGCATGTATCGTCAGTGCTGCTAAAGCTTTACAGAAAATCTAATTTCTCTGAAGCTGCATTAATGTCAAAACCGCCACTTTTTGGATGCCAAACTTCATTCCAGCTGGCAGACAGTGCACAAAAGGATCTAATATCGATCACAGGGAATTATATAAAAGTTAAAGGTTTGGCATGTTTGGCAAAGAATTCAATCAGTGCTCTACTTCTAAATTACTGCGGAATCTTTGCTGTTCTGTTCAGTTCATGTTTTATTATATCAAGCAGAAAGATGAAGTGTTGAGCAATGGAGTCAAGGTTGTGCTTAATCTCTCCTCAATCTGTTAGCACTTGGTAGGTCTTTTATGACTGATATGGATAATTTTTCAATCTCAGCAATACTCACTTTAGAGGAAGTAGTACAGGGTATGCCTAAAGGAGGGAAAAAAAAAAAAAAAGAAAAACAACAACAGCATAACCTCATTTGTGGGGACCATCTAGTATTCTAGTTAAAACTCTCTCCCTTTCCACTCCACTTCTTTTAAACAAAAACAAAATAAACAAACAAACAAAATAGAAGCAACAATGAACCAACACTGTCTTCTCACTGATCTATGTTAATGTAAAAAAAAATAATTTCCTCTGGACCTTCCCAGTAGCAAAGTGGGAACAAATTTGTGAGACAGTGACATTCTTAATCCTCATTCTGCATTCAATTAACTAATACATTAATTTATAATTTTCAGAAGTTTAATATATACATATGTATGTGTATGAAGACACACACACACCTTTGCAAATGTCTTTCTGATTGTCTTTTATTTAGCTGATTTAATCTTTTATTTATTTAAAACTTCCTTTGAAATATATCAATTGTCAACCTATCTCATTACTTTAAGAGAGAAAAATTCTATGTTATAAAGGACAGAGATAATTCACAGAATCACAGAATCACAGAATGTTAGGGATTGGAAGGGACCTCGAAAGATCATCTAGTCCAATCCCCCTGCCAGGGCAGGAACACCTAGGTGAGGTTACACAGGAAGGCGTCCAGGCGGGTTTTGAATGTCTCCAGAGAAGGAGAATCCGCAACCTCCCTGGGCAGCCTGTTCCAGTGTTCCGTCACCCTCACTGAGAAGTTTCTTCTCAAATTTAAGTGGAACCTCTTGTGTTCCAGCTTGAACCCATTACCCCTCGTCTCACTGTTGGTTGTCACTGAGAAGAGCCTGGCTCCATCCTCGTGACACCCACCCTTTATATATTTATAAACATTGATGAGGTCACCCCTCAGTCTCCTCTTCTCCAAACTAAAGAGACCCAGCTCTCTCAGCCTTTCCTCATAAGGTAGATGCTCCACTCCCTTAATCATCTTTGTGGCCCTGCGCTGGACTCTCTCCAGCAGTTCCCTGTCCTTCTTGAACTGAGGGGCCCAGAACTGGACACAATATTCCAGATGAGGTCTCACCAGGGCAGAGTAGAGGGGAAGGAGAACCTCTCTCGACCTACTAACCACTCCCCTTCTAATCCACCCCAGGATGCCATTGGCCTTCTTGGCCACAAGGGCACAGTGCTGGCTCATGGTCATCCTGCTGTCCACCAGGACCCCCAGGTCCCTTTCCCCTACACTGCTCTCTAATGGGTCATTCCCCAACCTATACTGGAACCTGGGGTTCTTCCTGCCCAGATGCAAGACTCTATACTTGCCCTTGTTATATTTCATTAAATTTTTCCCCGCCCAACTCTCTAGCCTGTCCAGATCTCGCTGGATGGCAGCACAGCCCTCTGGCGTGTCAGCCACTCCTAACCAGCTTGGTGTCATCAGCAAACTTGCTGATAGTACACTCAATTCCCTCATCCAAGTCATTGATGAATATATTGAATAGTATTGGTCCCAGAACTGACCCTTGAGGCACTCCACTAGATACAGGCCTCCAACCAGACTCCGCCCCATTGACCACGACTCTCTGGCTTCTTTCCTTCAGCCAGTTTGCGGTCCACCTCACTACCCGATCATCCAGTCCACACTTCCTCAGTTTTGCCGTGAGGATGCTGTGGGAGATGGTGTCAAATGCTTTGCTGAAGTCAAGGTAGACCACATCCACTGCTCTGCCATCGTCAATCCACCTTGTTATGTCCTCATAAAAGGCTATGAGGTTGGTCAAACACAACTTCCCCTTGGTGAAGCCATGTTGACTGTCCCTGATGACCCTCTTCTCCTTGATATGTCTTAAGATGGCACCAAGGATAAGCTGTTCCATCACTTTCCCAGGGATGGAGGTGAGGCTGACTGGTCTATAGTTGCCCGAGTCCTCCTTCTTGCCCTTTTTGAAGACCAGAGTGACATTTGCTTTCCTCCAGCCCTCAGGCACCTCTCCCGTTTCCCAAGACTTGGCAAAGATGATGGAGAGCGGTCCAGCAATGACTTCAGCCAGCTCTCTCAGCACCCGCGGGTGCATCCCATCTGGACCCATGGATTTATGGATGTCCAGATTGCTTAACTGGTCCCTAACCCAGTCCTCGCCAACTGAAGCAAACTCCTCCATTGCCCTGCCTCCCTCTGGGGCCTCAGGGGTACGGGGCTCCTCAGGACAGCCTCCGGCAGAGTAGACAGAGACAAAGAAGACATTCAGTAATTCTGCCTTCTCTGTATCTTCTGTCACCAGGGCACCCACCCCATTCATCAGTGGGCCTACATTGCCTCTGGTGTTAGTTTTATCTGCCATGTATTTGAAGAAGCTCTTCCTGTTGTCCTTGACCCCTCTTGCCAGGTTTAACTCTAAGGAGGCCTTAGCTTTCCTAGTTGCCTCCCTACATCCTCTGACAACAGCCTTATATTCTTCCCAAGTGGCCTGCCCCTCCTTCCATGATTTGTAAACCCTCCTCTTCCACTTGAGTTTGCCCAGCAGTTCCCTGTTTAACCACGCAGGTCTCCTGGCTCCCTTCCTTGACTTCCTGCGCGTCGGGATGCACTGATCTTGAGCTTGGTAGAAGCAGTCCCTGAATGTTAACCAACTATCTTGGGCCCCTTTACCTTCAAGCAGCCTTGCCCAGAGGATTTCCTCCAGCAATTGTTTGAAAAGGCCAAAGTCGGCCCTGCTGAAGTCCAGGGTTGCAATTCTGCTCGGTATTCTGCTCCCACCACAGGAGATTCTGAACTCCACCATCTCATGGTCACTGCAACCAAGGCAGCCCCCCACCTTTACTGCTTCAACCAGTAATTAATTTAAAAATTAATAATTAGTAATTAATTTAAAATTATTTGAAAATTCTTGTCTTCCCTAAGAAGAATCTCATAATAGTGTCCTTCCGGAAACATCTCCACTTCTGAAACACTTTACTTACCTGTTGCCCTAAATGTTTGTCTCACTGGCACGATAATTGATATTTTGAATATTTGTAAAAATTAGTTGATTTTATAAAATGGGGAAATGATATCTTGGGCTCTGTCTGTTAACGCATGAAAAAAAATGTTAAAGATACATTAACAAATTTTTCCTCAGGGTGTTTTGGTAAAAGATTGCTAATCCCTGGAGATTTATTTAACAGGCTTTAAAAACAAGAGTAACAGAAATGCAATCCATTACACAGTAGGAGTTATAAGTAAAATTTCAGAAGATAAACTGTTAGGATTCACCTGAAATACAGCAAAGAACCTGAAAGAAAATGATCTACAAGTTTCAGTGATATTCCAAAAATTTAAAAAACAAAAACCCCATATCTTAGGAAAGTACTGGTGTAATCCCTTTCGTAATGATAAATATTAATTGTTCAATGGTCCTATAAATTCTGTTCAAAAATCTTCTTCCAACAAACACAATTTTTAGGCTGAAGTCCATCTAGGGATGCCATCCCCATCCTCCTTCAGTTTTGATTCTCTATACTGTATTTTGGACTTTTAAACTATCTAATTATTAATATAAATGGTTTTCTAGCTCATAGTCTGTTCCTGCTTTAACTCTCAGCATTTGGTAAGCAAGACAAAGTTCTATTTCTGTGACCAAAGTTCTGTCTTTTCATCATAAGTTTCAAGAAAAATTATACAGGTTTAAAATGTCTGAAATGACAGAGAAAGAAACGGACAGAGACATCATTCAGCCCTTAAGTGGAAACATTAACTATTTATTGAAAAGAGAAATCACAGAGAAAATATATAGAAGTAGAATTATTTTTCTCACCATTCAAAACATCAGCAGAAAATAGTGTAGCAGCAACTGTAGTCTTATAACTCAGTAAAATACAGGGCTGCCATTACGAGAGCAGGTCACGGGCTTTGTGTTAAGCTAACAACAGCTCTATTACAGCATTCAGACATCCCAGAGTTTATATTCTGTCATAAAGGAAAAAAAATGCCTATAGTTTTCACAATTCCAACCCAATGATTATCTATATTGTACTGTTACCTGCATGTATTTTATATGCTATATAGATACTAATACCTATATTTCACAGATATTTATCTGTAGATTTCAACAATTCTGCCATAAAAGCCTTTTTAAACCACTTATATCTCATCTAATACTGATTCTTCAAGACAAGTGAACTTACCTTCAAATATTTTTTCGTAGAAAGCTACCTATATTAATATTTTGCCTTGTCACTCTAATTAAATGGGAAGCACTATTGCCAGGTCTCAGTAACATTGAATGGTTTTTTTTTTTCCCCTGTATGTTCTCCATTTAAATTGCCCATTTTTATTTTCAAGAACACAGTAAATTCTCTTCACTTTTTAGGTAAATTTTCTCATTATTTAGATAGTCACCAAAAAAATCTAATTCAAGCATGGATCCTTATTTCATTTCTCTACTTTCATGTAGAATTTTTTGTGAGTTCCCCATTTGACATCTTGGAAGATCTGTCCCATGAATCAGAAAAAAATTCTTTCTATAGTATTACCTGTAGCAATTCTATATAGCTATGAATTATTAAATATATATACAAATTTCTGTACAGATTAGTTTAAAATAAAACATAATTTATAACTGTAGAAAAAGAAAAAAATCCATGGACAATATTGTAACTGTGGATAAATTAGAATTTGTCTATTCTGCTTTTCTATTTTTTTTTCCTGCATCTTAATAACAGAACACCCTATACCTAGACCCAAAAAAAAGAATATTTTAACTTCAGCATTCCTGTACACATGGACAACAAAAATACCAAAAGAGACTGTAAAAACTGCAAGCAAGCAATACTTCATGATTAATCAATTTAACGTATACTTTCTCCTTCAGAAACCAATCTGATGTTCTAATCAAGCTAAAGATTACATTAATTAAAAAGAAATATCCACTCAAGAAAACCCAACAAAAAAATCCCACAAATCCCTACCTTTTACAGACTACAAGATGAACAGTGGACACAATGCTCGGCAGTTATGAACCATGTAATATAATGAATATATAATGAATAGAGCTGCAATCATACAAATGAGAAGCCAGACCAAAGCACTGTAAGATGTGGGGAAATCCATAGTAGGAAAGCAACTAAAATGTGTTATGAATTTCAAAGCCAGGCAGAAAATATTGTGACAAAACCAACTTACTTCCTTAAGCCTAAATTTAGAGAATGAGTAAAAACATTAACAAAACCAAAATAGTTCTTTACACAGGAGAAGGAATAAGTATGAGAAATCAGTGATGTATTTGTGAAGGGTGTTATCTTATAATATGAAAGCATAAGGTTAAAAAAAAAAAGAGAATTCTTAATAAATTAGACCATTATTGCTGTTCCATTAATTGTCAAAGATGAAGTATTCAAGAACAGAGATGCTACAATCAGGATTTTTTTTTTTTTAATCTAAAAGAGGACAAACTAGACAGGTATTTGGACATCTGATACAAACTAGACCAAGTCAGAGTGTTACAAACTTGTATTTAGACTATTACATTACTATTTAGACTATTCTTTGACATCAAATGCATCAAGTTCTTTATTTATTATATACCTTAAAAATACACAAATAACAATTAAGTAGAAATACTGTCCATACACTGAAAATCATGAACTTACAACTTCTATATTCTTTCACAATTGCAGGTAAATCCTGATTTCTTATCTTTCAAGCTTGCTAGATCCATGCACTGTAGGTCTGTAGGGTTTTGATAATTGATCTATCCTGGGCTATGGATTTAGCAATGAACTGTACTGCTCTCACCTTTCCAATGACATTTCCTATCACCAAATGATTATTGTGTACCTTTCTAAGTATATCACATTTGCCAGGAAAAGAGCAAGAATAGCTAAAAGCACAATGAAGCAATTAAAAAAAAAAATCTGCAGTGCCTTGCTGTTGTGCATGAAAGGACAGCAGTATTTTTCATCATATAAAAGGTATGTTTGATAATTTACATAGACTTCTCCACCAAAGGTACACTGAAGGATAAGACAGATATCATAAAAATAATGAGCTATCATAACTGGGGGAATTCTAGCCTGAGAAATGCCATAATAAAGAATCATAGATTGGAGCTGGTAGGGACTCCTGGAAGTCATCTAGTCCAAGGCTGCTTAAGGCAGGATTATCTTCCACCTTGAACCAGGCTCCTCAGAGCTATGTCTGGCCCAGTCCTGTCAGTCTCTGGGTAGCTTTTTCCAACCACTAACACTCTCATGGAGAAAAATCTCTTGATGTCCAGTTAAGGCTTTCACTGTTACAGCTGGTGACTTGCCCCTTCATTGTGTCTTAAAGTGTGGCTCTGTCTTCTCTCTAAATGCCTTTAAATGGAAAGAAAGGAACTAGATGCCCAGCCTTCCTTTCTCCAGTATGAACGAAACCCTAGTCTCTTGACCTCTCATATTTCAGCATGCTCTCCTGCCCCTAACCATCTTGACAGCCCTTCAATGGTTCCTCCAGCACATCAGAATCTCTTTCCTGCACTAGCAGGCCCCAAAACAGATCTTGATGGGTAGCAAACTGAATTAGCAGTGCACCCTTGCGGCAAAGATGTTCAGCCACACAAAGGACTGGAGTAGCAAGAGTGTGGCCAGGAGATGGAAGGATGTGACTATTTCCTTCTGCTCAGCACTTGTGAGACCACAAGTACAGTGTGGTTAGGTGTCCAGAGTGCATGATGGTTGAGGAAAGAATGAGAACTGTTTTCGCTACCCTTAAGAATGGAAGACTGGGAAAGACATTACTGCCCTCTTTCATGAGAGAAGTTAAAGACACAGCCAGAGCCTCTTCAGAGGTTCACAGAGCTAAGACAGGGGGGTACAGATATAAAATGTTACACAGGAAATTCTGACTAGGTATAAGAAAAAGAAAATACTATGACAGTGGCCAAATACTGGAAGACTGAAGAATTTCAGTCCTTAGAAATATTTGAAACTTGGTGGGGCAAGACCTGTAGAGTCTAATCTAACTGGACCTTCAATGAGCAAGAGGTTGGACAAGAGGACGTCCCTCCCACCCTAAATAAGTCTACGATTCAAAGTGTGATGCGAGCTACAGGAAAATTTAGTACAAATATAAGCTGGCAACATTTCTCATAGGCCTGAATATACATCAAAGCAAAACTTCAAAATAAAGATCAAGGACTATTAAGTAGTTCAGTGACTGTTTCTTTTCCAATGTCGGGTTAATTTTTTCCTAGTCAAATGACTCATCTATGACTGATATATTTATGTCACATCACCTACATCAAGCACTGAAAAAGCTCAAGTCCCTTCATTAGCCTACTTTTAGATATTAATTTGAAAAATTCCATTAAGAATATTCACACATAAAACTACATACTGAAAACTGATAAATATAAATTCAATTTCTTGGAAGAACTGGTTACCTTAGTTACCACAAAAGCAATTTAAAACAGTTTCTGTACCGCAGCATGTATTGATCTTTTTGTTACTATACTTTCTTTGACTTCTGCAATGCAGTGGAAGAAAGAGACCAAATTACCTTAATGAATCTACAAGTAAAAACATTTGGGATGTCAGACACTAATAGTGGTATCTTTCCACAAACAAAAGAAAGGTGCTTTGAGTCAAACTATGGGATCTAATATGTAGAAATACTCAGAGCTTCTATCTGCAACTGAAGCCAAAGGAGCTGTGCTTGAACATACTAAGCTTCCATACTGATACCTCTTTGTAAATATTCACTGTTCCAGGTGGAATATTTATCATTAGATGATATTTCAGACTTAAAAATCCTGCCACTTATACTTCGTAACTTACTATGAGAGTAAGGATGAAAATGGGGATACTACCTTCCATTGTAATAGAAAAATAAATTAATAAAGGATTGTGAAGCTTTTGGGTACCATAAAGATAAGTGTTATAGGAAAAAAAGGTAGGGCAAAATAAGAATTATATCTTTGAGCATGACTTAATACTTACTAATGCATGAGGAATGGGGTCATGAACAGAATGATGAAAAGAAAAAATATACATATATATATATTCATTTGCACTTACTCTTTGAAATTTGTCCCTCCTATAAAATGAATGGAGTTTCCATGGAAACGCTACATACATATAGAACTGCAGATTATACATAAATACAAGGGGATTAGATGCAATATAATATAATACAGTTAGTCTTATTTCTGATATTTCCTAACTCTGAAATCCTTAATTATATTATTTTGTTATCAGAGTGAATAAGAAGGTTATATTATACTATTTTATTTCACTAATACCATTTATCTAGCAAAATATCTTCCAAAACATGACTCTTCAGCAACAGCTGCTTTGGGTAACTTTTAGCAGTTTCTATACTACTTGGGACCTGCTTTTAGTGCTGAACCCCAAAATAATTAAGATCCAGACAGTGGACAGAACCTACATTAATACTGCCTCTCATTTTCTTACAACTGCTGACTAATTTCATCCTACTGATTTTAAATCTTCACAGATTGAAGTAATACTAATTAAGAACTGGTGCATGCTTTATTCACAAATATTTAAGGACTCAAACCAAATGATTTGAAATATCACAGGTGAAAAATTCAGTATTTCTCTGCAATATCTTGTTTAATCCTGCAAGCAGTAGACTGTCTCCTTTGCTGTTTCCTATCTTGCTTTCTTATAGATTAAATTGTTTAAAGGAATAATCTATAGGGGGCTTAATTAAGCATTTAAAGTTTGATTTAAATGCTTAAAACATTACTTTCTAATTGAACTTAATAAAACTTTTAGGTTAACCAAGATACTTGTATTTTCTGTAAAATTACTTTAGATTCAAAGGAAATTATTTCTATACACTAATTCTATAGTCTATTTCTACTTCTAAACTAATGTCTATAATCTATTTCTATAAACTAATAACCATAACCTGCATTAGAATACAAACTGTTTATAGAACAAAATAATGTTTTAAGGAATGCTGCTCCAAAATATATATATTTATGAAAGGCAATTATAACTTAAAATAAATTCTCTATTATGGACAACTTCATAAATGAAAAAATATAACTCTTATAAAGCTTTTTTTTTAAACCTTTAGAAACAACAGGAGCTTGTCTGAGCAAGACAAGGCTGTGAGCCGTAAAAACATCTCTACAGCAGATATAGAAAAGTAATAAAATATCTTACAGGAAATATCTGAAAAAATAGGTGAGAGACAGAAAAGGAAACAAAGACTTTTTTTTTAAATCATTTTAATCTAATCTGCAGAAATACTGAAATATCACAACTATAATTATGGTGCTAGAGAAGAGTACTAAAGAAGACCAGAATGAAGGTTATTTGACTGTCTTAATGATGCCTTCATCTAAATATATTCAAATGTCATATTTAATCATAACATTTAATTTTCCTTAGTACTCAGCTTGACATCTCTCTAAAACCTCTTTATCCTACATTACTAATGCCATATCAACCCACCTTTCACTTTCATCCAGTTAACATTTTGAATATATGCAAAAACACGAATATTCACTCACAAATGTAAACTCCAGATTAACAGCATAATTACCAAAACACCAAGGGTTTTTTGATGTAATCCCAATTATTTTTGGAGTTTCCTTTTCAAATTTTAATTAATCTCTCCAAGTACTAGCAAAAAGGATCTGAATTTTTTCAGTGTGAAACTGCACTTCTATCGCTCAAATCTCAGTTCCAAAATCCTGGGGTCAGAGGTATGGGGAGAAGGGGGAAAGACAATGGAAGGAGAAGAGGAATATCAAGCTTTACAGAAAGATAAATGGCCTATACTTGTAGTTGCAAACCTGAAACAAGTGGTAGTCAAACCCAGTAAAGTTTGGGAATCACCATTTTATATTCTGAAGCTAAAAATTTTCTTGCAGTCATACAGTATCATGTGCAAAATTAATATAGTTTAAAATATATGTTTATTCAATAAAGCATTAAATAATATCCAAAGTGCCACGAGGGCCTGGCTAGAAAATACTGGCTCTATATTGATATTTCAGAGTTTGCGAAGCATGAAACAAAAGTTCCCGCATGATAACTGGTTACATGTACACTGATGTAATAAACCATCTGAATTGTAATACATGATCGCACTGCAAGAATATTAGACAGGGACTATAAAGGTAAAATATTTGCCAAAGAGTAAATGTAGAAATTAGAAACTCAGAGCAATTTTTAGAAAATTACATTTAAGTTTACTTACAATCATTTAAAGTAATTCTAGAATTTGCACAGCTGTTCTAAACAACCACTTCGGTTTCCAATCTTAAGGTTCCAAAAAGATAGTCTTTTGCCCAGAGTTGAGAAAGGAATGAAAATTACATTTCATAAGCAAGGTACAGATTTTAAAATTTAGTCTTAATCAGGTTTTTAGACATCCTCTCCTTGGAGGCTTCCTTCCCTCTAAAAGATCTAAATCCTTTAGTAAGTTGACTAAATTCTTTCTAAAAATATAATTTGCTTTGCCAAAAGTATGCACCACTCTATAAACCCAAAATACAATTATTTTATTAGTTCATTTATTAACCACTGAATAAAATATATGATTTCAGGTGCCTTAACAACATGTTATTTACACAAATCTTGCAGAATAAAATTTAGCTTGATTTGTCCAAAGAAAGAGGTTGTCACAGAGCTTCAAAATTAAATTAAAATCTTGTCAAAAAACAATGAACTAGCTGGATTCCAATTCCTGCATATGATCAAGCACGTGTAATTTGCTGTTCATAAGAACCTATTTTTAGTTCAAATACAAATGCTTCAAATAGATTCTACTTGTAAACAAATAAAAAATGTACAGCATATTCTTACAATTCCTATTTACGAACATAAAAAGAAAACTACCTTCAACTATGCTATCCACTGAAGCACAACAACATTTCTTATATTCATTCACGAAACAGGCTCCATTTTTTACTTATATAGTGGGAAGATACAGTTATAACTTCTGAGTACATCAGCTCAGGAAAAATGGACACAAAATGTTTTTCAAATATTTTTAAAATGTTTTTTAAAAAATGAGTTTTGATTAATTTTTAAGATTTTCTGGCCAAGAAAGCATTTCTTAAATAATATTTATGAGTCACACAAACAGAACTGTATTGAGGCAGCTGAGGAAGATAGATTTCTGCAGTATGTTACTGTACTGCTTTTATCTTTCAGAATTAGTTAGTAAACCAAACATACTGAAAAAAACCAACACGTAGATTAATTTATTTTCAGCACCGCTCAGATCTTCTGACTCCCAAGTTCATACATGTGACTTTCAGCGAAATGCTGAAATAATTCAGTGACATCTGCTTCTGGAGAAGCTCATATAGATACGGGGAAAAAACAACTTCTGTGAGATTTATTATCTAAAAAGGAATACTTATACAGTAAAACTTGTTGCTTCTAGCTGAATGTGTTAACATACAACATGTTGAAGTAATTTTGAACTGGTCTCTGACTTAAAACTGGCTGGGTCATTTTGTTTGTTTGTTTTTCAAACCCCTTCAAAGAGCATGTCTAATAAGAAAAAGTCCTTGACTTTCAAGAAAGACCGACAGGCTGCTTCACATTTTTAGGCCAATAAAAGTGACCATCCATTAAAAGAAGATGTAATTACTAGCATTTTGGGGTGTGAAAATAAGTGTTTTGGCAATCAGAACATTGGCAATAAGCATAGGGATTACTGTTCTTCAGAAACAAAACCAAATCAGAACAAAGTCTCTTTTTAAGAATGCCTGTCTTCTGTGGAAAGCAACAGAAAGGCTAAAACCAGAGGTGAATTCTTTAATTCCCGCTCCTGCAACTACAGTACCTCTTTCTCAGATAAAACAAATTCTGGATAAATAGTATACCGTACCAGATGGCCATCTTTTCATAAATTAAAATACTGATCTAGTCTTTTTTTTATGTGGTATCAGTGTTCCATAGAAGAGTGTCACAAGCATTAAAGACAGAAGTGTTACCGCAAAAAGTTACTCAAACTGTAAGAGATTTTAGAATTAATTTTATCTAAAACCTAAGATGTTCCCGAGTATGGAGTTGTTCCAGTAGGATCATTCCACCTCTAATATGTTTCTTTCAATAGAGGATAGCTCTAATACTTTGTCACTGAAGGCCAAATGGAAATCACAAGACAGTAACCTGCAATTCCATTACAAGTTTCTAGCTATAAAGAGGAAAACAAAAATCTTCCAACATGCACAGTTTCCATTCAAAGTACTTGAGTTAAAAATTATTAATGTTAACAGTATAAATTAAAAACTTTTTCACTTGAGTTGATCATTTTCCTAAAATTGATCTACAGAATCAAAATTGAATGCTCAGGTTAAGATCATGACTTCGACTTTCAAGTTGTCATAATTGTCAGTTTTCACAAAGCTGAAAAGTCAATTATCTATTGTATACATTAATAATAATCCTATAATTAGAGGGTTTGTATATTAAAAAAGTTGGGTATAAGTAAGGACAGATTAAAGAACAAATGCAAGTTGAGAGGACAACATAGAAAATTGCATCGAGATGCCTGAAACCCAAAATATGAAGATTAAATTGCAAGATTGGTAGAAGACAGGTTCAGAGAGGCTGTGAAGCCACTGAGAAAAAAATTAATAGTAGCATCCTAATGTGGAACTACAGCCTGCCTAAAGAAGACTAATGTGTAAAAATGCATTTAAAACAAGGTATAGTCAACAAAAGCTGGAGGAATGTTGACAGCTCAAGGCAAACTAACATCAGCTGCTTTACATATGGTCCCTGCCAGAAGGGCTTTAGTTGCTCTATCAATCAGCCTTTAGCAGTCAAGTGCACTAAGAGAGGTTCTGTGTCTGTTTTGCCCTGCCCCAGAAAGTAACAACTAGATCTCAGACCCAAAAAGAAGGTATTAACTGACATTCTGAAGTTACAGGATGAGTGAGGTTCATGTCAAAATATTTACCCATGGCTGGCAAAGGTTAGGAGTATGACATAAGGCTATATGGATCAGGAAACATAAATGAAAGGAAGAAGCATGAATCTGTAGCACCAAAAATGAACGAAGCTGAAACCTGCCATTAATGCTAACGTAAGTTACATGTCATGATGCACGAAGGTCCAAAAGCAGAGGCAGACAAGTAAACATGCTTAGTAGAAAAGAACATTTCGTTAACTACCAGCCAGTAATTAAATGGGTGGGTTTTTGTTGAACTGGGAGTCCCGTCTCCAGATATTATTTTTTTTGTAGTTGGTATCTAGTCTTATCGCTTTGTTCATCCTTCTATTTTAACTAGCATGTTTCATTTGAACTGGACTACAGTAAAGACAACAGATATTCTGCCCTGCATAATGGACCCTTTCGAGTTTTACCTACTGTTATAGCAAAGCCCACCTGCAAAGTCACAGGACTTCTTTAGGAAAAAGAGTAACAGCTCTTGTGCACTACAATCAGAGGAAAAGTTGTAGCTTCTGCCACTGTAGTTATTTCTAATATAGCAGGGTGCATAAAAGACAGAACTATACTCTTAAAAGCAATAGATTGCAATTATCTAAATCAATGTTACCGCTTTGGCAGAACATCACACTGTGATTCTGTCTAACATACTCCTTCCAGGAGCAGGAAGCCATACAATGATCAATAGGTCACTGCAGATTGTGAAGGAGGTTTGAGCAGAATGTTGGGATGTTTGGAGGGACAGGCAGAGTACACCTATGCAAATCTATGACACACTTCTTATAGGAAGGAAATAGAAGATGCACTATGAAAAATAATTTATAAAAAGAGGTAAGACCACATATTATGGAATTATAAGTACTTTTCTTCTAAGTAGGCTAGTTTAACATTATTTTCTAGAGGTGCTCTTCCAAATAATGTGCATTTTTTTTTCCTCCCAGGCCTCCACTCTTACTCTAAGGAACCCTACTACTTCTCATTCAGCAGCAGTGCATTACTGAGCAGTCATTTCAGTTCTCAGTTATAAGAACTTAGGTGGGAGTATTCACAGCTTACTGGTTAGGGTTTACAATGGAAATGTAAACAAGATATGTTCCTTCATAAAGAGATATATGCATATCTGGGGACTCTGAACAGAGGTCCTCCCCTTGTCCACATTATAATATTTCTCCTTGTCTAGCAAGGCACAACAGAGGTATGGGAAAGGGACAGACATTATGACAAACATAATGCAACTTCACTTTTTAATACTAGAATGAATTTTTACTTTATAACCCATTAAATAAATCAAAACATTCAAAAGTAGGAAAACATCCTTCTGAAAAATATGATTTAATGTGTTCAGACAGTTTCTTCTGTATAAAATATACAAGTTTTTACTGACTAGTAAAAGTCAAACACTTCTTAGGTTATTACTGGTTTATCATACAACCACTTTCAAATTATCTAACAAAAACAGAACTCTAAATCTCTTTGTGATAGATGGCATTTCAGGAAGTGCACCTTTAATCAAAGTAGCTACATTTTTTTTCAGTCTAGAAAATAACTTGCATACAGGTACAATATGCTATTTTCTTGTAAGTGCTTGCTCAAATTCAAGATTTGCTAACAACAAAAATCTTCACTATCTCCTCTTCTTTCACACACGAAAAGAACACGTTATGCCTAATTGAAAACTGCAGTCAGAAAAGCAATCAGACTGACATGGTTAATAACAGGAGCTTCTCCTAAAGACTAATCATTAAAGACTAAATTGGAATTTCATTTTTCCTAAATATGAAATCTGCCATTGTTATTCCACGTGAGCTGTTTGTCAATTGGCTTGAAGAAAAAGAGATAAAACTGAGCTTGTATGTGGTTTTTTCCATGCATCTGGACACATAAATATCATATCTAATGCATACATTTCAGATCTATTATTGTTATAACTTTTACCTCTCTCATTAAATCATGGATACAAACATGAGACAAAACAGTACTAAATGGGGTTCCTCTACTCTCTGGAAGTATATTTTTACTGAGGGGCAGCTGATAGCAACCATTTTAATAAGTTTGTTTGTATTGATTTTGAGGTAAAACCATTTAGCCTAAGCTTCTTTATGCAAGTATCATGCAAAAACTCACTTTCCCACAAAGGTAAAAATTATACTCAGTATCCTTTTCATATTAAGCAAATAAGAAAACAAGCTGAAATGCTGAAAAAGAGATATTACTATTTGCCATATTTAGGATAAGCAAACATCGCAGGATGAGATACACATCTAAAATATTATGCAACAATATTCTGTCACATATATTCTAAGTTTCCAGTATTTACTAACACCCCAGCACTTTCATCCAAATCAAAGGATTTTTCATTTCATATTTAATTAGATTAAATTCCTGACCAAATTCTACATACAGCCAAGAAATATTTGTGAAATATTATACACTAAAATTTGGTTCTAAAGGTGTATTTATTTTCTTCCTACATAAAATTGTTTAAGCCCGAAATTTAACCATATAACTGTTTTAACAACTAAGTCTGAATGTTTTGATGTTATATTCAATTGAGTATAGCCCAGTAGAAAGCTCCAGTTTCAACATTATCATCAGTGCGGCTTTATTTCCAGTGCCTGAATTCCAAGCATCAAAATGTGTCCTCTCACTTTCTAAGGCTGCTCTGGAGAGGTTCAAGTTCCCTATACTGACATACCTACAAAGCAAACACAGGGCTTTGAATCCTACCATGGAGAGAAAATAAAAACATATTAAAGTCAATAAAACCATTTGTGGAAGAGCAATGTTTTAAACACAGTTTTAATGGCCACCTTATGATCAATGGTATTCTCCATGTCTCACTGAAGATAAAACAGTACATTGGATTAAAGTTGTATCATATTGATGTATCGCCCATTTTATATTTTACAAGGGTTAAAGTAAAACAAACCACACAATTTTAAAAATAAGTGCCAAAAAATCATAGCAGTTCTAGAAAAGTTATTTAAATGTTTTCGCTCTTCTCCTGCTAGGTTGATGCAAAAGTAGTTGCTGTTTTGGACTGTGAATTTTAAATCATCATAACTAGGCTCAAACACATCTTTATTAACCAAAATAGGAACCATTACAATCAACACATTTTCGACAATGAGAAATAAGTTTGTTTATTCCTATGACATAAAAATCTGTTGTTCTGCATTCAGCGAACACATTTTCTGCATCCTGCTGGTTGCGGAAGCATTTTCCCTGCAAAAAATTGTCAAGATGTGTGAAGAAGTGGTAGGTGGTTGTCAAGACAACAGGTGAATATGGGGATGAGGCAAACTTCATAACCCCATTTGTTCAACTTTGGAAGCATTGGTTGCGTGACGTGCAGTCGGGCATTGATGTGGAGAAGAATTGTGGCCTTTCTGTTGACCAATGCTGGCTGCACGTGTTGCAGTTTTTGGTTCATCTCATCGATTTGCTGAGCAGACTTCACAGATGGAATGGTTCCGCTGGGATTCAGAAAGCTGTAGTGGATCAGAGATCCAGCAGACCACTGAACAGTGACCATGACCTCTTCTTGTGTTCAAGATTGGCTTTGGGAAGGGCTTTGGAGGTTTTCTAGGTCCAACCACTGAGCTGGTCATCACTGGTTGTCATATAAAATCCACTTTTCTTTGCACATCACAATCCAATCAAGAAATGGTTTCCTGTTGTTGCGTAGAATAAGAGAAGACGACACTTCAAAATGACTATTTTTTCGACTTTCAGTCAGCTTGTGAGGCACCCACTTATCAAGCTTTTTCACTTTTTCCATTTGCTTCAAATGCCACATGACCATAGAATGGTCGATGTTGAGTTCTTCAGCAACTTCTCATGTAGTCGTAAGAGGATCAGCTTTGATGATTGCTCTCAATTGGTCATTGTCAACTTCCTATGGCCAGCCACTATGCTCTTCATCTTCAAGGCTCTTGTCTCATTCATGAAACTTCTGGAAGCACCACTGCACTGTACATTCATTAGCAGTTCCTGGGACAAATGCATTGTTGATGTGAGTTGTCTCCACTGCTTTATGACTAATTTTGAACTTGAATAAGAAAATGGCTTGAATTTGCTTTTTGCCTAACATAATTTCCATAGTTAAAATAAATATAAAATAAACAACAAATAATAAGTCAGGAGCAAAAAAAAATCTATATATAAAAATATATAAACATAAAACATAAATAAAGTACATTAAAGTGATGGTATAAGATAAACACATTTATATATTCCAATATCAAATGGTGAATTTCAACAATGCACAAACCGCAATTAGTTTTGCAACAACCTGTCATAAAATTGCCATCAGACACTGATTTCTTCATCCTTTTTCAGACTTTTGGTTCTAGGCCACTACCTTGTGCTCTCTCTCTTCTCCCCCACTCCCAAAAGAGAAAAACAGTGTATGCTTTAAGAAACCACCATCCTAATCATGAAAGAATATCAGGCTGGAAGAAAGTGGCTGAACTACTGGATATTGAGAGCTTTGTCTAAAATGATGTAGAATTTTTCTACAGAAAGAATGGTATTTTTAATATAAATAGAATTTTAATCTATGTCCTCAGATAAAAGAAAATCAAAGCTATAGCATAACTTCTATCAAGGTGATTATGCACAGTAATAGAATGGCTAATTTTTAAATTTAGACTAGACTTTTATTGTATAATTACCGTAAAACAAGTTATAATTAAAATCTGCACACATGACTACACCAAACCTTATCATGTTGAGGTACTGATGTCCACTCTACACTAATCTTTAAAAGGAAGATACTACAAGCCGCAGTTCTCACTATGATGATACTCCAGGGTGCTCAACAGTCTCTTCTTTCTCTAAGTCTTTAGTAGCTGCTGCTGAAGCTATTTCCCCACAGGTTTTAAGAGTGAAAAACACAATTTTACTGCAATAAAGATTAATTTTCTAAGTTATGAATTTATAGCCTTGCAAGCTATAAAGTACGTTCCCAGTTTCACATAATTCGTGTATGAAGATATAACCTTAAAACTGCTGCAAAATGTTAAAAGAAAACTGAGAGATGAGTTCAGTACATCACCTCTTTGTTTTCAACTTTCTGTCTAATGTGACTTTTTTTTCTCAAACAATTAGTTACCTCTTCAATGTCTTTTTTTCCTGCTGTTTGTTTTCAGCTCTGTTCAGTATTGACTTCTCCATAAAACCACACTTACTATTTGTTGCTAACAGCAAACAAAGTGAGCTACAGAGAAATTAATCCAAATGGACAATTAGGTATCTGTGCTAATTGTTTTGGTTATTTATCAATTCTTTTATTTAGACCACTACAGGGGAAGAGTAACTTACCTGGCAGCAAGGAACTAGAAAAAAAACTTCATGTCTGAATAAAAGATGAATGCATCTAATTACATTTTTGAAAGCATTTTCTCAAGGAAATGTTTGGATCTTCAGTAAGCTTTTATTTATAATATAGCTCTGGATCATTTTCAAATACCATTGCTTCTAACTAGGAGAATTCAATTTTTTTTTTTCATATTGTCTATGGGTTTTACATCAAAAAGGCACAGTTATTTTTGTCTTGAATTATTTAATGATTACCATAAAAAAGTGTTTACTTCAATTATTAAGTCACAAAATCCATCTATTTCTCCTGCCATAATCACAAAATTCATTCCTATCTCTGCCTTTCTAAAAAAAACCAATAAATCAAAGAACCAGAATCAGTTTGGGAAAAAAAAAAAAAAAATCCCTTGGCACTTGTACTCATGACTAACTAATTCAAAAAAGCTTTCTTTGCAAAAATAATACTATCTTATACTGTTAAACCTAGCCAACCATACAACTGGACTAAGTCTATTAACTTTTAAGAAGCCAATTCTATATATTGCATTTATTTTTTTTCTTAAATAATATTTTCCTTTTACCTGTGTAACATAAAACAGATCTGGCCAGCAGCTCAAGGTCAGACATCATGATTTCTGCCACAATTATTTACACTTCTATGAGGGATTTGTTTGGGTCCCTAAAATAATAAAATGTACAAAAGCAGGATGGGAAAATAACCTGTCAGGTAAATATTCTTCACAATAATCTAGTGAGTTTAGTGGATCACAACATTAATAATGATATAGCTCTTTCGCTTCTAAGTAGGAAAGTTCATTAGCTTGTTATAGCCATCCTGTTAAATCCCCATTATGGTAGGGAATTTTATTTTTACAATAGCAGTAAGCATGCAAGCAAATTTAGTGTAAAGTCTTGTAAGTCCCAACAATTGAAGATACAAGGCTTATTTCCTCATTATGCAATTAACAAAAAATATATATCCCTGTATGGCAAGTATGGATCATCCACATACTGCTAGAACCACTGTCAGTTACCAAAGACATAACCTTGCAATTCTTAAGTCTATTTTTTCCTACAGTAATTTTAATAGAACTACAGCTATTTTAACATATAGATAATACATTGGCATGAAGTCTTATGTAAAAGATTTTATTAACTAGTAGATTCTTCAGAAAGGTAGCCAGGTAAGTCAAGGAGGTTTTTTGAGTTTGCAATACTTGGCACGGTACTTTAATAATTAAAGAAAGATGCAAATTTGGATCAGAAGACACGATATGAATAAGTTTAAGAGTACCTGAATATATTTTCTTCCCATTCAAATCCTCTATAACATTTTTTCCACCACATATAAAATGATTTCCACATGAAGTCACAACAGAAGAACGACAGGCCTATATGTTTTTCACTTAATCGTAGTAAAGGAGTGACATTTCAAAAAATGAATCAGAACAGGAACTTCATTTTTATTCCTAACAAGGAGTTATCTAGAAATGTGAGTCTGCATCTGATATGCACATCAACTATCAAGGTTTGATTGCAGGGTGACAATAAACCATGGCAGATGTATTGTTATCTCCCTCTACCGCCTTCCCCCTTTAGCCCCTCCCTCTCCCCCCTTCCCACTAAGGACAGGCAATTGGGAGGGAAAGAAGGACAGAGAGAAGACAGTTGAAAAAATTAAAAATGTTTTACTAATGCTACCAATAAAAATAGAGAAAATAACACAAAATATACAAAACCAATCTGGAAAGTCCCGGCAACTGCTCCGGCAGATGTAGGGCCGGCACCCGAAGTCCTGGACTGGATTCTGCAGCCAACCAGAACTGGATTCAGTCTGTCACTAGGCCTCAGTTCGCAGGGACAACTCGCAAGGTCCTCTCCTAATGTCAGCCATAAGGAAAACAGATGAGATCCTCGTGATCTCCCACTTTTATATGAAGTAAGACGTAAATAGGATTGACTAATTAGTTGGTCAGTTTCAGTTCACTACCTCTCGTTGCCCCTCACGTGGGATGTACATCTATCCTTATCAGTTCAGTGACCTCACATTCCATTTGCTATGTCTACCAAAACATGTATCTAACTTTCAGCAAAGTGCAGTTTTTAAGACGACTTTAGCTGACAGGAAAATTCACTAAAAGAGAAACTTGTTTTTAACAAAACCAGGACATCAACATTTGTGATTTTGAACCAGAATGACTTTGGAGTCTGAATGTATAGTTTTTGACTAACATTTCCGACAATTAGCAGCAACTGTAAAATAAAGATGCAGTGAATTTCTTCTCTAAATTTTCAAATACAAATGTCATCTTCCAACTTTTCTTTTTTTAGTATACCAGGCCTGACTCAAACTCATAACAGAATACCTACATTTAGCCATGAGTGTCTTAAATTCATTCCTCTCTTACCCTCCAGTGTGAAAGACTTTAACAACAATAGGATATTAAAGGCAAGTTCCTAAAATACGTACAGATTTGGTATGGTATTTCTAAAAGCTCTGACCCACATTATTCAACGATACACTTGAGGAGGGAAATTTATTTTCTCAAAATGACTAGGTTGTTGACATTTATGGAGATTCTTTCTCGATTACCTTTGGGTATCAGTCATATATCTATAGCCACTATGACAGTACAAAAGATCACAAACAGTGAGCACTATGCCCTTGTGGCCTCCAATTGCACCAGGGGAGGTTTAGATTAGGCATTAGGAAAAGTTTCTTCACCAAAAGAGCTATCAAGCACTGGAACACGCTTCCCAGGGAAGTGGTTGAGTCACCAATCCTGGAGGTGTTTAAAAGATGTGTAGATGTTGTGCTTAAGGATATGGGTTACTGGTGGACTTGGCAATGTTAGGTTTAAAGTTGGACTCGATCTTAAAGTGTCTTTTCCAAACTAAATGATTCTATGATTCTACCAAAACTATATTAGGGAAAGTCCATCTAACCCAGTGTCCTGTGTCTGTTAACATCAAGATGACAATAAGCAGAAAAAGAGCATAAGGACAGGGAAAATACAGAGCAGTATACTTGCCAGTAAATTCTTTTTAATGTCAGTAATTTGTGCTAATAAGAGATACCTGAACTGGAGAATAATTCTACATCCCATGTCTAATAGCTTTTCTTATGCTTTTCGTATGAACCTGCCTGATGCCACCTTCCTCCTTTTTAATAACCTGTTCATATTCTTGACCTTATCATTACTTCACTAACAAAAAAATTAATAATTCCAAATTAATTGGAAATGTCTACTGAAATATAAAATAAACTCACCTTTTATAGTGACAAGGTTCCCTGATATAATGAACTTGCCTCTATGAACACTTTATTCTAAATATCTTTAGAGCTACTCAAAAAAGGATGAACTGGATGTCTTGGGGATCTTGCTATTAACACAGAATTTGATTCTACTCTCCAACATTCCTGTCATGATAGTAGGGACATGCTTAAAATAATAGGACACTATGTCAGGTGCCCTGGAAAACAGTGATCCTGAGAAGCAGATCATCAGCATAAGATACAGCTTGCAAGGCTGAAGCTCCTGAAGGAGCTCTGGACTCTTGAACTCTTGTTATTCAGCTAATCTGAATGTTGAAGGCTACCGTTTATTTTAAATTGTGAGACTGCCTAAAGTTAACTGTAGTTATAACCTATAGTATAGATTTAACATACAATGTATAATAGAATTTAACATACAATGTAGGAGAAATCACTGCCTCTTGCCATGCAGGAGAAATTGTCAGCAAAATATATGAGCTTTTCACTATGAAAACACCTGCAAGATTTGTTTCCAAGGCTTCATCCAAAAGCCAGAGCAGTGCAAGAAGAACTGAAATGGGAACAAATTCACCAGATATAGTGAAAGTAGATAAAAAGGAAAACATTAGATGGCACTATATAGTTAATAATTCATGATCTATTTTTATTAAAGAGTGTGATAACAGAAGGATGGGTGTCTGAAAGAGATGCACAGGACTTAAATATCCATTCAGACATTATTGTTAGCAACAATAAAGGTTATCTTTTATGCTTATTTGTCCAGCTAGAGCAGCATATTCTATTAGCTATCTTTCAAACATTTGATCATTTAAAAAAACTCTGTAAAATATCATTAGACACCAAATCTTTTATGCAAGACAGTCTTCACATAAAGTGACAGACATTATACATACAGCACACATTGGAAAACATCGCAACTTCTATGCAAAGTTATCAAAGAAAAGACTCCACAAACGTTTTAATCCTTCAGGAGATAACAGCTGATAGAATAAGTTATGAATAATTCTTATTGACTATATAGAAGGCTTATATTTCATAAGCTTTTTAATTTAAAATTTATATTAGCAAATGAGACCAGCACATAACAGATCATCATCCCTCATTTGCACTCAGTTGTAAAAGACCTAATTTGTAGATTGAAGATGAAATAAGAAGCTGTTATTAAAGCCAAAACTGTAACAATGACATGCAAGAATGTACCGAAGAGGCTACCAATACAAGGGCACTCTGATCTTCTCTTCCCAAGAGATCATGTGTGGTCATTTAACCTGCAATTTGAGGAAGAGTGACCCAGGAGCCAGAGTTCACAATTCTCTTATATGCTCGAAATTCATACTTTCAATTAGGAACCATAAGAGCAATTTTCCTGCAGTTTCTCCTAATGTAGTATATCACTGGGACAATCTGAGATATCTTTCTCAAGAGCATTTATGCCTCTCTAAATATTTCTATGACATCTTACATGCAGGTTTTTAAACAGAAAGTTAAGAGTTCAAACTGAAGTACACAAAGCCAAGAAAATGCAAAATAGAGCAATCATGAACCATTCATCTCACAGCCTTATATCTAGGTATTATCCTGTAAATTGTGTTTTTTTCCTCATCTTTAGATTATTGATCGCTTTTGCACAACAGTTTGTGTCATTACATCTAATTACATAATCAGTGTGAATTCAAGTAGCCAGTAAATGAGAATATTTAATTACTTATGATTTATTGAGCTGCAAATCGTGACAGACTCTAGATGAGAAACAGCTTCAGCAGTGCATCTGACAACATGCCTTTTCTGAAATTAAGAAGTCTGAAAATAAGGTAGTAGTGAAGTAGTAGTACAGTAGTGAGTATGTAGAAAGGAACTGGATTTCTGCAATAGAGCCAGAAGGTCAGGGAGATGTATAAGGCAGGAGACATGGACACATTTCTCTCTACTGTCTGTATAGACTTCTGGGAAATAAAACATCTAAACAGAAATTAAAAACAAACAAACAATCACCTCTATAAAATCCTAAACACAGTGATCGAGGAACAAGAACCCCATAAGCCTGAGACATTTTCCATTATAAACTTTATCATGGCTCTTTCATAATATTTGTTCCTCCCCACCCTTCCAAAAACAGTTTCCTGTCCACTTCAGTTTTTCATTCACAGTTACAGCTGGGGAATCAAAAAAGAAGCATGAATAGAATTGTTATGCCTTCTAAAAATATTTTTTAAAAAATATCTGATTTAAAATTGCCCTAAAGCCCTTATACACGAGGACAGAATATTGGGAGAGTTTGAGCAGTCATGTTTTCATCTATTAAAGTATAATGTAAGAACTGAAGATTATTATTCTGGGGGTATGCGCTATTCAGTGAGTTTTGAATCTCAAGAGAAATTTGAGTTTGAGTGCAGCAATCCCTAAAGACTCAGTCTTAAACATTTCTGAAAAATGAACTCATTATATATTTCTGAACATTAAGTAACAGTGCTTCATTGCTGTTATATAGCACCCTTCTAAAAGACAAAAATCAGTGGAAGATCAGATTTCACATACATATATTTTGTTGCTGTTGCTTATCATGACGCAACTTGTCTTTGATTTAAGATTAATTCATGTAAGGTTAACCAACTGTGATATGTAGTGCCATGGATTTTTTTTTTCCCCATCTTATAAAACACACCTTTTATGATCATCAGAATAGCCTGCCTTCTAAAAGCATATAATACTTAAAATACTTTAGGGGTTTTATTTCCTTTGATAACACAAGATAGCAAATGCAAAATTCTTTCCTATAACAAACTAGCACTTTATTGAATCTGAGTATTAACAATCAAAATTCTTAGGTTTGTAAGTACTGAGCAGAAGAGTTCCAGAGGAACTTATAAGATACATTGTATATTTTATAAAAGCATTATCAAACTTACTTTTATTCACATGCAACCACAGTTAACTTAGAGGTATTACTTCATTACATTTCTATCCAATCTATAATCAGAAAAAACCCTTCCTTTTGGTTTGAAAAGCTTTCAAAACAATGTCACTGATAGCTAATTTGCTTGCTAGATCCAAAATCAATACTTTTTTTTTTCTTTTTAAACTTTTACTATACCTCAATGTTCTTTTTCTTCTGCTTACACTGTTTACAGCGCACTCAACCCCTTTGCCTCTTCCAATGTTGCGACTGTGTCATAAATCATCAATCAAATTGTAATACTTTTCCAGTCAGTGCTAAATCAAGATAAATTCACAATAATGATCTGCAGGCAAAGAAGTTGTTCCTAATGGTTTCGTGTAAACCATTCTTCTCCAGAAGTACCAAAGAACTGATTTTTCATTACATTGTATCATTTATGATTATATTTATTTAGTTGTATGTACTGTTATTTAGTTGTATGTACAGTTACCCACATTTCAACAATTCTGAAAGAAAAAAATTTAGAAAGTAATAATGGGATGAACAGTACAGTTTGCCCACATTTAAATTAATATTGAGTAGTTCTGCTTCAGTAACATGATATAGTCATATTCCAGTCTTTCAAACTATTCATAACAAGATTGTCAGCCTGAATTTGAAGAAAGAATTGACATATAAAGCTGCATGTTCTTGAAAATAAATGAATAGCCAGTATGTGCTAGTTTGACTGAAAATGAGTTAATTTTCTTCATGCAGTTAGAGAAACCTTTCTTTTTCATAGCTAGCACGGTCATTATTTGGACTTAGTTTGAGAACAAGAAGATAACACCCCAGGACAGAGTTAATGTTTTTAATTTCTCTGGTCTGAGAGCCAAGGACACTCTGAGCGCCTTGCCCATAGGTGTGAAGCATTGAGGAAGGAGGACATGGATGGGGCAGAGCTTGACTGACATCCAGACTGATCAATAAGAGTATTCCATTCCATTGGCATCCTGCTTCATATTTACGGAGAGTCAGGATCTTCCAGTCTCTCTCTCTCTGGCTCTTCTCTTTGCTCTTGGGGACCTGTTCGGGGGAGTTCTGTTCGGGACTTTCTTTAGTTCAGCCTTTTGCCATCCTGCCATTTGCAGAGACTTCTGGGCCTTTGTGCCTTTTTCCACTCTTCATTCTCTGGGATCAGCTGTTGGGACCAGGTGCTGCTTCCCGGGACTGGCTGCTCAGTGCAGTTGGAGTTCATGAGCAATTGCATTAAGTCTCTTTTATTTTATATTCTATTTCTATTTTATATATATATTTACTAGTAGTGTATTAGTATTTTGTTATTTTATTAAACTGTGTTTATCTCAATCCAAGTTTCACCCTTCCCTTTCAACTCTCTCCCCTACTTGGGGAAGGGGCGGGGGGGGCAGTGAGCAAGTAGCTATTGTGGTTGTATTGCTAGCTTGGGTTAAACCGTGACACAGTATTATAGAGAAACCAAGTTTTCTTCTTAATTTACGCATAAATTGACTGTACCTAAATTTAGGGTCCTTATGCCAATAATTTGTTGTTAATATATTCAGTCCAGTTTAACAAAAAGCTCCTGACAACACATTTCAGGTTATTGTTAACACCACACAGTCAAACATCTGAAAAATGTATCAGCCCAGGACTTTAATATAATAAAACAGGAATATATCGCAGTATTAAACACAATAAGGAAATGGAGATTTTTCTCCAAAACCTTAAAAAAGTTTTTTTAAAAAGTCACAAATACGGCTTTTGCTGCTCCTTATAACTCCCACAAAAACAGCCTGACATGCCCTCTTCTGTGATGTCCTGCCTCACAAAAACTGTCCATTACTTCCTCGCCTTATCCTTATCTCAAATTCACACCTCTACTTAATTTCTGACAGACTATAGCAGAAATTCCCAGTACCGTAGACTAAATAGCTATAAGGGTAGAATTATGATTCCAGCTGCTCACCACTCTTACTCAATTACTTGACAATTTGTTTTGCTTAGCATTCGATCCCTACTCTTTCTTCCGCCTACCATCTTTCCTTTATACAGTGCCAGGAATACCTCTGTCTTGCTGATTCTGGGCTTACTACTCCTCCTCAGAAAAGTTGCATCCCAGCATTAACTTGTCTAACCAGAAATGATGTTCAGGAGAAGAAATGGATGTTTCTGCTCAAACACAAGCAAGAATGACTAATTTAATATAAATCATGTCTGTGTCCTCCACCCCTGCCCATTGCTTCTCTTTCCGCCCTCAACAAAAAGCTATTTATAACTCATGCTGAACACAATAAAGCGCCCCCCCCTGAACTTCTCCCATTTCTCTAGAACCTCTGTAAATACTCAGAATTGTCATACAACTTCACATGATATTTCCATGTGAATTTTTTAATAGTTTTTGATACATTTTACTCCTCCTTACTTTTCCTATAATTGAAAAATGTATTCAGCTTCCTTTACACTCATATCTAGCTCCTGTGGCCTTTCCAGTTCTCCAGGTATTCATTCTTTTTCCAAACACTATTTTACTTTCCAAAATCTCTCATCGTAATTTTTCTTTAGTTTTGTCAAATTCACGAGATACTGAAGTTACTTTGGATTTTGGTTGTTTTAAACACATTCATATTCTGCCATCTAACCTTAGCTGGCAAGTTTACATGCCTAATGCAAGCATGTATATTCCACCTACATCTCCAGTTAAACAAAAAAAAAAAAAAAAAAAAAAAAAAAAAAGAGACCATTCCAGCAGGTGATTCAGAGTGTCCATACTACCAGTCTCTTTCTCTCAGTTGACTTACTGCCATTTGAAACAACTTTCTTTCTAAGAGGTCTCTAAGGTTTCATGGTAAACCAATGCGAAGTGAAGAAGTCAGTCAGCAGACGAGGGAATGCTTCTTGGACTATTCTTAGCTTAAACTGAAAAACTTGCTGCTTATAGATAGTTATACCCAGAAAGCCTTATCACAGTTGGGCTTACTATATATGCACAACAATAAACAAACAACCTTAGAATTTACAGCCTAACAAGATAAAACTGATGGTAACAGACAGCCAATTCATAAGGAAAATGATTGAATTGAACTCCTTTTCCAGGAATAATGATATTGGCATATTGCATGTTTTAAGGTGAGACCATACCCTGCAGATGGGTGACTTGTTCACTATTCTAATATCATAATACCACATCTAATATCATCGCCTTTGTTTCATTTCTTAGACTCAAGGTATTCACAACTAAATTAAACGAAACACTCTACCAATTGCCTTCAACATGCCATTAAACAGATTTAGTCTTTTTATGTGTGAATATACATATTCAAACAGATATTCAGAGAGACAACGAATCGAGACTACCTGAATCTGAAAAGCCTACGTTTTGGCATTTGTTGGAAACTAACTGCTTTACTTGATGGAATTAACTAAAATTGTTTTCACTGTTAGGCGAAAGAAATAGCAAAATGCAGTTATAACCTGCCCAAAATAATGAAATAATTCATAAATATTGAGTATGCTGCATTCTATTCAATATAAGTTAGGACAAAGATCCTGCCTTATATGGACTTCAAGTTTTTAATCAACAAAAAGGCATATGTACATCCTGAACTATAATCTATTAGTAGAGCGATGAGGTAAAATATCTTCAAAGAGCATAGAAATTTAGCATCATCTTACAGACTAGAGCAGTAAAGATGAAGAGGTGGTGATGAAGATTATATTTAAAGTACAAATATGTATATCCGCAAATACATAAATAATTATTATAGTACACACAAATGTGTATATCATTGTAAAATAGAGACATATGCATAAGCAAATACCTATAGCCAGATTTCTTGGTTTTCCAAAAAAAATATGCAGTTTTGCACATGGTAGTAGAAAACTGATACAGCCTGAATACCTGAGTTGACTCAGTTCCTATGGACATTAAAACAAAGCTACAAAAAACTCTTTAAGGTGTAATCTTCGGCATATATGTTTACCTTTCTAGTAGAACTATGAAGAGAAACACGAGGAAAAAGAAAAAAAACCAAGAGTTTGCATTCATATCTGATGTACATTAATCTGCAACAATATCACGCATAGCCTTCTGCAGCAGAGGAAGGTATAAAGTGAAATTAGAATCATCATGAAGGCTCACATGTAAATGGCTTAAAACTTCTTTTATGAAGCAGAGAACATTGCTCCAGATAAGACCCATTACAAGATAGACAGGTTCTTTAACGTCTCTGGCAAAAGATGTCTATGCAAAATGCCACTAGCTTGCTATTATTTTTTTTTGTCTCTATTATTCACAGTTGTTCAGCCTTAGGATCCTTTTCAATTATGTTCCTGCAACAATAATAACTCACAATTGTATTAAGCTACTGAAATATTCACTTCAGTATTAATAGCTGATAAAAATTACAAAAATAATTCACATAAAACTCATCCTGGACATAAATTTCAATTTTTGGTGAACTAAATTCTAATCAAGAAGTATACAAATACTACACAGAAAAAATTCAAACTAAAGCAGAGACCACAATCTAGTGTTATTGGATCCTAAATTTAAGAACTAAATATACGAAATAGGTTACAGGGTATTTTTTCCCCACCACATTTTTTTCTGGACTCACTTTCACCCTTTTTTTTAATCATTTTCAGTTTCATAGTGACTTAAGAAGAAGACATAGAGAAATAAGTGTTTGGCAAAAGCTGTTGCAAGTAACACAAGATGAGGGATATTGCATTTTAGAAATGAATCAGCATACACTACGTATTAAGAAAGGAGTGTTGTCCAGTGATCAAGGACCTAGACTTATAGCCAAGAAATCCAGAGACTGATTAAAGACTTTCAAAATATACATCTATAACATAAAGCTTATCTGTAGCATGGATGACATTATTAACAGAAATAACTGTGGTGATATGGCTTTGGGCTTGTTAAAAAGTGTCTGATAGCTGGTTGTGCTATATGTGGGTCGTTAGCATGTTTTAAATTACATACTTCTTTACCTCCACCATTCTTCTCTGACTCACGGAGTACCAGGAGCATTTGGGTTCTAGTGGAGCTGCAGCACACAAATACTGACAATGCTAGGACATGATGTTGGCAACAGGGGCAGACAATGGTCATGATGGGATTTTAAAGCTTCTGACTGAAAATGCACCAGGCCAAGCCAGTCATGTCTTGGTTTCTGCTCCTGGTGTAGAGAGATGCATTTCATTCACAGGAGCTGCACTGGCACAACCTCCTGCCCTGAAATTAGGATATCAACTAATTTCTCCTTTACACAGAGTTGCAACAGAATACAGACATGAAGTCCCTAAGAAGTGGGGGAAATTCAGCTGTTAATGGCAGTTCTAGTTAAAAGCTGTTGCATAATTTTCAGACTTTCACAGTTTCTGTTGCCAAAACAAATGCAGAAGTGACACAAAGTGCCTTTCGTATTATAACTTTCCCCTTCCAACATACTGTACAGACAATTCTCAAACAGCTCAGAACAAACATACTAATTCTTATTAAAAGTCAACACAGACGACATTGTTTACAGTTCATTGCTGTGCAGCAGAATATTACATACGCTACTCTCATTTTGAGGTCCAACCTTTGCTAATCCCCAGGAAGCTGCAGTGATAAATTCCAATGAACAGTTCGGAACCACCAGAAAATTAGCTCCCTGGGATATTATCTATCAAAACTAAGCAATAATGAAAACAAAGACATGTTTTTTCTTTCAGTAATGTAAAAGGGTTGCCTAATGCAGTGCGACCAACAGTATTACAATGCACAACACAACTTCGCACTTATTACTCTCCAAGAAAAAAAAAAAAAAAAAGAAAAAATGTAAATAATGATGTAATTTCAGTCTGTAAAAGCAAATGCTACTGTGTGCTTTGTGCCGTAAAATAGCATAGATGCCAACAAATAGAAAGGAAGGCTGTTTTGGATGGGCAGACAGTTGTTCCACATAGCTCCTGGGTTTGGAGGAACATGATAGTTTTGTCCCTGCATTTAAGGTGGGAGGGAGACAGACAATTTCTGTAGCCAGGGCACAGAGAAATATGAAGCTGACTAACAAAAATCTGAATCCCATACATAAGCAAACAAAATGACAAAAAGGTACTTTATTTGTAGAAAAATCAAAAGTTAGCATTTTTCACAAAAGGGAATTCCATTTTAAAGCAGTGCAAATGCTTAAATACATTGTGACATTATACCTGCTGTTAATTAATCATATTAAAAGAAGTTAGGTGTCAAACACATATTATTAGATGAGTGAATGGCTTATAAAATACATAAATCAAAATGTTTAAATATTAAAATGACCACAGTCCACCTTCTCCTCATACACTGTACTATGGATTGTCAATATAAATGTCATAGTCTCACGGTCAAGCAGTAGGTGCCAGCTAGTCACCTGCTTCACCGTCAGTTTCTCTTCTCTAGTCACTAAGGAAAAACCGACCTGATGCTGGACCCTGGCCGCCTCAAGTTTATCTTCCTTCTCCCTAAAACCAGTCTTTATAAAGTAGACTTTCATCAAAGCAAGGACCCATGTCATTCGACCCAAACTTCTCATTAATGTTACACTGAGACTTTCACTGAAATGAGAAGCTGCTAAGCCTTAGCTTAGAATACCAAAGAGTATTCTCACTCTTTCCTTCAGTGGCTGGAAAAAACAACCTTTCTCCCTCTGGCCTGCAATCTGTCAGGCTTCTCCCTCCTCACTTGGCTCAAGCTGAACACAGCTTCCTGTGTAACCTTACGGAGTAGATATGTGACAGGACAGTAGCGCAAAAATGGAAAAACTAGTTCCCCTCCCACTCCACCATAAGTCCTTCCCAAAGGACTGTCAGAAGAAATTATGAAATCACCTAATCCAAAACCTTGTCCACAAAAGTTAACTTCGCCATGCCCCTCTACTTCCATCCACATTTAGAAACTAATGGTAGAAATTCATGCCCTCCATGGAACTATGAGGGGACTGAAGGAAGTTTGTGGTTGCTGAGTGTCTGAGATGACCGAGAGGAAGCCCACAGAGAAGGACTCACCCCTGCAAGGACATAATGAGCGAGGGAAAATGGGTTTGCAAGCTTGTTTATTTTTATTCCACCTTATCCAGCAGATCTGAGGTTTTCATATTATACAGGTCACCTAGATCTAATAAAAATCAGTTTTAAAGATTACAAAGCTTTGGTGTTTTGGAAAGAGGTAGGGCTTGGTTATTGTGCCTGAAAGATGATCTCAAGCCCTACTTCCTATATCAGTTTACTTAGCAAAATGGATTCGGGCAGAAAATCGATAAAGTAACAGCAACTTTCAAAATTACTCAATCTGATCTGAAAAAGCATGGATTCCCAGAAGAGACAAGCCCCAAAACATTATGTACAATGTATTGTTCTAGGGACTCAAAACAAGCATAGAAGAGAGAAAATCAATAGCCTTTCAGCCACGTATAATTTCACAGTATTAAATATGTGCAAATATTTGCAGAAAACACTATTGTTTTCATAGCAGATGGGTCAGCTGAAAGTGTTTGGAGTTGGTGGATTAGAAAGTTCCCTGTTCATTGCTACAGGCTGCTGCCTTACATTGCAGAGACTACCCCGCATGAATACAAACTCGTGAGAAAAAAGCTCATATTCTCCCATTCAAATCTCCCTGGTGAATGTACAAAGACAGCAGAACTCTTCTGCCATTTTTCCTGGTTTTCCCATGCTGCAAGGCAACTGTTAACTGATGACAGTGAAAGATTTATTGCATCATAGAACTGCAGCAGTGCAAGGCCAGGCATGTATCCCTATCTGAGATGTGTCATAATCCCCTCAGATTGCCATCTTTGGCACCTCTGGATATTCTGCATCTTTTCATGAAGGTGAACAGAAATCATTGTGATCTGCACTTTAGAACCACGGACTAAACATATTACTCTGTATGTTGTAGCAAGCCTTGAAACTGTGTACAATGGTCAGAGTAAAACTGAAATGCAATTTAATGTGACACTGAGTTTCTTAACGTGTTAAACCTAGTTCAGCATACAAGAACCTACTTTCAAGGCAATTACAATATAACTTAGAGATTTACATCAGAAATCTTTAACTAGTCTATTTTCTAAATCTTTCCCAGGAACCAGTTCAATACAACAGTATTAACATTCTCAGCAAGGAGTGTCACAAATCTCCCAATTTGTTTGATGTAGAAGTGACTCCCTTTTTGTGGAGTGGAGGACAGAAGATGATGAAGCCAAAATAAAATGTGAGAAAAATACATTGCAGGAGAAAGCACCTTGCTATACACGATTCCCTTTTTAGAGAAAGGATGAAACAAACAAACAAACAAAACAAAACAAAAACAAACAAACAAACCCACAAACAAAAAACCACAACAAAACAAAGAAACCATGCTGTTAATCAGTCAGATACTTGACCAGGTGGGATGCCATGGTGCTGCTTGCAGAAGCCCTGTACAATTCCTGCTAGCACTGTCAGCTCTAGTGGCTCTTTCATCCTAGAGCTACATTAAGGAGCAAGTGGGTTGTTTAACATCTCAGATGAGGAGTACTGGTGTCTCTGGCTGCAAATGCAAGACACCCAGAGAAGAACAAGATGAGCCTTTGGAGAATGGTCCCAGAGTTCTCAGCATCACAGAGATCTCAACATTTTGTTCAAGTCTCACTAATTCTGATTGTATACTTTACTCCTTTTAGCATGCCTGAAAGGAGAAGGGGATGAGAGTATACCAGAGACAGGCTATAGATCCATTAACAAAAACTGAACAGAGTTTTGAAATGGATCATAGACAAAACTATAAAGAAAAAGACGATTATTTAAAGAAAAAGATACTTCATGGATGACGTGACTTTTATAATGAAAAAGGTAGCAAAGCCACCACCTTCTACTAGGTGAAACAAAAAGTAAATTGACAGTAGGGAAGCCCCATAAGAGAGCTACATCCTGTGGAACAGCCAATACCATTTAAGGCCAGGAAGAACTGAAAAAGGTAGGTCAAAGTAAAATTATATTTCCCTACAGGGATGGAACAGAGAAAGAAAATTCTACTGAGTGAGAGGAACACCACCTTGAAATGAAAGGAAAAACAGAGAAAAATTTGTGAAAAAGCAGTTAATATATGATAAAAATAGTTTGAAATTTGGCAGCAGGAATGCAAATTGAAGGAGCAGCCTCAACATTTTTCATCGCAAGGCAGCATTAGCTCATTCAGTAGCAGTCCTCAAATGTGCTTTTATCAGTTAATCCAATGTTTACAATAGGCGCACACCTTGTCCCATTTTTAATGCTGTATTGTTAACAGAAAGAACAGGTAGTGATTGACAGTTATATACTACATTTCCATCTAATATTTTAGAGGCTTTTACATATAATCAAGTGTAATACATAAGCTGATCCCATGTTATCTGGTTAAACATACTAGAATTTATTCAAATAAAAGCCTCACCAAACCTGAACTGCCAAAGATATAAGACAACTCTCTCAAATATTCATATTTTTTAATCAAGTTACTTCCCAGCTTTCACCGATTTCAGTATTCTGGTTTTATCAAAATATGAAGGTTTGTGAAACATCTAGAGGAACTGTTATCTGAGACATAAGTAAAGGCTTGAGGAAGTAGCACAGAATTAATAAGCATTAGTATAAGTTATTAGAATAAAAAATAAACAATGAACCTATACTGCAGACTAAGACTTGTCAGGATTCATGGATTGGATGATTTAACTAAACGGTAATTTTTACCATTAAACTAAAAAACAAGTCAGAGTTATTCAGTGAATTGAAAGCCCATTCACTAAAACTGGAAAATATCCTCCCCTTCAATACTGGAACCAAATACTTTCCATAGGGCTTATACTTAATGCTTAGGTAAAAGAGTGCAAGATATGTATTCCGATTTTCTCAGTAGCTTCAGACATGAACTATATAATCTATCCAAGATAGTCTGAAAACTGTTGTATAAATGGGAAAAAGATATGAGACCTTTCATATCTTCGCATACAGTTGCATACAATCTAATCAATCAAAATAAGTAATAAAAACAGTCGAAGGAATCAATAAAAGCAATGAAAGTGAGAACAGGCTTACCAAAAAAAAAAAAAAAGTAGCTCAAAATAAAACTAGCAAAACCTAAATTAGGACAAATAAGACTAACAAACAGGCAAATTTCATTTACAGCTGGAATTAAAATTGCTTGTGAAACCTATTTCCCTTTTCTTTTAATAGTAAATATTATTCATTCTCTAGCATTGGTGTATCCTGTAGGAGTGCACAGAAAAACAAAATACTTAAGAATGTTTTTAATAAAATATGAAATTCTAGAGCAAATTAAAAGTATTCTAGACTGAGTAAACGAGAAGAAATGTAAAGAATAAAATAAACAGATATCATAAGAATGTGTGGTTAAATGCCTGAGGGTGTTACTGATATTCAGATATATTTTTTAGTTTTCCAAAGAAGTACAGCAAATTAATAATTTCATCTATTTTACTTCTCAACTTGTGAAATTACAATATTACTACTTCTTTACCTAAATAGCTCCTTAGAATCGTTATACTGAAGCTGTGAAGTATCACAACTGTTGCGATAAGGGAAGGAGGGTTGTGACGGGGGGCAGGCAGGAGAGTGTTTGGGATTTGTAGTTTTTTTCCTGTTTTGCTTTTTAAACAAGTGTCAAAAGTATATGGAAGCAATGCTAAAATATAGGTTTCCTCATTCTTTACTTCGGGGTAATTGAACTAATGCAGTGCAGACCCAGTGATATTTCTAGAACTGTTTTAGAATGTGAGAAATGAAACTTTCTCAGAAATATTATAAATTGCGGTGCTATATTAGATGTTTTTGCTATATTAAAACTTATGTGAAGTTATATAGTCAATATTCATATAGGGTCAGAGTAAATAGTTAAATTCAACAATAAATAAAAATTAATTATCAGCGTTGGCTTTTGTCAGAGGAAGGCACTAGACACCTGAAGCTGTGTCACACAACAATTTATGCTTTTCAGTGGGGAGCAACAGGTGTTTTCCTGAGCAAGTCTTTCTCAGCTTGTTTAGATGCAGGAGATGAGAGAAAGATTCTTTTTGTTGGCATAGTTATATTTTATTTTGTGAGCACTCACCTATTCCCCATTTGTTACCAATACTCTGAACCCCTGAGCCTAGGACTCCCTAATACGAATGTCACTGTGTCCCACAACTTGATTCTTATAATCTTCGTAAATTCAAACATAGGGAATGAGCCATTCCAGTCAGAAACATATGCACTTATCAATATCTAAATGTATTTGTTGGGGCATGGATAATGTACTGTGCTTTTCAGTAGTTCTCAGAACAGTTAGTTCCTGAAGATGCTGACCTTACAAACCACTGTAAATGGAGTTAGAGGTGAAGAAAAACTTCATCAGGCACTAGGCTGTAAAACTGATAGGAATGCAAAGCATTATCTGTTGGTAGCCAGTATCAGCATTGTTTTCAAAGAAATACTATACTATACTAGAATAAAAGGAAGCAGCTTTGTGACAAATCACAACATAGTTTAATCAATGAAATTTTTTTAAAGTATGTAGGGGTTTTGTTTGGTGGGGGATTTTAGCTAACGAGTAAATATTAACATGAAATAACAGCTTGACATGTTTCCTTTCTCCTTATATCTGATTAAACTAAGTCTTAGTGGACTCCTGCCAAACTTTCTAAAGCACTTTTCTTTGGCACTGATGATTTCTACTGGTTCTGGCAAAAGAAATATTTTATTCTCACATATTCAGTTTCTTTTCATGGAAGTGTTGATGCCAGATGCTTAGATGTGGCTGAGCATTTTCATTTCAAAAAAATGCACAGTTTAATTTTGTACAGGCTTTCTTTCCTTCTCAGGAACCCACTGAATTTTTTTGTTTAGTGTTAGAATTAATCCTGTGATCTAGACTGTTAAGTATTATGGTTAAACAAGACACTGGGTTTTCTCCCCATTTTCCCAATTCAGGCAATATATGGTTAGATTTATTCATTTCAGCTGTGCTTCCCTCTGTCTAGTAACTTGCAAGTAACCTGTAGTCAGCAGGGAGAAACAGCCTTCACATACAAAATAGTGACTAAAAAGTAGCTAGAAGGACCCTATGTCATTCTCTAAAGTACATATTCTTCTAAACTTTTGGTTAAATAATTCTGAAGCTTGGAAAGATGTAACAGTCATGGTTTTTCTCTATTTCATTTATCACCACTGGTAAGCTTCCATTTTCTAGATATATTTTTGCTGATTATAGGGGAAAACACACTCCCAATACTTGCAAAGTATGGTCTTCAATTCTGCAATAAAGAATATTTTTTCAACCTAAGGAACAATCTATTGAGCAGTGTAAAATTTAAACTTGGAACCTAGCTTTCAAGAAAATCAGAACATGAAATCCAGGTTTTTCATTTGTTTTGGTTTGGGTTTTTTTGGTTTGTTTGGTTGTTGGTTTGTTGTTTTTTGGTTTTGTGGGTTGTTTGTTTGTTTAATATTCAGTAGTGCCATTCTGCATTTCCCTTGCGCCTGGAGTTATCGTGTATGCAGAGGACTGGAAACATGGCAGCAATATTTAACACAATACACCTACAAGCCAATGAGAAGGAGAAAAAATTTAAAAAACTATGCTTTCTAACTCCCAGCACCAAGGTCTTCAGACAGACATGATAGTAAGTAACAGCTACAGGACTAATGTCTCTGGAGAGTATGCAGCCATTAGTATGACTGTTTTCACTGCTGAAAAAACACTGTATACAACAGTTGACACCTGTGTCATGAAATACATATAGCCTGTACCAAAAGATGGGTGGAAAGATAATGAAGCAGTTGCTTTATTTGACTTGTACTTGCTTCCTAAACTTTCAATTCCATACTTGGTTTTAAACTCTGTTCAAGTGCAGTTCAGCTGAATGTGAATGGGCTAAGACTGTAAATGAGCAAATAATCTGCATGCACAATTCCCTACAATCACAGGTATGAACATGATCTTGTGTTCTAGAAGATGGACAACTTTTTTACATCTTTTTCATTACTGTATCACTAGTATTTCAATATTACTATCCTGACCAGCTAGGAAGAAGATTACCAAAATGAAATCTCCAGAGTTACATGCATCTATCATTAGTTTCTGTATCTCTGTCTAAGGCAAGAGAAGAAATATTCCTTATTTCCAAGTTGTTGTTTGGACTGAATAAAGATTAAATTCTGCTTTAACATTCTATATTTAAGTCCTCATTTCACACAAACTGACATACACTTCTGTTTTCATAAAAATCTAGTCTCTGAACTAGGAAATCATTTAACTGACAAGTATATGTGATGAAATATTTGTCATAAATAGCTGACCTGAGTAAAATAGGAAGAATTCCTTTCCTTGTCCTAATGACAAAACTTATAGCATTGTCTTTTTTAAAATATTAAAATATAAAAACTCATTTCCTTAGAATGCAATGCTCAGGAAGAGTTAAAAGTTGCACACCATAAACAAGCTTACCTCGAATTGTTCTCTCTATGCTGCTTAAAAGAGCCTAGCAATATAATGACCACACATTTCTGCAGTATTTAATGTAAATTTTAAATAAATGGAGGGTGTTTTGTTTTGTGGGGTTTTTTTGTTTGTTTTAAAGTAAAAGGTGTCAGATTGTAAATTTTGTCACCTGTTTGTTGGAAATTACTAATTTTCATGAAAATGGTTTTTAGACATTTTAGCATTTTTTAATGTCAAACACACATGGAACATTTGTGCATTCGATTTTAGTTTGAGATGAAGTTTATATTTGAATCTTAAAATAGTCTTTAAAAAGTCTGTATCCGTGTTATAATTCTACTAATGAAGTAGCTTACAGGTTGGACACAGAACTATCAAAATGTTACTGGAAGAGACCTGTAGAAATGATTGGAGACTTCCTTTTATATAGCCTGTCACGCCCACAGGTCAGAGAAAAAAAAGAGAAAACAGCAAACAAAAAAACCCCTGCTTTTATTTGGTTGGAGTCATGCACAAAACACCCACAACCACGAGTCAAAGTCTCCCTGAGTTTTGAACAGTTTGGTGCCCATTCCCTTCCTCGTCTTCTGCACCAGCCAGCCAGTTTAATTTTACTGCAAGGCCACAATTCTCAGTCCTCCTGGAAAGAACCTCAACTGCATGGAAGTCAAGCTTGGTGGCAGGTGGTCAATGAATGCATTCTGGACCTCCTTAAATCTGTATCATATTACATCACAAAGAATTCATTCTTGTCACTGGCAAATGCTGTGAAATAGTAACATGTGACATACAAAAGCATTTGAAAGCCCTACAAATGACAAAATGTGTTAATATTTTATATACTGCATAATAGAAAAGTGTACTTTAAAAAGTATACTCTTACACAAAGAAACTGTGAGAAACAATGAAAGACAAGTTCCTTAAATTGAAGCATAAGAACATAAATGGAGTAAAAATGTTTTCCAAAGCATTATTTTTCTTTAAAAACACTGATTGGCATCAGAACTATTCTTCCCCTTCCTTGTTCAGAAATTAAATATGTATGTTTGATCTTTTCAGATGAGACAAGAGAGGAGTCTATTTACTGTAAACAATAGGAAAAGAGCAGAAGCAAAGAAAAGTCTGTCATTAGCAATGATAACATCTAATCTGAAGATCTTTGATATCAAACACATACCAATAAACACCAATAAAAATGAATCCCATGGATACCGAGCCTATCCTATGACAAATAAAAGATAAATTAATGTGGTGAATCCTACAGACATAGTCAGGCTAGCTCTAACTTCCTGACTTAGATCATGTAGCAACGAACAGTAATTTTAGCATGGGCTGTAAAACCTAAGGTAGTTCTCAGCATGCACAGAGCTCAATGTCATTAGGATTGCACCAGATCAGTGCAATCTAAGTCTGCTAAGGTAGGTCTGCACAAGTACAGCGACATACCCATGTATCCACAGTCTTCCGAATAAGATTACAAAGAGTAAAAGTATTAATGCCACCTGAATGCAAATAAGGTATGTGTTTTTATTCTACAGAAAATATAGTATTGCTCTTCCAAAGCACTATGTTCATTCTTAGTATTTCAAATCATCCATATAGTTCTTTATCTCTGTAACAGAAATAAACTAGGCATCAGCTCCATAAAAATTTGCATTTGTTTACATCTGAGGAGAAACTTTACATCACAGTGTTCCTGACTGAGCATGTCTTTGGTTTTAACAGCAAAAGCAATTACGGGTATAACTTCATGAAAATGAAGAAATTAATTTCCTTTCCTAGGGCAACATACAAGAAACGCTTTCCATCACTGAGGCTGGCACTGTCACTCACTTGTATTGTCTTGATACTCCACTCTGGATTCTTCTGAAGAGAAGTTTTAATGAATGATACCTTTGTACGTGGCAAGACAATTTGTGATGTGGTGCCCACAAGGAACTGACAGCACTCTCTTCCAGGTCATCAACCTTAGTGCTTGATGAGGACCAGTATCTTCAATAAGTAAAAGGCTAGTACACTTGCTCTTTCTGACCAGGTAGTGCTGTGGCTGCTTAATATCTATTCAAAGCCACAATCACCTTCTGATCTGAGGAGCAGGTGACTTGGTGATTCTCTTCCATTCTGATTGCTATGTGAAGACAGTCATGAAAAGGTAAGAGTATAAAAGATTAAGTAGTATTCTAGTCATCCAGACAGTTTACTTTGCCCTTTTCAGAATTGCTCCAATGCATCATCACCTGTCATAAATGGCGTATAATATGACAGTCCTGAATCTTTAAGGTTATCTATGCTCCAGTGCTAAATAAGAAAGATAAATCTGCAGAAAAGCTCAGAGTAATATTGTAATCATCAGTAAAGGGCTGGTTTCCTTTCCTAATAGGCATCCAAGCCATAAGTCCAACAATTCAAATTAATCCTGTGCTTCAGAGTATGAGGCAGCCTTTCTCAGTTACCAAGAACAGACCGACAAAGAGATACTGTGCCAAGTTTCTGTTTCAGATATATAGCCGTTGCCTGCTGCTCTACATTTTGGTCTGCCATTTCAGCTACATTTAAAAATTAATAAAGTAAAATCTTACATATGTGTACTTTTTATTAAAGCAATTTTTTGTTTTACAACATCCAATACATTATAACATAATGATTAAACTGAACCATAAATTTGGAATGTTTCTAATAACATTAGATTAAAATAGCAATGCACTTCAGTAATGTTTATGTTGTAAGACACAGGACACTGGCTTACATATTCTTTAAAAAAAAAAATAATTAGAAAGCAACTACCATAACTCTGTTAAAAATCTGCTATAAGAATCTTGAAGGAAATACAGAAAAAAAATATTTTAATAGAAGTATACATTGTAAGATCATAGTCCAGATTTGATCAAGCTAGAGAATAACCAGCTTCTTCTTAGACTTAATAATCACTAACACAGTTTGGTTTTTTGTTTGCTTGTTTTACCTTCTCTTTGATTATTTTCTACAAGGACGTTTTTCCTCCTAGGAGTACAAGTATTTTGTACTCATGGCTCAGATTAAAATAAACTCTCACAGGAAAGTTATCTCCTGGCTTCTCAACATAACCATGGTAACAAAGAGTCTTTTTCATCACTGCAGACAAACTACCTGAAAATTTATCAAAAATACTAAAAAGGAAATGCATAGTTGGGGTTGTAGTGGCATTCTCACAGGTGGCTCCTGAGGCACCAGCTCAGAAACTTTTCTCAGCCTTTTGGGATCTCAAAAGCAGTACATATATATACATACATATATACACAGAGTAATATAACAGCAAATATGAAATTAAATAATCAGATAAAAAGGCTGTGAGAGTAACAGCCAAATTGAAAAAGTTCTTAATATACACTGCAGAGAGGCCAATTTCTCAGGAGTAGCAATTAGAAATGTGGAAATGCATGCAATCAGGTGCCTGTGGCCTTTTTCACATTCTTGTATGAGTTGGAGGGTTTATTACAACTTCATTGAAGTAAGCTCATTTAATTTATAGACAAAAATTGTGTTAAACAGTTAGCAAAACCAAGCGTTCATGTTCATATTCTTCATTTTTCTATCCCCAGTATCTTTCTTTTCCACTTACTACAATTTATTTCTCCAAAGGACAAATCAATAATGAAATTATGATTGTATGTATTCAGCAAGAAGGGAAACAATCTTCAGAAAAGAGAATAAAATTCAGGTAAAGAGATTAACTAAATTTTGATGAAAGAGATTCAGAATCTCTGCTCAGCAATATAGCATACTCAACACAGTATGAAAGAAGGTATTAATATAATGTAAAGAAGTGACTTTAGAACAACCTCATAGATCAGGACTGCAATAATCTCTAAATCAAAACCCCCAAGATTGAGAACACTAATTTTCAATGAAAAGTTAAATATCAGGAAGAGAGCACAAGCTATACCCATATCAGTTCTAGGTGTAATCTGATATAGAAAGAGTGAACAACCAAGCTAAGATTAAGCCATTTGCTATTTAACTAGCTCACCAATGAAGTGTCATATGTTAATTAGCTAACAGTTGCAGAAGTTTTAGCTTTAAATTTTACTAATATAACACCATTTTTGAGTAATATCTTGCTGAAAATGTGGTTTTGTACCAAAAAAGCAAAATAACAGATGATAATAACAGTTTGAATGTTCCGCTAGTACACATTTTCTAGATTAACCCGAGTTTGCATTGTAAAGTTAGAATTTCTACATTTAAGTAGAGTAAAACCAAAAAGCACAAAATTCAAAATAAATGGTGTATTTCACCTCATCCAGAACAATTCTCATCACGCAACAATACATATGAAAAAAAGTAACCAAAAAAATCATTTTTTCTTTAGTCAGAGTCAACACATAGGCACAATAGAGGTTCACTAATTAAGAAGCAGGTTATGAAAACACCAGCAAATCTGTCTACTAAGGACAGATCATTTCATACAACTGCTACTTGATACCTCTATATTATCTATATGTGTGTGTATATTTATAGTGCTTTTATATACAATAGATTATGATTTTGAATAGAAAATTGGACTCTTAAAAAAACTACATCAATTTTTTAGAGCCAAAGATGGGATGTCCTATAATGGTAAGCTTCAGGTTTGACGTATTTAATTTATGAATAAATACAGCATACAAAAACCTTAAAAAGCATTCCAAAATTCTTTCAGATTTGGATATTCAGATTAATTCTAGCCCTCTGCATGGCAATTTCTTAGCAGGATTTTCTCACAGCATGTCCTTGTTGTAGCAGGGTATGGAACTGATGTAGCATGACTTTTATGACACTAAGAAATGAAGGGCAAGGCATTACCTTTTTTAAAGCACGAACAATTTAGTGTTTCATATTCTTGTGTAGCATATGTAGAGCAGTCAGATTCTCTTAAACTAAAGGTGTTCAGGATCACTGGAGAGTTTGAATTAAAAGGTTATCAGAAAGCCATGGCAATTATAAAGATGGACTAGGTTACACTTTTTTTTTTTTTTTCTTTACAGCACAACCCAGTATTTTTGTTCTTAGACCTAAAGGTATGAATATGGAAACACGCATACAAACCCATGATTAACAGCCCTCTACAGTTATATTTTTCTGATACTGCTGATCACTTATTTTTAACCAATTCTGACAATATCTTTCGTTCCAGATTCGTGTTTTCCTGCATTTTCTTACTTTGTCCATTTATACTTAAACAATGAGGACAAGAAAGATGATTTTATAATTTGCCCATGGTCACATTCTATGGCTCCTAATTCTTCAGAAATATTTTTTGTGTCCCATAATAAGTTTATTTTGGCAAACTTGTGACCAAGTATGATAGTGCTATAAATCAAAATGTTCAGATATTCATACAGACAGAACAAAGCATAAAGTCATTCAGATTAAAAGGTTAATAATGATATGGATACCTCTTATCCTTAACAGAAAATTGTCAAAATTAACAAGAGATATCAAGAGGAAATTTAGTAAAATTTCAAAATGTTGCTTTACTCTTGTAAAGGGTCTATAAAAATAACATTAGAACAGCCTATAATTCTAATTATATGAGCTTCATTCATTTAAAAAAAAATATTTATTTCCTTCTTATCCTAAAACTATTTGAGGATTTGATTTGCATTTAATAACTTGGAGTAAGTTTCTCAAGGGCTAGCTAGACTGATAAAGCCTATGTTCCTACTGATCTTTACCCAACAGTTAACCCTCTAGAATGAGAAAACCTAGCCAACATCCTTCCTCCAAATCAGAAAGAAAGTGGACTTGAGCTTAGGTCTTCCAATTCTCCCACAAACCTTTTGGCAGGGACACTAGCAGATATTAGAGAAATTACTTCCTTCACTTTATCAAGGCTGATCCGTTTAAAAGCGGAGTGGGGTTAGGGGAAAAAAAAAAAAAAAAAAGAGTAAAAATTAAGAGGGACATAGCAGGATGGTAGCTGATCATTCTTACCTGATTAGTTATCTGGCTACCAGTCCTTGAAACGTTTCAAATAAAAGGGTTTTGATGTTGGATTTTGGTGGAGTTTTATTATTTGTTTGGTTTTGGTTTGTTTGCTTTGTTTTGCTTGTTTATCATGTGCCCATACAGGTAGCCAACAAAATATTTTATTTAAACTTGTCAGTTAATCAAAACAGATCTTCGTTTACTTTGCTATTTTGCCAGAGTCCCCTTGGGTAGCTGCCAATGTACATATGAACAATGTCTGTGTACTGCATGAACAGAAAAAAAAAAATTCTACATCTCACACAAAGTCAAAATTCATTGTGCATTCAATGCCAATGCCCATGGTTTCCTCAATTCTTAAAACATTTATGTGCAAGGCCTCTGGGATCTCTTTGCTGGCTGGCCTGGCAGGCTGTAGAGGAGCAGTGCCTGTCAAACTGTAGGACTCCTGGTTACCTGAGCTACCAAGGGCACATTTTAGAATGCTAGGTGAAAATAAATTAAAAATACTTGTTTGAGAGTTATTACAATTTGAAATGAGATATTTTTTGTGATCTCACAGATGCGAACTCTTGTTTACATGGACAGCCATAGATAGATGCTTTAAAGTGAAAGAGATCTCTGGAAAAAATATGCTGTTCTTATGTTTGGTGTTTCTTTAGTCTTCCTATGAACTTGCTACTGAAATTTTTTTAGACTTCCTGCTCTCCTACATCTAATATAGAAGGAAATATTTAATTCAGAGATGGTATTAAATCTAATATCACTTGAAATTAAATTATGGCAGAAAACATCAGAAATTTCAAAGTCTTAAGTAAGAGAAGTGATGTGAACAACCTAGGTAAACCTACAATGCATGTAAAACATACAATAGCAAGGTTCTGCCTTCTCAGGTGAAGTGTACGGAAGAATCAAGAGATCAAACCTGTCTAGTTTGTTTTACAGGAAAATTAGAAAGAAGACTAGACAAAGAAGGAAAAGAGGAGAATCAGGTAGTGAGGAGTTCCTCTAGGATGTGTTTATCAGACTGCAATCCTTGTTCTGTCTACACAAGAGAGAAAACTATGTGACTGTTTACAAACACAGCAATACTTACAAAAACTGGCTTTTTTTTTTTTTAAAAAAAAAAGTCAAAGGTTTGTTGTTGTTGTTTTTTTTCCTAAAATACTTTTGTCAAAGCAGAATCCTACATAGGAGAACAGCATAACACAAGGGGTTAGGTACTAAACAAAATTGTTAAAAATATTCTGCAATTTGCTTGCAGATCATGCTTTTTTAATTAGAAAGACACTGAATAATGCCATCATTGATTTCCATTACATGTTTAAATATTTTATTTTAAAAAACATAAAGATAACACCAGAAGTTTACCATTATACCAACACTACCAGATTTTCTGATCATACATGTGAGCATAAATGGAAATTTCTTTACAGCATGTCCCACCTCCTGTTTGAGCGTACAGCCAGAAAGATGTTCGAAGGCTAATAAGATAATATTCTCGCAGAAGGTATGCTGATTAGATTTACAAATCTCTCAACAGTTTTTCCAGAACAACATAAGGTGTTAATTCCTATGACAGAACTCGACAGTACAGTACTTGTCAAGTACTTGAATGAATCCTTACACTGCAAACAGAGGGCAGAAATTCCAAACCCAATTTAATTACTCAACCTGTAATTATCTGATGGGCATACTTCATAGATGGCCTACCGAATTAACGTGCAATGTCACTAACTATTATGCATGGGATATGAAACAGGATATTCACAGGATCATGCATTTTTCAGTCATGCTACGTGGCTCTCAAAGGCACTTTACCTTGTATCTACCAAAATAAGGAAGAAATCTGTGCTTAGACACACCAACTAAGCAGATATGTAAGGCTTTTTGTTAGCTATAGTCTGTGTGACAACTTAAAGCCAGATGCAGTTCAGTCAAGTTTTTCTCTTACGTGTACCACAGAGATATAGAACGACACTAAAATTTTTACTCTCTGCTGTGGCCGAATAGGAGCACATAGTTTTGCCACTCGAGATTAAAGAAGAGGATAAGTGAGAATGGTAAAAATTCATCCTCATATACTGTTATATTCTAAGCAAACATACAGCCATTTTCTCAGTAATTTGTATGTTTATGTTAATTGCAAGTACTATTCTACATGTAAAAACATAAGTTAAATAGGCATATGAAGTATTATCCTCTTAATATAACATATACATTTCAAAGCTTTAGGTGAGATAATACAACTATGTGGCCTAGTGAAGCTCCTTCAACCGAAAGCAAAAGTACACAGATGTCATAGTATAAGAAACTTACTGGAAAATTTCAGAGGCCTTGGCATGTTTTAGTTTCATACACTATTCACAATATAGATAAAGGCTCATTCCTTTCATATACACTGGAAGAAATTCCCCTTAACTTTCTGAACATTGTGTCCTGCCTTGTCCATTTAGACTATCAGTATTTAAAGTCAAAATAATCTCTGTATTTGCGTTGTATGGTACTTAACACTGTTGGGCTTCTGGACCTGGAAATAATAAATCTCATGAGAAACACATTAAAGATACATGAAATTTTGGGACAAGTGTGGACCTCTGTGCATAAGGTAGAAATGAAAGAAATTTGGGGGTTATTATGCGTATAATATTAAAAAAAAATTGCAACCAGGGTCGAATGGGGAAAGTAATAAAATTAGGGAGCTAGCAGCTTTAAAAAAAATACATATATATTATGTATATATAAAAGAAGTATTTTGAATAGGAACAAAATTTGCTTTGAGGTACTGTACATTTCCTAAAGGAATAGAATCAAAGTTATTAAAAGAAAGGAACCATTCATGCTTACAAAAAGATGCGAGAAATTCATGCTGTTCATCATATACACATCATTTTGTTTCACCCTTCTTCCTCTGCTCCTCAAGAAGTTCAGATATACTTCAGTTTCAAAGGGAAAAAACTGCAGGAGTGAGTTTATTAAAAAAGCATTGGCCACCTACAATGATGCCAAATCCTCTCATCACTTTCCTTAGACATCTTTTGAAGCGCACATTTAAGTACATGCATTCATTTTCTGAAACCTAGTTCCTATTCTTGAAGAGACAATTGACTGTCAATACCAGAGCCTCAAAGGAAGTATCAGACTCCTATTTTTCATTACACAGAAAAAAACCCAAAAATTTGTCCCTCGAGTTATCTTCAGAAAGAAATGGGTAGTGATTTCAGAAGGTGTGCTCACCCAGAGCTGCGGCTTGAGGACTATGAGTGGAGGGGGAAGAATGGATTAGTACATTTGGAGAAAAATAAAGCAGAAGATCTGAAGTACTTCAGTGTTATCTTATTTTCAGTGCTGGTTGTACACTGATATATTTACTGTTGATGTGGTTATGCTGAGGATGAAGTGCACAGATTCTCGATTATTTATGTGTACAGGAAGATTAATGATAATCCAGTATTTTCAAAGTAATGTATTCAGCAGAAGAGGTAGTGTCAGGAAAAGTGCATAAATTTCTTCCCTGAAGAGCTTTCCATCACAAGGATCTGTCCCAAACTAAACTAATTCCTTCCCATTCCAGGATTAGTTGAGGCCCATCATCTTCTTTTGTACTAGTGTGGTTTTTAACCTTCTCAGAGCAAGATATAAATATATATGAAAAAGATGGCAAGAGCTTATTGACAGATATGAAAATTACTCAGGTTTATAGAAAATGAAATGCCTAACTTGTGACAGTTGATTAAACAGAATAAACTGCCAGTCAAGTTCAAAACAGAATCATCATGCTGGCTCAATGCAAGAATTATGCCAAAATACAGAGAAAATACTGGAAAATAGTTTATTATTAGATAATATCTCCACAACCCACATTCACCCCCTACAAGAATTAAAATGGTGAGAGCACTCAAAATTAATAAAAGTAAATATAAATCAGTTAGATTATTTTTTTTTTTGCAATCGTACAAATAATGCCTGACGAATATGAATGGGTAGATACTCCCTGGTACAGATTTAGTCTGGTTTTTTGTTTATTTGTTTTGAGGTTTGGTTTGGGTTTTTTTGGTTTTTTGCTTTTGCTTGATAGTATTTAGGTACATATAGTGAATGTTTTAAAGTATATAACAGTTACATTGCTGTATTTCAAAGCACAGCAAAACCAAATAATCACAATATGAAGTAGAAAGATAAAGATGCTGGAAAAATAATAAGAAATACATTTAACTACCTAAGACTTCCCTCTAGAAAGCCTTAGTGTTAGAATGACCCATATATATATGTAGCATTAAGTTTTCAAGGAATAATCTGCAGGAAAGATAAAATATCTGCTAAATAAGGTGAACAATTGGGTTTAAAACTGAATACTCTGAGCAAAAAGGACATAAAGCTGTTTATTTCAGTATGTAAAAATAGTACATATTTCTGTCTAAAGGTGGGAATCATCTTTTAGTAAGTCATATTTTCTCAAAACCATTATCTTCCCTACTGGTAATTATATGTAAAATCATTAACAATTTCATTTGAACTGTATTACTTTATGTTCAGTAAGTACAGCCTCCATCAAAGAGTTCTGCTTCACACTTACATAACAGAAAAGGTAAAAATTGAATTCCACCTTAGATGATAGCCCTGGCATTTCTTATATTTCTCTTTGCAGTGAAAGCTACATAATTTGTTCCAGTCAAAAGGGAAATTTGTTGCATGGAAATGGAAGAAATATCATAGCTCCTAAACAAGAAGCCTCTACTCAGTTGCATTTCAAAATGTCTTAGGGACTGTACCAATGCTCCTGGATGACAACACAGAAAGAGATAATATAATTTGTTTCTATTTTGGCATTAGCACAGCGGCAGCCAGCTCGCCCTCCTCCCGTCTCACGGCCACAGGGGCCACAGACAGCCCAGGCACAGGACAACCAGGGCACAAGTCTCCTCTCACCATGATGAGCAAAGAGTACTCCTGGCAGCAGCGCTCTGCAGAAGCAGCTATCTCGGCAAATCAGGTGGAAAGGCACATCAAAGTAGCATTTTCCTCTTGCCCACCTCCCCCTCAGATCATTGTTTCCCTAATATTGTTTTCCCTCTTCTCAGCAGCCCAATAGGTTATCATAGCAGAGCAGAGAGAATATGACACACAAGAAGTACCTCGGGAAACAGAAAACTTGACAGAGCAAGCAATATTTCCATTTCATACCACACAGAAGTCAGGTCACTGGAAGCAATAAACAGCAAATGCGGCTGTGACCACCACTTGCCTGGCACTCTACTTTGAACTACTGAGGTAGCAGTGTAATTTTTATTTTAAAAGTAAGTAAATCAGAAGACAGAAGCAACCAGAATCCTGAAGATTAATGGGATACCAAAGAGCACGACAAAAGCCTCCCAGGAGAAGGTACGAGCCACTGGGGAAGTTGCATCCTCATGAGGCAGACGCCTTGTTCTTCCTATGAACACGCACATTGAGAACTGCTGCTAAGATTTCAAAAAGACTTGGGAAGAGATAACACTGTCCATTCTGAAAAATGGCAGATATCATTTTTCTTTCTTTGTTTACTCTCAACTGATTAATGAAATGGTGGTTCCATTTGCTAGACAGTTGCACAGCAATTATCTTTATGCTTTTAGACAGTTAGCAAGGAACAGAACAGCCATGTCAAACACAAGTTCATCTTTGCACATGTATTATTTTTTTGTTAACCACTCACAGAAATCCAGCTGATGATCTGGAACTGTGGCCTTTTCAAATAAGTGACTACTATTAAGTCAAATTACAAATGCGCACAGAATTAGATTTCAAGAGAGGTGCCAAGAATATAAGTTTTCTACCCATTCAAGAAGAAAAAAGAGCCTTAAATTTGTGTTCAAGTTCTACAAAATAATAACTACAAATAAAAATTAGAGAAAAGCCTATTAGTACGACAGCATAGAAAATTCTATAATATTTTTCCTTTTTCCCTTCAACTGCTCCTCCACTAAACGAAAGTCTCTCCACCATGATAAGAAAAACATATTTCCATGAAATTGGTAAATTCCCTCCTGGGGCAAATTCACAACTATTACTATTACCAGACTCAGACCAGCATAAATCAGGATGTTAATATCATTTTTATCTAGCAAAAGACTAAGGGGGTTGTGCTTGATGGAAAGCTACAAGTACTGTAGAAAAATCAACACATGTTCTGTTATGATACGGTTATTTGCGATAACATTCCCATCAGATTGATTTATGCCAGGAACTTGAAGATAGTTTTGTACCATCTTAAGGCAGGACTACAGAGGATTTTCAAAATGTCTCAAGGTAACAATCTGAGAATCAGGCTGTAGAAGAAATGCACCGTAACAGCTTGCCATCAGGTTGTAACTAACTCAGACCTTCTGTGCAAACTTTTTGGTTCAGTAAATATATAGAATAAAAGAAGTTGATATTTAAGAGAGAAAGCAAGACTCTTCATTTTTCACTCCATTGCGCTTTAAACTGAGAGCAGAACTAATATATTTAACTCAGAAGCTACCTAGTGGGGCATTAGGAATAGTATAATAGGATGCTGGAACAACAGTATATTGACAGCTCCTTTTGTACATCATTATAGCTCACAAGAATCAAGAATTGGCTGCGTCACGTAGACAGGCACCAAGATGAGAGTCCCTATCTGGCCAGTTTGGAATTGAAGTCTGACGAGGGACCACACAAGGATCTTCTAATACAGAGAAAGCTGCAAGAAGAAGGAAAATTAGACTTGTCAACATTCACATGAGAAAGGGATCATACTTGAGCTTAGGTTCAGGTTAGGCATTAGAAAAATATTTCTAAAGGAGAGAACAATGAAGGCAACAGATGGCACAGACTGATTTGTGGAATCACTATCATTGTGGTTTTTGTGCCGGATTTTTTTCTTTTTTTTAATAAATAGTAGCTATTGCCCAGAAGATAAAGCTGGTCCTTACTTGGGCAGGTATTTAACTACACTTATTTAAATATTCTTTATGGTCTTATTTTCAAGAGTTGAACATACACCTCTAAATCCACAGTTACTACATCAATACCATATATTCGAAATATATAGAAACAGTAAGAGAAAAAGCTTATAGTGAAAGTTAAGCAATGCTTCATTAAATTTCTGGAACTAAAAATTCTAATTGTAAAAAGTACTGTAAAATACTTATGGTGTTGACTGTAATTAACTGTACTGACTATTTTTCTGAATATATATGGTACCTCGCAACTTCATGGAATGGTATTATCTCTGAAAGATGCCTTAAAATGAAGCTGTTTGCTTCCTTCAGTTGAATACAAAGACAGAAGATAAATGTAATCTAACTTTGCTTTTGCCTATCCCTAGCAATAGTATGTACTCTGTGTGTAACCAGAGGTGCTCCCACTTTGAAAGGGATCATCAGCTTTTCACATTCACTACAACATTCAAGAGGAAAATGCATCATCAGAACTGCAGGCAAGAGACAATTCACAGCTGAAACCTGAGGGGCTTCGTTTTATCTGCAGAGACCATTATGAAATTTAAATCCCTTCACTCTGTTCCAGAGAAAACTAAAAAACTGTACTGTTAATATAGAAAAAGAATGTGCTTCCTCTTCTTAGGGTTGCCAAATCAATGCAGCAAAGTAGACTGAAAAGGAAAAGCTCATTTTTGCCTTGAATGTCTACAGATGCAAGTCAACACATGGCACAGACAGAAACACCGAGAGACTAGGAAGTAGTAATTTTTGAAGTGCAGAGCACCTCCAGAACAGAAAACACAATTCAAACAAGAACTGTGAAAAGCTGAACCTCATCAACTAAATGCAGACATAGACTAGGAAGGCTCAAAGATTTTTCTTGGCAAGAAGCCAGTAGAATTTCTTAAGCTATTCGTTTCTACATTTTTAGCTCAGAAATATATTTTTCTCCTGATTTTTTTTATACTTTTTGCAAAGCATGCAAACTGAAATAATTCATGTCATAATTTCTCTAAAGCTCACAGAGTTATGACAGATTAGTATAACTCATTAAAATGTGGTGCTAGTCTGAAGAGGACTTTTGGCTAGCTGTCTATCAGAATCTGATAAACACTGTTCTATGCTGTATTTGTTTAAACAGGCTTGCTATATATTTTTCACTAAAATGGCCCTATTTCCAACAGTATGAAACACCTGCAGCTTGTGCTGACTTTATTAGGATGAGTGGATATCTAGTACCTTTGCAAAGTATCCTGCTCTGATTCTAAATAAAGGAAAACAAGTGAATCACTGTCTCAGCAGATTCATTAAGTACATTTCTCTGTACTTTAACTAACTCAACTGGGGCAAAAGGGGAAGTTCTGGTATCAGGAACTATGGCATGTTTTCATGTTATTGACATAAGACTTCATTTCAACATAAAATTAGATAAATTTAGAAATGTGTATTTTCTTAGCAATGCCCTTCAAATCCTACTGAGCAAAAAAGGATTCTCTGCTTGAATATTTTTAATGGATATAAGATATCTCAGACAGACAGCTCGGTTTCATAGGGAGCTTCAGACTGCAGCTTTCCAAACAGAAACCAAGACCATGCAGAGTGCCAGAAGAAATAAAAGAAAAATACAGTCAGCATGTATTTTCGTAATCCAATTATTATTATTTTTTTAATCCTGTTACCATGTTGGGTAGCAACTTCAATAAGTAAAATTAATTCAATACCTCGGTATTTTAAATGCTATTGTTCCTTATTCAGATTCTTATCATTAACATCTAGCCGTGGAGTAAACTCATACTTTGCTGAAACTTGTTCAGCAAATTTCCCATGGAAATGGCAATGGAAGTGGGCGAGGTGTTTGCTTCAATGCTAAGACTTTTTTCAAATCTATATTTTATTGAAATATCTGCAAGACGAAACCAAGCATCACTATAACAATAAAAAGCAAACTTGAACACGAGTCAAAGTGAATGCACCGAGGAAAACACATTTGCATGTGGATCTTTTTATTTGAAGAAATCCGTTTAGAGGATCTGATTGGATCTTTCTGTTTTGAAAGAGTAAAATTACTTTAACTAGTAGAAATGTGTTCAGAAAGAGCCAAAACTCCATTCCTAGTATTTTTCAGAATAAATTATAAAATAGGAGAGCAAAGTATTTTAACACTGAAATGGTTAAATTTCTCCTCCATTTTTAGTTATTTCAATTATTTCATCTTGTCTAGACACCAACAAAACATAAAACAAAAAAATCTATTCTCACATTTTGGTTTTGCCTCTTCAGAAACTAGGACCACTGCAGAAGCTTTTCTCATGGTGGTTTAACCCAATATGCACACACAATTCTAAACTTTATCTTAAATTTCCCTAGTTTTAAAACTAATATTTTTTAGCTGATAATTCCATGTCACTTGACACATTCAGTTGTAAGAAACTGTACATAAAAATCAGAGTATAGCCATACATCAATAAATACAGTCTATATTGTCTCTAAAAAACCCACAACACACTGCCACTGTTTCCCAGTGAGTGAACACAAATGAACCTGGGTCACTTGCTACACAACTCCATTTTAATTCATCCAGCAAATTTATCTGCTATGAGCTTTTCAAAATAGTATAACAGGGAAAATTAATTTTAAATCTTGTGACCACAATCAAAAGCAGTAAGTGGCAACTGTTTCAGAGCAGCCCTTTCCACACAGGCTTTTTTCGTTATGGTAAAAATGATTTAAAGTGGTTTGTTTTTTGGTTTTGGTTGGTTGGTTGGTTTATTTCCTTGCCTTTTGTCTTGTTTGGATTACATGACAGATTTTTTTTAATGTATTTTACTCAAGTTCCTTTTCTGTTTGTAAATATTTTGCAATGTGAAAGCTGTTTGTTGTAATCATTACTGAGATAGGAACTAGGTGAAAACCTGTGCTGTGCATCCAGTGCTTACCCAAAATACAAAAGTGTTCAGATTCAAGTGATTTTTAATTTTTTAAAAATTTTTATTAACCTCAGGATATGAAGCAGATAAACCCAGCTTCACTACCTGTAAACCTAAACAGCAGCACCCACCATGAGGATGACAGGATATTTGCAAATCCTACCAGGATATCTTGGCTACTAAGGCATTTATAGTTAAGCAAAGTAGAATACAGTGATACTAATCTATGAACTCAGGATTCACAAGTTTACATAACGTTTTGATTCACTGTAAACTGTGTCAGCCGCGAAATCAAGTTTGCAAGAGGAAAGAAAAGAAAACAAGAAATTATCTTAATGAGCTTAAAAAAGAATATCTAGAAAAATGCCATATACTGTGAGAAAAGATGGGCTGGAGGTCCTAAATGGACTCTATATAAAATGGGTCATGACTTTTTTTAAGTAGAACATATTATGGAGAAAAGAAAACCTTTCCTGTTTAAAATGGTACTACTAAGCTTAATTTCTACTAACCCATTAGCAATATTTTGAGCAGAGCCTGAGAGAAATATTACAAAAGAGTGTTCACATCTGACAGTATCACTGAGAGTTCAAGAACCAACATCATCCTAACTAGGTTATTGCACAGAGGTATGTAAATCCTCACAGAAGGTGGTCCAAGTGGCATGAGGCTGAAATACACATTTCCCTTGCCATAATACAAAAAGATAATACTGTAAATGCCTAAAACCAAAATGAATAAACTCTAGAGAGAGAATTGAAGATAGAGACTAAAATTGTACATATAACATCAGCCAAGAACATGGCTTGACAGCTAAAAACTTTGTTCTTCACTAATGAGATATTTTTCTTCAGCGAAGTAGGAAATTTTTAATAGTTGTCCATTTTTTTCCACTGCATTTTTCCATGGCTATTTATGAAGGAACATAAAGAACCATAAGTATATATATCTTTAAAGACAGTTTCATATCCTGAAAAAAACCAAATTGTATTTTCTTAACACTTAGTAGCATCTATCTCTACCAAAAGAATGATAAAAATCCTAGTTAACAAGTCCCTGCTATTAAGCAGTCCAAAGAGAACTTAAAGTCAAATATAAGGAAAAGCTTTACAAATTGTTTTCAATAGGAGGTATATCTATGCATATGTATTAAAAACTCTTCAAGTCCTTACAAGCCTTTACAGACACAATCACTGAATGAGGTATATATCGCACTAGAGAGTGCCTAAAATACTAAAAGCACATTTCTAGGTGGGGGAAAAAAAAAATAATCTCAAAGGTTTTAAATGAAAACAAACTCTGTGTGCACTTATGTACACAACTCCTGTATTCTTCTTTCAGTCATCTGTGTTGCTGTGTCAGCCAAACAATTCCTCCATTTCTGTGCAAGTAGTTCACACTATACCACAGCTAAACTCTTATTCTACCAATGAAAATGCCTTAGAAAGATATATTTATCAAATGAACTTGTCACACAGACTAAACCTAAAGAAGATATATACATAGGTAAATAATACATGGTTCAAAGAATATACATATATTGCAGTTTTGGTTTGTATGCACAAACATAGATAAGGCACTTAAAAGCCACACATAGCCATCATTCTGCTTTTGCACAGCGCTGTGCTTCCAGCAGAGAGAAAACAGAAAGGAAGCAGCTCAAATTCTACATCACTAGTGTGAAGAGGTAAGAAACAGAACATAATACAGACTTTGAAAGGTCAGACTTGTAGGCGTTAAAACCCTTGTAAGAATATCTGTCTCTATTCTCAAAAGCAGCAATGCTAAAGTAACTATCTGGGTTGAAGAGAAGGAACAGATAACATCAGAGTGAAGATTAATGCAAGTTATACAGCAAAAGTGAACAGGATGAAAAGGAAAGTGAGAAGAAGAAAAAGGTAGCTATAGCTGTTGAAAGAAGCATGAGGAAGACAAACGTGTGAGTGACAAAATGTACAAGAAACACTGAAGGTATCCAAGACTGCATGGGGAGCTTGACTGCTACAAGCTTTCACTTCAGAGTGGCTATCCTCTGGAATGACCACTACAAATCCTTACAGCTCATTAACCTGTAGTCGGAAAAGAGACTATTTTTAGCCTTTCTGTTAAAATGAAGATGTCTTGACCAAGGTTAAACTGGTGCAGCAGCATCCATAGCTACAGTAGTACAAGCTGGTGGTTGAATACCTTGAACTCAAGTAAGCAAAAATATTTTAAAGAATGAACAGCACAATGCTAAAATGCATCAATTACCAAGTTTCTGTATTATTTCACATAAGCTCGCAATGATTAGCTAGTTTTAACTTTCATTCAAATAAAAAGTATTCTCTGTCAAGTTTAATATTTGAACCGGTATCTGTTGAGTTAAATTGTGGATTCTTCTTAGCAGTTGATCTTTCTTGATTGGACTGTCAGAATCTCTATCAGATCCATTAGTTAAGAGATGTTCTGGCTTATTCCAGAGAGACAGCAGAAAAATTTGGCCAATCAAGAATGCTACCAAGCAAAGCTTACTTCTTTTGAATCATTATTCATCAGTGTCATGGGAATAATAAAAAGATTTATAAGCAAACTAGAATACAAAAATTGCTTAGAAATTGCCTGTAATGTTACTGTTTGGAGATACTTGCTATCATCAACATGAGCTATTGACCTCTCCAACTTGATCTTCTATGCTGTGGCTTAGTTTTTGTCACTATAGTCTTAATTACACTAACTTGCTGATTCTCACCTCCTTTTTTTTTTTTCTTTGGTTTTCTTCATGAACAGCCTTTATAACACAAGCATTCATTCAACATTCCCTTTGTTAAATCTATGCAGCTGTAAAAACAAACAACTTTTGGTTATGACAGTAACACGATCTTGTGATTCTTTGGTGCATGCCATGTCACCAACATCTGGCCACATTTTGTGGACCAATGAGGCCACAGTTATGATTCAACAGCAATATTACTGCACACCAACAATGAATTTCGGTCATCGCCATTTCATCCCAACAAACATATTCTCTATTCTGATTTATGAGACTTAAATCTGGAACTACTTAGGATGGCATTTTTTGGAGACTGAATTTGCAGATCACCACAAGACAAAATACATTCACTGACATGATGCGCAGCTGATAAGGGCTAATTAAACTTCTCTATATCAAGAAGAAAATTTGAGGGTTAACCATTGCAAATGAGTAAAATTTTTATCATTTCTACCTCTGAAATTCATTACCTTTATCATTAAGAGTACTGGAACCATTCTTGAACTTTTAATAACTGTCAGATTTACCATAGTGATAGTTGGTGTCACTGAAATAACTGATCTAAGTAAAATCAGTTACAGCTGTGCCAATGTGATAGCTTGTAACTTGAGATACCATTATCTCAGAGCAAGGGATGAAAATGAAGATACAAGAAATAAACGGAAAGGTAGTTCTTTTGTACCAACACTGTCTCCACAAAAATCACTTGTTGTCTTTTTCCTTTTCCAGACTGGAAGCCAGTTTGATTTCTGGTTTGTTTTCTTCAGTGCTGATACCAGCGGCTTAAAACGAGGTTAATGCATAGGAACATTGTTTGATATTTCCTCATTCTGAACAGCTTACACTAGTATATTCTTAATGGCACAAGTAGTCCTTTATCTATGATTCCTCAGTGCATAGGTTACTTATTATTAAGAAAGTGAAATATGAAGTTTGTTCTTAAAGTCCATTGGTTGGACTATCAAGAGGCTTCTCCATAAAACTGAATGTTATGATATCTAACATATTGGTTTGCTTTCTAAACATACCTGGTTTTATTGGGTTCATTTTAAAAGCTTTGCCTCCTAATATTTTAACATAGAACAAGCAAACAGAAAAAAAAACGACAGAAGTATCCATATGATTTCCAAGGCAGAAATACTTGAAAACTGTAAGCAGATGGGTTCTCAGGTTGCACAACAGGAATAGTGCCCAGTAAGCTACTGTTCTGCCTACGTGCTCTTGCAGTGTTGGCCAGGCCCTACGCTTTGTCACTACAGAAGCAAGAGAGGGACCCTGGGCAAGCTGCTGCCTTTCAAGGACCCTCATCACTACACACATTTCTTTCTATACAGTTCTGTGAAGCTTGGGCAACAACCACAAAACTCAACTAGAGCCTTCAGCTTCCATAATCTAGTTATGTGATAGAAAAATCTCTTTAAGCTTACAAACCTGGATTTAAAGAAATCACTACAAGTTAAAATACAGCAGTCTCTCACGACCTGCTTTCCACACCAGTGCTTTTCCCAAACTCACATTTCTTGAAATACACTCTGAAAAACAGCAAGTCATCCTAGGAGATAACATAAAATCAAAGATTAGCTTGACAGCTACTTGGTTTGTTTCTCAAAATCAAAGTGCATCAAAAGGGAAAGGTATGGCCAAGGAGTGGCATTCGGGCTTTCTCAGCATGGTACACACCATGATCGTCTGATAAGAAAACAAACAGCATATATTACAGCCAGAGAAGAGACCAAAGCCATTAAATGTAGATTAGCAATAAGGTAATGACTTCCAAGAGGCATAGCATATTCTTCTGCTTTCCACAGTACCATCTTGGAGATCAACTTTCTCTCAGATTAGGAAGAAAGCAGGAGAGCTTGCTTCATTTTCCAGCTATCTGCTTAAAATTACAGTAAATGCAAGGGCTGAGAAACAACTGGCCAGGGCATTGCGGAGGGCTTTATCCTCTAGAGCAAATCTTGCCAATATGCATAACTTCGCTGAGATACACAGAAAACAAACACCTGTTTTGTATTAGTAGTTAACTTGCTTCTCTCCGTCAGTCACTTTACAGCTGGCCACTCAAGTTACGAGTTTCCTCATGATCAGCACGTAAAACAAGGAGTCAGGAGATCTTGGTAGTTTAGAAGGTTAAACATACAGACAAGCATCTTGAGAAAGCAAAGGTAGGAGCATATAAAAACAATGTCTGGTAGCTTGTAGTAGACCATAATGTGCTCAGAATAAAGCCCAAAACTAGTCTTAGGTTCAATAAAATTTCAAATCAAAAGAAAATTCACTTAAAAATAGTCTTGTCACATTATAAACCATCACATCCCGGTCTTTGTAGCTAACATTCATGATTAGAACTATTGGGATTTAATAAGTTTTTCTAAAAAGTTGTTAGTAGCAAATTGGGAAATACCTGCATTTGAACATGTAAGGTAGAGCCATCTAATTTCCAAAATCTGATGAGCAATATTCCACACTTCTGATTCTCTGGATTCATGTTTGAGATGAGACAACAAGGAAAAAGTTTGAAAGATTTTTTACAGTACACTCTGTTTTTTTCTGGCATCTCAGAAAGTTAACTTCTCTCCAGATTTTTCTGGCTTGAATCAATAAGGGCAACATCAGCAGAGACAAAGAAGTCATTATCCCACTCAGCACTTGTAAGGCCACACCTGAAATACTGTGTTCAGTTTTGGTGCCTGCTATACAAAAAATATGTGAACAGGCTGGAGACGGCCCAGAGAAGGGCCGCAGAGATGACCAAAGGACTGGGAAGCTGCTGTAGGAGGAAAGGCTGAGAGAACTGGGCTTGTTCAGCCTTGAGAAGGCTTAGGTGACACCTTACCACCATGTTCCAGTATGGGGAGATTCCAATTGGACACAAGAGGGGAATTTTTCACAATGAGAATAATCAGCCACTGGGATCATCTCCCGCATAGAAATGGTGGATTCCCCAACATCGGACACTTTTAAGATTCAGCTGGACACGGTGCTGGACCATCTTGTCTAGACTGTGCTTTTGCCAAGAAAGGTTAGACCGGATGATCCTTGAGGTCCCTTCCAATCTGGTATTCTACGACTCTATATTCATTTTCTTGCCAAGTACCGTTTTCTGTGCTCGGCTAAAGAAGAAAAACTCGATACAAAAGATTCAAGAAGTTTGTCAGTAGAAAGGTGCAGAGTTTGTAACAGAGCTGTATATATCGTAGAGGTCTTAGAAGATGTGGAAGATGAATCAGAGGTAAAAGCAAAAGAATCTCAACTCCTTGTGTAAAGCAGACTCCCCCATCACTGAATCCATTGCCTTTCCAAAATCACGTTTGTCCATTTGCTTTCTTTATCTCCTGCAAAGTCTAATTAGACCATTCCCTCCTAAACCAGGAGGTTTGTAGCACCCTTTATAAAAAGATGCATAAACAGTCCTACAGAGTTCACATGCTACAGTGTATAAATCTATACCATAACGCCCCAGAAACACATATTCTGCTTCATGCTGCAAGTCAGTATGACTTTTAATCTTTACACTCGGAGTTACTGAACTCTTGCTCGTACTTACCTATAGGCTTGTATTTTCTTAATGTTTTTACCAGCCAGTTTGTCACTGCAACGTGAAACCAAGCTACAAAGAAAAATACTTCAGTCTTCTTAATCTGTTTCAAGTCTTCATCCAAATAGAACTTTGCTCAGCTTCAATCTTTTGTGGACTGGCTGCGCTATAGATAAGCAGATCCCCACCAGGAACACCACTGGAATTAAAAGGCTGCTGGTACTTAAACTCATTCCCCTTTAGCAGAATAGACTAAGACTATTAATTTTGAATATGTAGTTCATAGGATATTCACTGATCCCATCTACTGTTACTATTAAAATGGATGCTTTTTATAATTCTAAACTTTGAAAGCAATTTTGTGCTTCACAACCTAATTGACCTTCTCAACCGAAAAACATCAAAAATGATGGTTTGCTATGAACTAGCAAAACTGAAGATTTAATTTACAGGGCATTTCAGTAGTCGTCCCTATATGAAGTTTAGGTGCGTGAAGTGGTCTACCAAGTACATTAGTGGAAAAGTCAGGCCGAGCAATCCAGTCTTTTTGCATATTCAGCAATAGAAACTAATGTAAGAGGTCTAGGCCATCCACTAACTTCACTGAACACTAGATATTAATTCTCTTCATAGCATGTATTTGCTAAGTTATTTTATTCAAGTGCAAATATTACATGTTTACAAAATTAGAAAATATACTGTACTTGAAATTTTCCATGGAAAATGCAAAAAGGGACAAGGTCTGTGGAGCACTTGTAAATCCTAATTATATATCTTTATAACATAAATCTTTGGCTAGGTGAAGCTGTTAGAGTGAATATGTTGCCTATGTATTATAAAGAAATACAGACTACTTTATAATTTCTCAGAAGAGTACTTTTATTTGTACATTTAATTATTATGGAATTCTCAAAAGACATATTTTGCTGTCCAGAACAATAATGTAAGACTGAAAATGACTGCTTACAGTTTCACTTAAAAAAAAAAAAAGTAGTATTTGTTCACAACAAAATAATTATATATTATGTTTGGCATTGTTTAATACTTTTCCTGTCCCAGCCTAGAGATATGAAATGTCAATGAAATTATTTATATGGATATAAGCATGTGCTAGTGCTGATAAAATACTGAAGTGCTGCTTTTTGTGGAAGATAATAAAATTTAGGGATGTCACCTTTCTATTTAGTTCAAAAATGTAGAATACCTGCATTACCTGATTTTTTTTAAGCCCAGAAAATATTTAGACTTTTCACTCTTACATTTCATATTCCTTTGCTAAAAGGTTTATATGAGGTATAAGGCTCAGTCCTCAAAAGGTGTATAGATACTTATCATAATTATTAACTAATTACCATTCAGGCTGTAGACCTAGATCTGAGAGAAGGTAAGTGTTACTACTTACTTGTTTACCATTGCTTCCAAAAAGTCCAGGGATTGGTTTGCAGTAGTAGTGTGACTGCTTTTTTGAAACCAACATACACCATTCAAGGACAACACTTGGAGGAATTCGCAGTCTGAGCAATGTTTTAGATGTACAATATCAGTTTCATTGAGCTGTGGGTTATGTCCAACTGGTTTTATATTTCCTTTAATGTGGCTTAATTGTGGATAGAAAAATGGACCAGGCTAATTCCTGAGGCTTTTTCATTCCTGTTTTCTTTAACTCTCACCTGTACTGATATTAAACACTTCGACCTGTCCGCAATTTTTCTAACATCTTTTAATCCTTTTAGGAACCACAGCTATAGCTAGATCTTCACACATTCCATTTACTGGTCTAGCCATATATTCAACTCAAAAAATATTTAAATTTGATGTTGTGATTTCATTGCATTTTTCTAGCAGACTTTACCGCTGTAATGTGAATATAAATATATTATTTGTAAAAACTGTGTAGCAGGGATCAAGGTGGAAAGTAACCTGAGCTATTTAAAAAGTTTTTTAAGTCTTCCACATTTCTAAGAATAGAACAAAGGGAAAAGTGTGGCATTTTTTTCTTTTTTTTTGTTTTCCCTTGGTACTCTAGTTCAACGAGCAAAGCCTCACAGGCTTGGACAAGCAGTTAGGTCAACATCCCAGCAGGCAACACATGCTGCAGCAGACCTTTTGCCTTTTATCAAGGATATGACACCTTCAAAAGTTCAATAACTTGCTGGGGATTTGACAGAACCCAGAAATTGCTGAAACAACTGTGGTATCAGTAACAGGCACTGTAAGAGCGGAGAATTTCTGAAACCACAGAGCTTGTGTTTCTTTGGACTCTGATTAAGCCTATAGCTAACTCTGGCTGTCACAGCTGGGCAGCAAAATGACAAGACTATCATTAACTACAGCCTTTTTTCTGCATGTCTTGCAAAAAGAAGTAAAGTTCATTTGTATCAAATACTGTACAATATTGTACAGGCTTAGTCATAGAGAATTTCCTCTTTCAGGCCAACTCTCATAAAGAGCAGAATTACACAGCCACCAAAGAAACAATGTAAAAATGTCAGGAAAAGTGCCATAGAGAGAGGACCACATAGTAGCAGGCTAGTTACTGCAATCAAGAGGGACTACGATATTCTTTCCCTTAAGGCAGAGGAAAACACAATGATAATTTGTACAATTGAACACTAAAGTACTTTTGTTCATAATTTGAAGCATTTAAAAATCAGTAAATTGATCCAAACCTTTTCCCAGGAGTGTTCTTTTTGCTGGTTATAGCTAATACTAAAATGTTCCCAGCTACATTTTATGCCTATCAGAATTAATAATTCCAGAGAAACACATAATACTACTGGGATAGTGAAAAGACTTCTCTTCCTCCACTTTTCACCAGTACTGCATCTATGGTTCATGTGTAAATATCTCAAATGTTGCAGCTTTCAGCTGTCAAGTCCATTAATTAGCAGGTTAAAAAAAGCCTTCACTTTAGACCTGTCTCATATATTCCTAAGAAATATGTTTCAAATACATTCTTTGTCTTGAAGCCAATAGTAGAGCATGCCAAACAATACTAAATTAAACATGGTAAAATTTTGGACAAGGGCAAGCTCCTTAACTATAGATCATAGTGGAAGCTGGAGAAGAAGTTTTTTTTCTTTCTCCTTAATGAAATTTTCATCTTAGTTCCTTTCTATTTGCTTTTCCAAATATCGCATTGTGCAGTCACTTAATCTAGTTCACACAGCAGTAAATCTGCAAGACTTACTTCCAACCCTCACAAGCCTCTTCTCCTTTTTCTGTCTTCTCAACTTCTTCTGTTGAGTATGTCTGTGTATGCACGCATCACAGAGAAAACAGATTCGATGTAACAGAGGAAAATTGTTTGGCTTTGTAGTGCCTGATATAACATTTCTTACATGCGGCTGAACAGATCTTACATTGATCTTTAAATAAATGTTCTACACCAAAATCACACTAGCACTGCAGTAAACATTAGCCAGAAAATAAACATTTGTTTCATTTTATAACACAAAATAGATTTTTCCCATCATGCAATTTAAGCTACATTAAGAAATTGCTGAGGACAGAGTCCTTAAGTCTGCAATGATTCTTAATTCTGAATTCCCTATTCAGTACTGCTGCACAGTTCTCAGTTCATAAAGAGCTTTTAGCTAATTGCTGCAAATAAAGGCCACCTTGTTGCAATATACTGTAGTCATCTGTTTCCCCTTTTGATACAGTTGAGGATGCTTCCTGAATAACAAGTTGCACCTTCTGAAAGATACTTGCATTAAAACCAAAAGAGGTAACCGAGTCTTAAGGATTCATACAAAAATGAAAATGCAATTATATGCCAAATATATGTAGTTTGTGTTAGTACATTAAAACTACATGTGCCAATGGATATCACATTAATTCATAAATTATGAACAAATAACGTCATGTGGAAAAATAAAATATGCCTATTGCATAAAGACTGGCATTTCTAATCCACTTGCGTATGTGCAAGACTTTTGTGTAGCACTTTTTAAAGAAATGTGACAGTTTTCAGTAAATTTGACGCATTTCATATTAATTAATACTGTATGGACTAGAAAAATGGTAATGTCCTCACTTGAGTCAAAAGATTTTTAGCTTAAAATGCCAGGTTTGTTTGTTTGTTTGTTTAGGGGAGTTTTATGGTTTTTGTGTGTGTGTGTGTTTCATGTGGTTTGTTTTTTTCTTTTTACTTTTCTTTATTCCTAGAATGACCAGATTTTTTAAATCATTCAAGAATGAGATTTTTTTTTTTAATTGAACAGTGGCCATGTTGTAATTCTTGCACTTCGACAGCAAGGGCCCTTTCCAGCAGGATGCATTTATGTCAAAGAAAACAGAACTGGTGTCAAATCAGAATTGCTATAAAGAATGGAAATTAAAGAAAAGGTGGTTGTAGAAAATATGAAAGGAATGAGACTAAGACTGTGCATTAGTTTAAAAACAAAATGCCTGAGCCAGAATAACAGAAAGCTTGTCTTTTATCCAGGAAGTCTTGATATGTTTTGGTACTCCTGAATATATCAGGCAAGTTTGAGATGAACAATGGTAGTAAGAGATGGTATATTCATAACATTGCAGACTAGAAAGAAGTTTGAATTATTGCTGAACTCAAAATATTACTTTGACTTTCATTCTTCAAATATTAAATTCAGAAGTGCTGAGAACAAAACCACCTTCTTAGATGCTTTACCTGAAACAATATTTTTTCTCCTCTCATGTACATTTTCACATCTTTTATCTGATTTACTATTCCTTACGGAACAGCTTGAACAAGGTTTTCCTCATTGATCTTAGTATTGATAAAAGTTTCCTGTGGATCAAAACTTTCCTTGAAAATCTTTTATCCCATTGCTCTGAATGAACACTCATCAGAGAGGACACTCTCTTAGTAAGTAGAACCAAATAAGTTAGAATGATCACTCTAAAATGTTCTCCTCACTCACATGGGTTTCCTTCAGCATCTAAAGTGTAGCTACCTTTAATTACCTAATTAACATCATGTTACAAATTACATACAGAATAAATATCTTAATATATCAGTGCCTTCCTGACCAGAGGTCAACAAGGACCTAAACTGGTGAGCACAGTTACTGCAGTTCTTAGTGTAGTTAGTATATCTTCATTTTCTTTTGGAACCCTGGTATAATTCTGTCTACATAGACTTTTTCCTTTGGAACAAAGAGGCACTGACTTCTGAATGAACTTATGTTAAAGTAAAAGCACAAAGGAAAAACAATAAAAAAACTTAGCATATTCAGTGTTTCTCCTAATCATTAAGTAGGAATGATATTTTGTTTAATATAACATACTGAATCATTTCAGTTTCCTATTATTCATTTTTTTTAATTTCAGGATTGATTTGTGATACAGCGGGCAGTTTTTCTTTTCTAGTTATTCCCAACTGGAGATTTTAGAGGAATATTTTATTCATCTGAAAGCTTTGATAATATTTCTTCTTTGTAATTGAATGAAAGAAAAAAATCTGCAAGAACAAACATACATTTGAAATTTACTTGCACAAGTATTCACAGCAGAAGTGAACTTTGAAATCTAGTTCCTAACCCTAAATCAGATAGAATTTTAAGTACTAGGACCAAAAGTGTATTTCACTTCTCAAAACACTCGTACCAGCAGAAACTCCTTATTGCTCAACTCACTACTCACTGCAGACATTTTTGAAGGCAAACAACTGTGGAGAATTTTTCAGTGTTGAGATATCAGATGCACCATAAAGAGTCATCAGAAAAGGACTCTCGTGGACTATTGCCTTTCCAAGATAAAGGAAGGTGGGTCCTTCTGAAGGAATTCAAATCTTTCATTCTAGAATAAAGCTGGGAAGTCAAAAAAATTCTTCCCATGTTTTTTGTATATTGATTACCTACCAGTTTGAGATGGCTCTCAGGAGTCCCAAAGCATGTCAGTTAAGGTCTGCCAGAGTTGTATGCACTATGTGTTATGCTGAAGAGAATGTCCAAAAGCAAATTTACACACCAGAGCCCTGTGATTTCCATGTCTTACATCTGTAACACTGATTTTTGCTTAGGATCAAAACATTCATACTGCGCATAGGTAGAGTTCAGTATACACTATCTTTTGATGAATTACACTGCATCACGCCCTGAAATTCTGCATCTCTACCTTCCCCACTCTATCTGGCCCAAATAAATTGCTGGGAGCCTGGGTCTGGACTAATTTAGCCTCCAGCCCAGGCTCCTGAGAATGCTCTGGAGTTTGGCCCAAGATGATTCTTGACCTGGGTACATGAACATCAATGAATGATCCAGTACCAGGTTTTATAGCATCCTGGATTATGTCAGGAATCAGTACAAACCCACTGTCACTTCGGTAAAGAGCGCTGCATGTTTATCCTGGGCAGAATTCTGAACCAGATATGTTTGTTGTGTACAGGCTGGTGCAAAGCAGAAATCTTAGCTGAGTAGGTATTTTACACTGAAACATGTATTCTCAGCCACTGCGAGGAGAGAGAAAAACTACTTCTCCTGCGCAAAACTGCAAGGGTTCAGTGGTTTGTCAGTGAGGTATCTGAGGTGACAAGAGCCACCATAAGAGCTAAACAGCTTGAGCGCACGGCAGTGTCACACCGGTGGGGAAAGGAGGACGAGGTTCGGGCAGTTGTCAGGGACAGACAGCAGATCAGGGGGGCAGTTTGAAGATGTTTCAGGTGACACATTTTGAGCTCTGCAAATCAGCATCTACAGATGAAACATTCATAGAGACGTTTCAAGGCAGCTGTACTAATAGGATTTTTGCAGATTCATTAATCATCATTATCGCACGGCCCTGCAGTAGTGCTGCAGACCCAACCAAGACTGCGAAAGTGCCCTGAGGAGAAACAGCGCTTATCTGCACAAGTTTATGTCAGAGCAGATAATTCTGATTGTGGATATGGGAAAGACACACAGAATGCTAAAACAGATTAATAACTTCCAAAGGCTGCAGACATTTGCAGAGAGTTTGTTAGGAAAGTTACGGAGCAGCATTAGGTAAGAGCAATGAAAGTATCAGGATGGGGAGTAGAAGAGACTGGTGGGGAAGGAGGAGACAAAACATGATGCCTAGAAATCCATCAAAACTGAAATCTGAGTGCCCCTGCAGGGATTTGTTTCCCAAAAAGGAGAGTGGGACAGGGAGAAAGATTTCTCCTCTCTCTAGTCTTCCTCTTTCTTAAAGATACTATGTAAGAGGAAACTAACAAACTCTTAGATAAAATTTAATAATATTTATAACTGTTGTCATTAATTCTATTATTTCCCTAATGATACTTTTTACTTTTATGTCTTATGTCTACAGAAATAAAGCATTCCACGCCTTTTTACATCTTAACAATGCAATGATATTTTACCTGAATTTATAGCGAGCATATAATGCTACTTAAGATAAAAGGATATAATTTTCTCATGATTGCCTATCATATTTATGCAGGTACTTTTCAGACAGATCTGGTAATGACTCATTATTTGAGGGTAGGCTGTTTGATTAAAAGAACCCAAAATAATCAACCACAGACATGAGAATGGAGAAGAACAAAAAAGTTGTGAATTCCTTAATACTGTCTCCAAATTTTTAGTAAATCCTAAGTAATGCTTCAGTTCAGTTTTGTAAGAAAATTTTGAGCTAGATACTGCAAACTGACATCAAACTGCCAGTCACAAACTTACAGAGGTGTTGAATCAGGCCCTGGTTTGGCACAGATTAGATAAACAAGAAAATAAGCTTTGCGTCATTACTATGCTTGATTAGATATTGTTATTTGCTCTGCTTAAGTTGTTGTTCTTTATCCTTAACCCTGAGGTTAGTGTTATTAAGCCTGAAGTACAGGAGAACAGAGCCTTCCAGAAAACAGAAATTACTTATATAATTATCCTAAACCATGCTTTCCTGAACAAAGACGACCAAAATAAATCAAAAGCAATATCTAATATGCCTCTGTAGATCTTGTATGATATCATCAGAAATAACAGATGCAACTTGGGATATATTTTAAGCGAGTTTCTAGGAATATATCCATGTCCCGTCAGACTAATTATCAGTTTTGCACTCTAGTATACAGCTAAGTTATATGCAGTAAACCTCCAAATGATAATAGAGTCACCTAATCCTCAGTTATATTCTCCCCAAAAGAGAAACCTTGCCTCCTGCCCTTCAGTCTACCTCTAGCATTACTATAATCCTGGGGTTTGGATTGTTTGCCAAATTTATTAATGTAGACAGGTAGATGTGAATGAAGTTGAAGTAGGGGACTTATAGCATTAACTTTCTATTTGGCATTTTTAAAAACTGCAAACAGATAAAACTTTCCCAATCATCTGCAGTAGTTGGGCTTTGAGACTGGAGATCCCGAGAGGTCACTTCCAGCCAACAGCTGTATGATTGTATGAAAACAGCATCGTGCTGGAAGGCTGTGAATGGATCCAATACTGTTGGATAATGGTGAAGATGGAGGCAGGAACTTACAACTCAAACCTTTCACCCACCTTCATAGGTTGAATCAAAAATAGCATCAAGCTGTAATCTTATAGCACTTACTTATCTCAACACTGCTCTACAAATTGCCAAATAAGCACACCGAAATCCTCCTCTGGGCACAGAAAAGGTTAGGAAAGGGGGTCTGGCACGGAGAGGAAGCAAGAGAAAGGGAAAAGCAAGGAAATGCCAAGTCTATGTAACAACGTAAAACAAGTCCTTGCTGCTTCCACTTACCCATCACACTGAGACTCTGGCAAAAATACTAAACTTCATGAGAGCAGTATAGGGCATAATATTACAACCCTCCTATTTATAACTCAGTGTAAGATATTAAATAAAAGGCAACAATCATATAATATTGTATATATTACAAATATAAAACATGTTTATATAAAAACATATATTATATATACAATATTGTCCTGATTTTGGCTGGGATAGAACTAATTTTCTTCCTAGTAGCTGCTATAGTGCTGTGGTTTGGATTTAGGATGAGGATAATGTTGATTGTTTTAGATCACACAGAATCACAGAATGTCAGGGACTGGAAGGGACCTCAAAAGACCATCTACTCCAATCCCCCTCTGGAGCAGGAACACCCAGATGAGGTTACACAGGAAGGCATCCAGGCGGGTTTTGAATGACTCCAGAAAAGGAGACTCCACAACCTCCCTGGGCAGCCTGTTCCAGTGTTCTGTTACCCTCACTGAGAAGAAGTTTCTTCTCATATTTAAGTGGAACCTCCTGTGTTCCAGTTTATACCCATTGCCCCTTGTCCTATCATTGGTTGTCACTGAGAAGAGCCTGGCTCCATCCTCGTGACACTCACCCTTTACATATTGATAAACCCCTCAGTCTCCTCCAAGCTAAAGAGACCCAGCTCTCTCAGCCTTTCCTCATAAGGGAGATGCTTCACTCCCTTCATCATCTTCGTGGCCCTGTGCTGGACTCTCTCCAGCAGTTCCCTGTCCTTCTTGAACTGAGGGGCCCAGAACTGGACACAATATTCCAGATGAGGTCTCACCAGGGCAGCGTAGAGGGGAAGAACCTCTCTCGACCTACTAACCACCCCCCTTCTTATACACCCCAGGATGCCATTGGCCTTCTTGGCCACAAGGGCACAGTGCTGGCTCATGGTCATCCTGCTGTCCACCAGGACCCCCAGGTCCCTTTCCCCTACACTGCTCTCTTACACTGCTCTCTTAGATGTTTATGCCAAGTCAAGGACTTTTCAGCTTCTCATACTGTCCTTCCAGCAAGTAAGCTGGGTGTGCACAAGACACTGCAAGGGGACACAGCTGGACAGCTAACCCCAACTGACCAAAGGGATACACCGTACCATATGACGTCATGCTCAGTATATAAATTTGGGGGAAGCTGGATGGGCACATGATTGCTGCTTGAGGACGGGCTGGGCATTGGCCAGCAGGTGGTGAGCAATTGCATTATGCATCACTTGTTTATTATATTATCTAATTATATTATTATTATTTTCTCTTCCTTTGCTCTCCTATTAAACTGTCTTTATCACAACCCCCAAGTTTTACTTTTTTTTTTAATTATTCTATTTGCTATCCCACTTGGGGGATGGGGGAGTAAGAGAAAAGCTGTGTGGTGTTTAAGTGTCTGCCAGGTTAAACCACAACAGATATACAATAAAATAATAATAATCACAAATATCAGCTACCACAAACTAAATACAGAAATATTATATTTAAGCTGCCAAATGCGATATCTTGCAAGAAAGAAATCTATCAGACAGCAATACTTTCGGAGATTAAAAAAGCAGGAATGCAAAAACTAAATAAATGAGGATATTAGTTATAAAGGCTCTAGAAACCTATGGGGAATAAGCAGATCTTAAAATACTGTGTATTAAGAAATTATCCCTGTCATCAAGTTATTCTATAATAATTTGTGCAAGGTCCTTGTACCTTCTTGTTGTACATCTACTGTCAGGAACTGCGTATGTTGGACTATACACATCACTGTGCTTGCTTCTCAGGTCAGCTCTTATATGATCAGCATGAAATACAGATAATGGGGAAAAAAAAAACAACAACAACAAAAATAAATCACAACAACAATCACTAAAAGCTAAAAGAATAAAAATCTTCTCACTGTGTTGACCTACTCTTTAAGTAGAAGGGAATATAAGGGCAGAATTAGAAAAATCAGTTAGGCTATTTTAGCTGGTATGAAAATACATCATAGATCCTCACAAACATGTTAATAAAAAAAAAAATTAGTGGCAGTGAAAATCAGGGCATTCCTCTGAGATCTTAAACTAGTGTTCATATGCTTCCATCCTCAGTTTAATTAATTTACAGTAATTATTTCTAAAAATAGATGAGTTTTTTGCTTTTATTTAGTTTTTCCACATAAAAGAAAAAAATGACTACTAATAACTAATCTGGGTACAGTCCCAAAACATTTTTATATTAACCTGAAAGATACATTTAAATTCAGTTACATGTCTGAGATCAAGAAATATTAGTCTAAGCTATCAATTAATAAATTAAAATTAATTCATAAATGTATATATATACGTTATGTCTGAAGCGTTTTTTAAGACTAGGTTTTAAATTGAAGCATTTTCAAATACTTCTCTTGGAGAAAGAGCTAGTGTTTCTAAAAGTAAACATGAGTATAGAGGAACAAGCTTTAAGGTCTTCATTCTTTAAAGTAATCTGAGGCAGGGGAAGGAAAAAAAAAAAGCAGCACCACACTGATGAATGCATGGAACCTCTTCCCTTGGACTAAATGGTAGAAATAATTATTTCTTTTGGACAGACAAATTGGTTAAAAAGGTTAGCAATTTTAGAATTACTAAATTTGGCAAAACTTTTCAACCAAAACTAAGGGAAGATAACGCAAAAATCAAGACTTTTGATTTAGGTAGTTGTGAGTAGCAGTAATAATAATAATTGAAAAAAATGATTTGTTGTTCAGGTAATTTTTGAAGAGTGAAATATCAACAACTTAATCAAGCTTTATATTTGAGGATGTATTTTCCAAATAATTAAGGCTGTCTCATTTTGTTTGGAGTAAAGAAGTTGAAAAGACTTTTTGTTTGTTCTCCTGAGTAAAAGCATTTCATGTCTAACAAGAAATATAATAGGTCTCCTTCCTCCACCTTCCATTAGTTTCAAAAATGGCACTATTTACATAGCTCTGCCTATGACAGTAATATATAGTGCCTATCAATATACACCATTTGTCACAAGAAAGACTTGCCATGATGTACCATTTCAACACTTCAAAATCCTTTTGAAACATTTGATGAAAATTATTATTAAAAGACTTCTTGTTTAAAAAAAATAATAACAATTATTTTATCATCAGTTAGCAAAAAGGAAAATAAAATGAATAATGTACACTACCAACAAATCTCCTGCCAGCTTTAACTCTAGGTGACATCTTTTAAATTACACTGTGCCTGGCAGAATCAGAAAGTTTGTATTTTATTTGTTTCTTCTGCAATAGAAAAAAATATATGAAATGTCACCCCCAAAAGTATTTTCGGAGTACTGGAAAACATCTAAGATGAAGTATAGGTATGCAAAGTGATCATTTTACAAATTCTCAGAATAGTCTTATTCTTTGCAAACATTCCTCTTCCAGAAAAGTCAGGTTTTTACTAAATCACAAAACAACATGCCTCATATTTAGATAATGCTGCTATAATAACCAGCAGTTACTGCCATCATGTCTGTACAGTTGCTGATTCCATACAAGAATATCTCACAAATTAAGGGAGAAGTGATGATGGAATGACAATTTCCTTTGGAATTTAATTTATCTCTGTTGGTGAAGGTATCAGTGTTCACTCAATTTTTTTATATAATTTTCAAGCTCATATCACACATCTCAAAACAGATACAAGATAATTATCAAGTTGACCTAACACTTACATTGTTTATTAATTCCTTCTGCACCAAAATCAATACATTCACACATTTACAGTTACAGGATATATGTGGAGCTCTGGATGTTTTACTCAGTAATCTCAGTTTTGCAGAATGAAAGAAATGAGGAGCAATGCACTTGCAAATACAAGATGATTACTTGGATACTAATTCATCCACAGGAAAATCTTTCTGCTATTAATTCCTTTACATTATTTTTTAAAATAACATGAGAAATACTCCTGTTGTCTAAGCAGATGTTGTCTAAGTAGGCATGATTAAATTAAATTGTTTCTGCCAAACTTCAACTAATGAAGAGATAAAAAGATCCATGAAGGTTTTTTTTCTAATTCTTGTTTCTAATAATTCTAGTTAGCAAGAAACAAGGAAATAAGTTGATAATAACTCTGATATTTTAGTAAACTTAATAAGTTGTTTAGGTATTATGATCTGGATTACTTTACTTCACAAGTGCCTGTCTACAAAACTTGTATCTATAATATCTTGCTTAGAAATCAAAGGTAGAATTGGAGTAATTAGGTGAATTGTTTGGATTTCTCTTTAAGTGGAATGAAGATTAGTCATTCAGCTGATTACAATAATAGCAATCATTTGGAAACAAATGAAAGGCATCCGACACCTAGACTTCTATATTTTCTAAGACTGAGAAGTCTGACAAAATGTGTTCAAAACCTGTAATTAGTAGAAGAACTGCTTCTTTGCAAATCTGAAGAGGCCAATGTTGAACAAACTAATTTGAACAAGGGAGAAAATGATAATTGAAAAGAATCAGTGAATATAAAATTTGATCTCTTCATAACAGAAATTACATCTAAGGTTATACTTGAAAGTGACATAAGGAAGAGAATTAATTGGAAAATAAAAAGACGACAGATAAAAACTGCTACATTGTCTTCAAAACTCCCTAACATTCACTTCAAAATAAGTCAAACCAAGAGTTTGTGTTTTACTTAGAGTTAGCAAGAGACTAATAATTACAAACAGATGATCTTATTCTCAAATAAAATAGTTTTGCAATATTACTAAAGGTGAAACAACCTTGGATTTCTACAGATAAGAGATAAGATGTAAAGTAACATGCATTCACAAAGCAGCAAACATCTCTGAAGAGCCAGCTATAGGATTTTTAAAATTATTGAAGGTTTGCATCATCTTACATGGAAGGAGTATGAGGAGAAGAAATGTTTAAGTGTATAGTAGGAATAAAACCAACTGCATTATAACCAGAAACAAGAAAAGACCTTTGGAAGTAACCAAGGACAACAAACTAGAGCAGTAAGGCATCACACAAAGATTATTACAAAGGTGGAAAGCAAATAGCAGCCTCAGAAATTTGTTTTGATCTTTAGCAGAAAAATAAGAGTTGATGAATTCCACCTGCACAGTTGTGGGCTGAAATAATGCTTACATAGTAAAAGCAGAGATACTGGCTGGCTGCAGAAACTCAGTGGTTGTTACTGAATATGAAATCAACCTAAGTATAAGGTGTATCGTGATCACAGCCTCTTCTGGATTGTGTTTCCTACCAGAGGGGGGGGAAAAAAAAAAAAATAAAATCAATACTTTGGTTTTCATTAGGGAAAATTATCAGGCTGGGAACATAAAGAACATTGACGTGACAGAGATTGAAGCTAATAAATTTACTTAGAATCTGAATTTATTATTTCTGTGGCATGTGCAATCCCATTTGCTACCAAAATACACAGTCGTCTGAAAAATGGAGCAGAATAAAATCTTAGAACACTAAACCGGGACAAAGGGGAGAAGCTCTTACAGCAGTGTAAGAGAACAAGATGCTGAACAGTGGCAAAGAAAAAATATGGCTGTGTAATGGTAATTGCAAGGAAAAAACAAAAACAAACAAACAAACCATATTGATCAACATAATCAGATTACTGTGAAAAACAATACATATTTTAGAATAAATCAGGTGTCATTTCATACTCTTAAATTGAGATCAGATATTAAAGCTGATGTGCAGATTCAGGAATTTTAATTTTTTTGGTCAGAATCTGAATCAGAATAATTTCTGTCAAATATCAGTTATTATTGAAAAATCCGAGATGTAGACTGTCTTGGTTTTGCAATCACAGCCACTAATCTGTGAAATTAAACCACACTGAGATTCTAAAATGAGTTCTATACCTACCAGAGATTCTCTCAGCCTCAGAAGAGATCCAGGGTGCTTTGTGATAGAGATTAGGAGGCAACACAAGGAGATCAGGGTTGTACATTAGAGGGACAAGAGAAAAGAGCTCGGAAAGTGGGGTATATTTTAAGGAACAAAAAAGCACAAATAAATGAAAAGCTTCTGTCACGATACAGAGAAAAGGTTTAAGTTTTGCCAGCTTCTTTTTACTGGTATTCCTACTATTGACAGAGGGAGCAGGGAAACATCAAGGCTGTCAGTAATGCCTCCTCCCTCTCTTTGCCTTATCTAACTTATTGAGTGCATGACTGATGAGATCAAGGACAGGACAACAAAGCAGAGAACGGGCCATCAGGAACTCCATTAAATTCAAAGACAGAAAGTCCTTCAGCTGCGATAGACTGGCCTGTGCCACGCTGCACAGTGCAGTTCTGTTTGCCAGGTTTCTGGTCCCTCTAGCACTGAAACACACTGATCAGAGCTTTCTAGGGTAGCTAATCATCCCCCCAAACTGCGGTAAGAGTTTGCATGCTGGGGACATATCCCAAGCTCACATTGGGACCCACAAAGCAACTCCTGAATTCAGACTTTCAACACATCTGAAACAGTCAAGCAAAGGTAGGGTTTTAGGGCTGTAAAGTTTTCTGAAGGTACTCTGGTACACATTTACTGCTTAGAGTGATGGAGTTTCTACTGATTATACTAGGAGAACAGTGGAAAAAAAAATCGTATTTCACATAAAAAAATAGGGAGAAAAGTTCTACACTTTGGTAAGTAAACACAGCCGGAGCAACTAATTATCTCCTCTTACCTGCTCAAGCACTGCTGCTGTTGCTAGCAATAGTAAGATGCAGAACAAGGCATATGATTTTACGCTGCATTAACTTTTCCAAATCTATTTAACCATCAGATCCCCATGTGTGGAGCCTCAAAACCTTAGAAAAATCTGATCAATACTTTTCTTCTGTATCTAGAAGCCTGTATTAAGCTGATAAATGTCAAGAAAAAAAGACTATTTTGTAGAATGGCCTTAGGAAGTATTTATTACCCTTTTCACAAGATGATACTGTATTCCATTACTATATTCAATTCCAGACCTACTTATAGCTCTTTAATGAGTTACTTGTCATTAATAGGAAAATTTTTTACATACCACTTTGATCTTCAAGTAATTTCAGGTAAAATACATGAATGCCATTTCATATAATTCCTCTTAGGAAATGAAGACCGCAATAATCTTAAACTTTAACCATCCATCTTCTAATAAGATTCTATCAAGTTAAAGGTTCTGCACAAACTTTATATGAAAAAATTTACATACTGTTTCTTCAAATTCTGTCAAAATCATTGCATATTTTGACAGAAATACATTTTAGGAAGTATAAAAATGTATCATGCAACCTTAGAATGGAAAATGTATTTGAAACATCTACGTTTACGAGATTAATGTCCAGTTTGGTAGTTGATTTTGAATAATTTAAATTTGAATTTTGAATAATTTAAATCTCAGTGCTTTATTGCTATATTTTCAGTCGAAAAGGAAAATGTCTTGTGAATCTGCCAAGCTGCAGGATTTGTGTATGCCCTTTTTTCTGCTTAGAGCAGCAGCTTCCTTAGAAACACCTTTTCCTTCTCTCAGTATATGCAGGCATCATTTTTATACTCTGCATAGTTTGATAGGCAATTTTACTTTTCTTTTTTGCAGTACTTGATCCAGCAGGAATTCCACAGAATATTATGGGATACTAAAAGTGGCCAGTTTTGCCTCTATCAAGTAGTTCAGATGGTAATTTTTCAAAGGCCTAGAAAAAACTTAAATATAGCACTGGTGGGTAATTCACTTTCATATATGGACTGAACTTAAGAGAGGTACTTGAGTTAAAGAATGTGCACATTAACTTTTATCACTCCTAACAATTCCATCTCCTCATAAATGGCAAGAAAATGCAGGTGAGATGGACAGTAATCTTTTCAGTCATGAGCTGCACTTCCCAAGCAGAGAGGTGGAACACATGCTCCTCCAGGGAGGCAAGGCAGTAGCTTGAGCTGGGCCTCACCTTCCTTTGAGGGCTTGAGTACCCTGTTCCAAGATCCTAGATGGTGGGAAACAGGTACCTGACATTTTAAATATCACTGAGTGCTCGGCTTCCACATTGAATTGTTATTCACGTTATACTGGTTTTAAGTCGAGAAGTTAACGTGTTATGAGGGTCTTTATTTGTTCTTCACTCCTTCCTCCATGAAATAAGAAGCTAGCTTTTAAAAAAGGAAAGGTGAAGCTATATCTCTTTCTTAGGACAGTGCACTATTTTTATTTCCTTGTTTTAATGGTGATAGTATCTGATTTTTTTTTAAGAATTGGATGAAGGTGTATGTTTCTATATATTAGATGTAGGAATCACTATTAGTATTTTATCAAACTCTTAATAATAAGTAAGAATGAATACATTTGCTTATGTTCCCATTGGAGAAAATGGCTATAGATTATTTTCACTGATAGAGGACAACCATAATTCCAGCACTTCCTTTTAGCAAGCAAAAGAATTTAAAGCCTAGTTTGTCATTTCTCTCATTTTTCTAGGGTTATTTATATAAACTTAAAGGAAATGCAAAACAAAGTATGATCAAATGGAAACGGTTGTGTTTAACACCCACTTTTGATTACTTTGAATACTTGTGCACATGATCTGGATAATGATAAAGGAGGTCTTCAAATGCAGTAGCATCAAAATGAGGCACACGCAGCACAGTTTAACAAGACACCTTGTTTCTTCTTTAACGTCTCCCTGGAGCTAGTGTAAAATATCACTTTTCAAAGTATAGATATGCAGAAATTTCTGAAATATCACAGAGTTCAAAACCACATGCCCATGAGGGCACTCTGACTCATAGCAGATGAAGTCTGTACACACTCAATGCTCCTTGGTACTCTCACCCCAGACACAGGCTATCATTTCACAACCATAAAACACTTTAAAAATCAATTGTCCTCCCTTGCATTAGCAGCAGGACTTTGAAGTTTTCTTCTGTCACAACTCTGCATTGTATAATGGTTTTAGGCAGGAAGAAAGTGAGCTCATAGCAAGGCAGCAATTAATTGCCCCATATTCCTTCAAGGAAACATTGGTTATAACTAACTGGTTAATTAACAAAGTTGTAGCCATGAGGCAACCCAGCCTGGTAGTTGCAGACCTGCTGTCACTAATTTGATTAATTTTCATTTTATTTGTTGCCAAATACAAATATTTTTATTTGTTACAAAGATCAAAAGTTAAAGGCTTACAAGTTCTAAGAATTTCACTATGTAAGAACTATAAGAAAGTTTTCCAGAATTCTCAAAAGTTTTCTCCTTCTACAAGAGTCTTTGAGTATTTTTCAAATACAAATATGTTTGACTACTCCTTGTCTATTTAGCAAATGAATATATACCTCGAGTTATGAAACCACGGTATTAAGAGATTACAAGCTAATGGTACAGTACAGCATAAAGAAAGTGAAAAAACTAATACTATTCATACAACATAAAGAAAGTAAAAAAACTAATACTATTCAAAGTCTCTGACAAGTATCTATTGAGTAGCTGCTCGAGACACAAGAAATAAGCATGTGGTTAGATCAAATAGAAGTTAAAGCTATTAGTAGGCCTCCTTGTCATTCTGGCCTCAGACGCATTGAAGAAAAGTCCTCTATTTACAGCCCATTTTCCCCTGCCCCTCAGGGTTAGCCAGCAGTGGTAGCAAATCCTGTTCATTGCCTGCTGCAGTGATGTACTATGCCTCACAGCAAAAGAATCCACCAAAGTCATCTTCCATCAGCAGCTACCCGCACTCATTAACATCAATCTCCAAACAACCTGCTCCAAGCTAACATTCACAAATTTCTTTGGGATTTAGTCCACCAGATCTCTCCTTTCCAAGCAAACACATTTAGACAACCATTAAGGATATCTGACTGATCCCACGTGCTGTCTTTCGTTCTGCACTGATTGTTCAAGACAGAATGTGTCCAAGCCCAAGACAGTGAGCTGCCCCAGAGAACTGCCCTGACAAAGAGTTTCAAAAATCAGCCTTTCTCAAAAAAGACATCTGAAATCCAATTTTCTAAAGTCTGGACACAAAAAGGAAGAAATCCAATGCAGTTTTTTGCTCAAGTGATTGCTGACAATGTCTGTATTATTTCCCTGTTTACAGAAGGTGATTCTACATCACAGACACAAGACTGTTCGAGTAGGTTTTTTTTTATTAAAAGTTGAGGCCCAGTTCAAATACAGGTCCTATAAACTCAAAAAATCATACAGCAAACTACTGAGTTTGTAACCAGGCTGTAAAACATTTCTGATCTTGTATGAAGCTTCTTAATATGATGACATTCCTCACATCTGGACTCTGCAGGATTCTCTGCTAAACATTTATTATAGTTCTATGTATTATATTAATAAATGCTATGATTAGCACATGATTTTTTCAGCATTTAATAAAAAAAGTCTTATATGCAGCTAAACTATTTAACAAATAATTTTTATTATAGAATTTATTTTCTTACCAGAACCCATGTGCACATTCTGCCTTGGAGAAATGATTCTCCTTTAGAGGTTCAGTGATTTCCCTCTTTTCCTGTTTCCCACACCTATACTGCCTGTTTATATGCAGTAGCTCAGGTACAAATATTAAGGAGACATTAACTTTCAAATCACTACCGTGATTTATTCTTTAGCGAATAAGATTGCCACCTTCATATTTAGCCCATCCCTTTTAGCATAGTTCTCTTGTACCACAGTCCTTGATATCAGCCATTCTTGAAAAGAAGTCTTATGGCTTTCACAGCAGCAGACGTTTTACTTCACCTTACTTTCCCCTGCAGCTCTGTTAACAAAGTTACATCAGTTTACTTTCACTGCAAACCAACCTCTAACTTTGCTTTGAGTCAAGTCAAGAACAGTGGTGCTCAGAAGCTGTGCATACTCTTAAGATTTCTCCAAAGCCACTCCTATAATGTAGGAGCACAAAGAGGAGGCTTTTTGACATTAAGAATCACTTTATTACCCACACCAGAACAATTATATTACTAACAGAGTTCACAGGCCAAAAGCCTTAAGAGAAAGCCCACTGAATATGTGGCTAACATGTCTGATATATATCCATAACTAGATCAGACAGAAGAGTGAAAAATGCTGGTGAGTCAGAGTTCTCCATCTTCCAAGATGCTGGCCAATATTAAGTGCACCTCATGCGTGGAAGTGTATTATTCTATCTAAGAAGCCATGAATCTCGAGAGGATGATTTATCATTTATTTTCAGGAAGCTAACACAGAAATAAGATGTTCTGTATTCTTCTTTACTATAGTGTCTACACACACACACTAAAGGATTCAATTACACTCATGTGTTGCTTCCCTTACAGCAAGTTCCATCAATAATTCCTCAAGTGGTTTGTTTCTGATGTTCATACTGTCAGAATGGCTTTTCTTGTGATCCTGTAAATACATTAACATAATTACGTTCACCATCTAATAATTTTAGGAGGCATCAAGGCTTTCTGAGAGAAATATATTCTCTGCTTTCTGTCATATAAGAAAATAAAAAAAGTAAGCAAGATCAGCTAAGAAACAGTCCAGGTTAAAATAATTTTGCTTAGGTAAGCTGCTTCAGATCCAAGGATCTCCACCTGCAAAATTTCTGGACGACACTATACATACATTTGACCTACTCATACAATAAATTTTAGCAGTTGTTAAAAGTAATGTGCTGATTCACAGCCTCTTGAAGTACTAATTTCTGTTTGCATCTGCCCAGCAACATTTGCCTCTGAACAGCTTAGGTTACGGAGCTCTCTCTGCTTTGGATAAGTTACATTCAGCTATGAATTCAATGTGGCACTGGGTGTTTATGTGGCAGCTTTTCCCATTTTGGGTTGCTTTGTATGACATGTTCCTCAGCAGCACAGGAAGAAGACTTCAAGTGATATAGAAATACTCAAACAGAATATGTTACTGAGCCAACACACTGTCCTGAAATGAATACTGCGGTATGCTTGCAGTTGTTTTTGCTAAGCAGAAGAATGTCTGTAGCATTCTAGGCATGGTGGGGCAAAAGCTATTGGCTCATTTAAGTTTGTTACAGCACCAGCATTTCATGGAAGCTTTACTCGATATGCAGAAACACTCCAAAGTCACAGTCTGAGCTGCCAAACCACTGTCTCCTATGTATGGAAACAAGCTGAAGAATGCTACTAAAACATTTTCCTGGAGGACTTCACAGAAATGTTATTACTGTTTTATAGACTAGGACAAATGCAGCTCTGAGTGATCAACTCAAAGGTCATACAGTGATTCAGTGTGGAATTACAAGTGAAATGGAGAGATTTGTCTTATCTTCAGGTAAAAATATACTATTAATACTTCAAGGCAAATAAAAAAAGCCTCAGGAGTCCCACCAGCTGCTTATCTCTTTGAAGAATCTAAGCATATTTCTTTCAATATTTATCTCAATTAGAAACTATAAACACTGTTGAGAAGATATTGAACTTAGTGAAGAAAAACTGTTTTATGATGAGTGGTATCATTTTCTAAAGTGCTTTGTAAACTGCAGGATCTTATTCTCGGTCTTATATTCAATTTATTAAATCTTTTGGGAATTTACAGACAAGAGCATTTACATGGCAACAGCAGTGATATTTCCATCATTCCTTTCATAGGCCACGTTTACCAACTGTTGCCCAGACATACAAATGAAGAGACTTCTTCCTACTGCTATCAAAGGCAAAGGTTAATTTCAAGACTAACAGTAAACTTAACCAAGGCCCACAAGGCAGTTAGAAGGCGCTACATGTGGCTGGACAGAAATGTTACTTGGTGACTAACGTGACAGTGAGAAGTTGAGTCTTTCAAGTGTGATCCATTTAGCATACTTTTTGTCATATCATGCTACATAAATATACAGTAGGGGTTTTTTGGTTGGTTGTTTTTGGTGGAGTGGTTTTTGTGAGGTTTGTTTGTGAGTTGTTGTGTTTTGTTGTTGTTTTTTGTTTTTTCAGGCAAAATCAACCTGTTGGTATTTTACTTGGACGTAAACAGGTTTTCATATTCACTTGCCACTGATTTGATGATTTCAGCATCTCCCGGCTGCATCATATGACAAAAGGTCTTGATTTCCAGAAATCTAGTCACTGGTTTTTGCTGCTAAATATGTCATCAATATGACAGTAAGAGTATTAAACACAGACTCTCAGGAACACACTCATCTCCAAAAGAAAGTTTGCAGAAAAATCTTAGAGAATAGCCATTCATTCTTCTAAAGCTTTTCCAGGAAATTGCAGTGTGGCCAGTAAAGATCCTACTGGAGATTGTTGCTTCTTTTCATAGTAGATTTCTGCTTAGATTCATAGCCTTCTGCAGCCATTTGGTCTAGATTGTGGAAATCATAGAAGAATCATATCCATGCCTAAATTATCCCACATCACCTCTATGCCTTGTTAATATTCAAGTAATCTGGAACACGCTAGTCTTTGCTCTTCTATAGTGACCAAATTCCACAAAGTCATGAGCAGAAATTCAGCAAAGATTACCTGTTATCATAAAACTTTCACAGCATATGGGAGGCTGAGTCGAAGTCCTTGACCTCAATAAAATAGGGAGTACTTTATTTTTTTCTCCTCGGTCTTGGATGTGTATTGATTGTCACCAAGATACACATCAAAATACAATCTAAGGTGTCTTCCATGCAATAAATTCAAAGGGTTTCACATTAGAATGAAACTGAAGTTTTACAAAGCTGCAAAAGAAATAAGGGATGGGGAAGCTGCTCCTTGTCCAGATCTACTATAGGAAGCTAATTGTCCCCCTGCACCTCTTCCGCTCTGAGCAGAAGTTATTCATTCATACCAAGGGAAATAAGTGCACATAAGGCCATTGGTGTTTAGAAAAAACATTTGCATCTAGCTCCTGTTTACTATTTTCATAGTTCAATTGCCCAGAATGTACTTTCTTTCATCTTTTGACAAGCTTTCACCAGTCCTATTCACCTCATCCTCTCAAACATCCTTCAAATTCTTCAGGCATTTTTTGTGGTTGATTTTTTTTTTTTAAATGTGCTGTGATTGGATTTGCATTTTGAAGCTTTCTATTCAGTGTTATATATGGAATACGTCAAAGCTTTGATTTCCACTTACCACTAAATAGAGATAAAAGTAAACACATAAGCAGTAAATGAGCTCCTTTTTAGTGGAAGTACACTGCAGATGGAATGCAGAATTGATGAGTACACAGTATCAGCAATTAAAAATTCTATTTCATGTTTAGCACAACAAAAGTGAGAAGGATCTTTAATCTAACCAGTGTTCCCACTGACACCTGCAATATAATTGTATAGATATCTGTTCATGTTTTGCTTTGCATTTACATTCCTTCTACCCTTCACTCTTCTTACTGCTCTGCTTTTTTGTTTTGTTTTGCTGGGGTTTTCATTTGTTTTGGTTTGGTTTTTTGTGTTTTAATAAGTATGAGTAACACACAAACAATAATGCATAAGTTCACCATTTCTTCAGTTTCCCTTCCCATACACTCCCAGCATTATTTTTCATGGTAACACAACAGTAACTATGTAGTCTAGTACTGCAATCAAACCAGATTTTGGGGGTTTTTGTTTTGTTTTTTAAACCCACATACATGTTCTGATTCAAAAGAAAAGTCTTACACCAACAGAATTTATACACAATAGAATATATCAAGTTTAGAACACCAAGTACATAATTTATGCTTAATCTAGTGGGTAGACCAAAAGGAGACTGCTATTGTTGATTTGTTTTAAAAGTTTGGGTTGTTCTTTGATTGGTTGGTTTTGCTGTTGTTTTTGGTTGTTTGTTGTTGTTTGTGTTTGGTTTTGGTGTGGTGTTTTTGGTTGGTTGGAGGTTTTTTTGTGTGTGTGTTGTGGGTTTTTTTGTTGTTTGTTAAAACCAGACTGGAAAGCCTTTTTGGTGAAAAACAGAAGGCTCGTTTTCAATGCTTGTCCCAGAATAGAATTCCAATGTGCTGCTCTCACCCCAACTCTTTTTTGGTTTTGTTTTTTTTTTACTCAAATAAAACAGCAGCATGCCAATATTTAGGACATGAATCCCCCAGGCTCTCTACCTGCAGGATGTCTTCTTCTACAGCCCTCTACCAGCCCCTATATAGCTATGAAACTTGGATAACACAGCTAATATAACACCCTTGTGGATAACATGTTAAAGAAATCAAATTTAACTTTGTCTGCATGCATAGCATTCATAATACAACACTACAGAAAATCAGAGTGGGGAGCCTGTGTGTGGTGTGGAAGCGGTGGTGGATATCAGTCACTTAGGTTTGTGCAACCAGAGTCAAACACACACGCGGTACAAAAAACAGCAAAGACATTGCCATTTGCATTGATAAGCAGATCTCCATTTCCAGATTTTTTGTCTAATGCTTATTCCAGAAAGTGTTCAAAGCAAGTGATTCAACCTTTCTATAATGGTAATATTTTTCATTCATTCTGAACCTGAGAGACATAAATAGCCTTTGCATAAAGCTTAAATTAGAAAGAACTCTCACCATGGGATGGATGTTATTCAGCAAGATTTTTCCTTTCCGTAGCTCCGCATAGAGGCTCCAGGCAGTAAGCGTATAAACAACAGTTGCTATTTACATTCCACAGGGACATGTAAAAACTGCTTTCATTATTTACGGTATTTGTGAAATTAAAGCAACAAGTTAAGAGCGTATGTGCAATTGTCTGTAGTAAATTGATTCTCCAGCACTTCCATTCTAAAAAGTGGCACCTGCTATCTTTCCTTTCTGCTCATTAGCTCTCTTTCAATTGTACACACCAAAAACATTTTTACTCCTCAATTTGCACAAGTCTTATGAACATTGATATAGAGTTCGATGTGTCCATTGATTAGAGTGTCTACTTCATGTGCACATCTCACTGTTTAAAAGAATCACAGATTAAATATCGTGACAGATACTAATGAAGCTGATCAGTGCTTCCATTATATGCTGTAAGTACTTCAGCTAGTTTGGTATCTTCCAAGCCTTTAAAACATTCTGGTTTTGAGATTACCATCAAACAATTTTAGGAAATAAAACAAGTGAAATGAAGATATAGCAAGAATACTGATATTAATAACACCAGTTCATGTGTAAACCAAATCCTAACATACCTGATTATTTTTTTTTTAAGATGACTTACACTTTTATGTAAAGCCACAGGAAACAAATCATTTTCCAGCAAGAATACCAATCAGCATAACTACTTGATTTTACAGAAACTCATTGTATAGAGAGAAGAGCATAATGAATCCTTTTATTTTGTTTAGTAAATTAAACTCAGTCATGTCTACATAAAAATATACCCGTTAAGAAGCCACTTCACTAACAAAAATCAGCAGTTTCGTTCTCAGCATTTAACCTTAAGGCTGTTAACACGTCTAGCAAAAGTGTTTAAGTATTTGCCGCAGTGATCACTTCAGAATAAAGAAAAAAAGTCAGAGACCTTATCTGAAAAAACTCCTGAAAGCATCACATATTTAAGATTATTTGGGGCTGTTTCAAGACTTGAGAAATAGTTCATAGAAAATTCTTTGATATCAAATATATTACTGAACATTACTCTTTGTTGAATATTTTTCTGTATCTAAATATGTCCAGTTACTATATGTTAATGTTTTATGTGGTACACAGAAACTTTAAGTGTCCTCCTCCTCCGAAAAATTTATATGGATGAAATCCTGAAATTCAACACAAAACATAAAACTAAGTGTGCAGATGTATATAAATAACACCCCTCACACATTGTTTTATAGTATCTACATTTACCCTGACCTTGACAGTTTTCCTCTGCCCTTAGCTACACACAAAATTGCTGTTGCTACCCTTTAGTGGCTACCCAGTTGCATTTATGCATAACTGCTTGTACAATATCAATAGCTTTAATGGCTGCTTCAAGGATGAATGTCAAAGTGCTCTCTTTGAGCATATCTAAATGCATCTCCTGGTGCCTCAGCATCTTAAACTTGTCCATTGAAATTTCCAGGTGAAACATAATGAAAGGAAGGTGTTGCAGTGAATTAAGATACCAATAAACCCAGGATACCCATGGATTATTTTGTCAAACAGCCTATGTTCATAGATAATTGTAAAAGAAAATATTAAGTTTTATTCCTAATTATATTTTCATATTGAGAATTAGAATTACTTCACTTGCACAGAAACTCAATTTAATTAAATGGACTATTAAAGTATTGAGTTATCAGTTACGATAAATTAAGTATAGAGCATGGATTAACACTTCCATAAAGTATTGATAGTGCTATAATACTTTCCCATGTTTGTCTTTAGAAGTGGCTTATTAAGAATCAGCTACATCTCAAGGACAATTTACACTTGATAAGGCCAGTACCACCATTGTTGTATTACAGTTACATCCGTTATCACTACATAGTTATCACACATTAGTCAGAATTTCAGGAATGTAAATGTGTTGATGTGGGATTTTAATAATCAGTTTATAAAACTTGGTGTTTTATCAGCAGTTTTGTGGATCAAGACAAGACATACAAGGCAGTGCCAGGAGAAGGCTGTGATGCTGCAGGAATAGCTAGAACATGTTATGTGATAAAAGTGCTAACACTGACTGATCCTGTAAGAAAGTATTCTGAAAAACAGATGTTTTAGCCTGAAGTTACTTTAATTTTTTTCTTCCCCTAAGGAGAACCTTACTTTCAAATTCTGAGGTCCAAACTGTGATGGGACTAGAGAACATGGTGGTAGCAAAGACAAAAGAGGAATAAGCAAACCTCGTACTAAAAGAGAATTACTGTGCAAAATAAATATATGCATATACCATAAATCAATCCTTGCCATGACAACAAAGTGTGAAGAAGCCCTCAAAAGTCAATATTGTTGAAGTGACACTGGTAAGTACACAGCTGTAGGAAACTATCTTACCATTTCATAACAGCTTTGTAATCTAATGTGTTGTCAGAAATACCAACAGTTTTAATTCTGACAACTTGAACCAAGTGCCACCTCAACTGGGAGGACATCTGTGTCCGTTGAAGTACAAACTACTAATGGAATCTTTACTTTTCCCAGTCACTACTGAGGTCCTAACAACATGCTGCATCCACCGATGAACCTTGTCTTACCTGCAACTGTAGGCCACAAATGCACTGCTGCCATTCACATGCATGTTCTCAGCACTGTCTGTAAAAACCAACAGTTCCACATTTATACTGCATGGGCTTCCTCATGTTTCTGGAACTGGTGACAATATTCACAGCTGAGCGCAGCTAACACTCTATTTGTCATCTAGCTGACTGATTACCAACTCTAGTTACCAAAAAAACCAGCTGGCTCAGTAGCTATTCAATGTTTTATGAGAGATACAAACAATGTTGTTTGCGAGAGATAAACACAACATTTTGTAAGAGATAGCCAACATATTCCCTCCCCTTTCTTTTTCACCTGCTGCATAAATAAAATGAAATCTGGGTATTTACCCTAGTTCAGAGCAGAATTTGGAGCCAAAGAGACAATGCCTCCAGCAAGTGGGATGGCAGGTTCTCTGGCATAGCCAGAAGTGTAAAACCTATGTCATATTTTTGTGCTCAACCATTAATTAAGGCTTTCACTTAATAAATATCTTGTACAGAATTTAAGACTAAAGGATTTGTAAAGACACTTTTAAAGCACAGTCCACAGGCACTGAAGATTATGTTAGTAATCTTCAATAATTTTCAGAGCATGTACTCAATTGCAAATTGCTCATGGTTGGTATATCCTCATAATTTCAGATTTCTAACGACATCTGACTGTAGTATAAATTGCCCAGTCACAACTTTCTGTTTATTCCGAAGCTAAAATATATTTAACTTCAATCTGAAAGAGGGTAGATTTAGATTAGATATAAGGAAGAAATTCTTCATCATGAGGGTGGTGAGGCACTGGAACAGGCTGCCCAGAGAAGCTGTGGATGCCCCATCCTTGGAAGTGTTCAAGGCCAGGTAAGATGGGGCTTTGAGCAACCTGGTCTAGTGGAAGGTGACCCCTCATCCATGGCAGGGGGGTTGGAACTAGGTGATCTTTAAGGTCCATTCCAACCCAAATCATTGTGTGATTTTATGACTCTACGGATCTGCAAATATTTTCACGTTGTTGGTTTACTTTGTATTATCAAACATTTACTGTACAGATATATATTCAAAAAGATTGTTTACATACACACTGATATACCAATTCTAATTTAAAGAAATTATCAACAATTTGTGCAAAAAGTTTAGCTACTCTGGTTTAGTGAGACCTATAGTTAACTTTAATAAAGTTTTACCCGTACTTTCTAAAAATATAACTTAGACCAGATAAGAAATACTAGAGCAGAAAGAAAGTTTAGGACAAATAAATTAAATCAGTATTGGAGTTCACAGTATTATTATTAAAATGTCTGAGATGATAGACAAATTATACAACCTATTTCCTCAGATTGTTTATGTAGGGTGATATGAGTTTTTCCTCATACTCTTTCTGTCTAACCCTTATTCTTTTGCCATTTTTGTCTTCTAATCTGTGCTTCTCTTCATCTTTAAAATGATGCCTACAAGAACTTCAATACCACATCACTATACCAAAACAGCATTCTGTTGCAATGACTAATTTGACCACAACCTTGGGGGGAGGGAAGAAAAAAAAAAAAAAATAACAGAAGAAGTTTCCTAATATATTCCATCAACGGCAGAGCCCTATTCTTGCCAGCATAAGGTTTTTCATTTTATGCCTAAAAGAAGGTTGTGCTAAGCTCTAACTTGTTAAATACTCATTAAATTTTAAAAAACAAACAAACAACACCCCCCCCCCAAAAAAAAAAAACACAACAAAAAAAACCCCACACCCCACACACACAACACAAAAAACCCCACAAAACACCAGGATCACCTACACCAAAACAAACGAGAGCCAACTCCAAATCCACCATTTTTGACATACTAAACAGCTTCATGGTGGAGTAGTACAACTATAATTCACAAATACTCAGCACATTTATCTGTACAGTGTCTCAGCTACTTCATAAGGCACAGCATCTGGCAGAAATATCTCCAAAGCATATTACAAAAAATACAAAAACGTCAAATAAAAGATTTTTCATGGCTCACATGTACCAAGCAGTGGGATACAAATCTTATGCCATCATTATTGTTTCCTAAATCTGCAGATTAAGTCCTGGAACAGCCGAGTTATGGTGCTAAAAATTAGTATTTTACAACAAAAGACTGATAAATAAAAGACAGAATGTGATGGGTCACGTAGATGAGGGTGCTATGGAATCAAACTATCCAGAATCCCAGGTTGTTCTGTCTTATTTTTAGAAAATCTAGACTCAATGTGACATTAAAGGAAGAACAAAACCCTTTCTGCTTCAGGTATTTTGGACATTGCTGTGGCCTGCACCAACGTTTAGCCTTCAAGTATTCCAGGACTGACCTCCAATTATTTTATTGTTAAAACATCTGTTAACATTGCTTGCATCACTTTAGCAGCATATTATAGAAAATGAGCACTGAATACCAGCCAATGTGCTACTACTGACAAAAAAAAGGGCACAGAAGGCAAAGGCAGGGACTGGGAGAATGAATGACTGCCCACTGTAGTAGAAGATCAGTTTCAAGACCATCTAAGGAACTTGTAGTTGCACAAGTCCATGGGACCTGATGAGATGCATCCATGGGTCCTGAGAAAACTGGCAGATGAAGTTGCTAAACCACTGTCCATCATATTGACAAGTCATGGCAGTCAGGTGAAGTTCCCACTGATTGGAAAAGGGGAAACATAACCCGTTTTTAAAAAGGGAGAAAGGAATACCCAGGGAACTATAGGCATGTCTTACCTCTGTGCCTGGCAAGATCATGGAGCAGATCCTTCTAGAAACTATGTTAAGGCACAAAAAGTTAGAAGGCAATTGGCAACATCCAACTTGGCCTCACTAAGGGCAAATTGTGCCTGACAAATTTGGTGTCCTATTAACACCAGGGTTACAGCATCTGTGGAAAAGGGAAGAGCAACTGACATCATCTACCTGGACTTGCCCAAAGCATTTGACACTGTCCCACACAACATCTGTGTCTCTAAATTGGAAACATGGATTTGACTGATGGACCAGTTGGTGGATAAGGAATTAGCTAGATGGTTGTACTGAAAGAGTTGTGGTCAACAGTTCGATGTCCAGCTGGAGACCAGCGACAAGTGGTGTTCCTCAGGGCTCAATATTGGGACCAGCGCTGTTTGACATCCTTGTCAGCAACATGGACAGTGGGACTGAGTGAGTTTTCTGATGACACCAAGCCGTGTGGTGTGGTCAACACACCAGAGAGAAGGGATGCCAACCAAAGAGACCTTGACAGCTTGAAAGATGAGCCTGTGCAAACCTCAAGAAATTCAACAAGGCCAAGTGCAAAGTCCTGCACTTGGTCAGGGCAACCCCGAGCACAAATACAGGCTGGGTGGAGAATGGATTGAGAGCAGCCTTGACAAGGAAGACTTGGGGGTACTGGTTGATGAGAAGCTCAACATGAGCTGGTAATGTGCGCTTGCAGCCCAGAAAGCCAACTGTATCCTGGGCTGCATCAAAAGAAGCATGGCCAGCAGGTCAAGGGAGGTGATTCTCTCCCTCTACTCTGATCTCGTGAAACCCCACCTAGAGTAATGTGTCCAGCTCTGGCACCTCCAACATAAGGACATGGAATTGTTGGAGCAAGTCCAGAGGAGGCCACAAAGACGATCAGAGGGCTGGAGCACCTCTCCTATGAAGACAGGCTGAGAGAGTTGAGGTTGTTGAGCCTGGAGAAGAGAAGGCTCTGGGGAGACCCGATAGCAGCCTGCCAGTACCTAAAGGGGGCCTACATGAAAGCTGAAGAGGGACTTTTCACTAGAGCATGTATCGATAGGACAAGGGGTAATGGCTTTAAACTGAAAGAGGGTAGATTTAGATTAGATATAAAGAAGAAATTCTTCACCATTAGGGCAATGAGGCACTGGAACAGGCTTCCCAGAGGAGTTGTGTATGCCCTATCCCTGGAAGAAATTCTACATAAAGATGCAGGCACTACTCTGCAGTGCAGACATTTATACAGAGTTTACAGAAGACAGTTGCAAGATTTCCAGTTCAAATTACTTGTGTCATTAATAGACAGCATTTAGTCAACAACATCAGCTCTATATTATTTTCGCAGCTACAGAGATATACTTGGTACAATGATGATCACACTAATGTCTTTCAAAAGAGGTTTTTAAACTTACTTTCATACTCTAGTTTTTGTTAGATCATCTGAAAGCTGTAGTTTCAGGACACAGTCCTTTGTCAAACAGGTAAACTGCAGCAATCGTACAATATACAGCAACAGGAAAACATCAAACATGCATATCAGTGTGACATAAAGCTGATTTATGCTGCTTGAAAACAGTATTCTAGCTCCTGAGCAAAATAATGATGGGGGAATTAGGAATTTGGAAGCCTGTCTCCCAAAGAAGATAATTTGTTACCTCCATCCCTTCAATAAAAACAAAAGCCTGTTTAAAAAGAGCACAGACTTTTTTTTAACCTTTTCCAAAAAATAAAAAAAAAAAGAAACTAGTTATAACTTTTACAGCTGTCCTCAAGTCAAGCAAGCAGCAGCAAAGGATGCCATTTGTACAAATGAAGCAAGATGCGCTCTCACTCTTTTTTTGGTCAGTTTTTTTTTGGTGGGGTTTTTTTGGTTGTTGTTATTTGTTTGTTTTTCACTGATTGTCAAAGGTTTTAAAGCATAATAGCAAAATGATACAGAAATATGATACGCTAAGTATGCGCAACACCAATAATTTGTACTCAGGATTTATGTTTAACAATCTTTCTGTTGCCAAACTAATACATATATTCACATAGATATAGATATATATATATATGAATATTAGTTTGGCAACCAACAATCTTAGTTAGAATAGAAACTATAGAAACAAAATAGCCCCCAGATAACAAGTAATTCTGCAGTTTTTTTGCAAGACAAGGTACTAAATATTTAGCAAAGATGGTAAGCAAAGGTCAATGTGCTGTGGAGACTTCATGATTCAAGATCTAAAATGTCTCAGGTGAGGCATTAGGTAACTGATTTAGGTAACTTAGTTGTCACCACTTGTCTGGTTACTGTGTGGCAACACAGCAAAATGCAGGAGATTTGCTTATGTAAGGGCTGGAATTAGAGAAAGCAGAACAACACGGGGAATAGCCACAGAAACAGGCTCCCAAAGCTGGCATATTTGGCAAAAGCATGAGATAGTCATTTGAGTGGGACAGATGATAAGAGACCTGGACCCTGAAAAGGTAGAGGGAGGAAAGTGGAGAAGACCCAGCTAGGAGCCTTGCTGTCAGCCTGGGAACATCAACACTTCAGAGCAAAGGGTGCATTTAGTTGGCAAGTTGTGTATCCTTCTAACATGTGTTGGGATGCAAGAGCCCAACCTTGCAGAAGCAGACCCTTGCAGAAATAAAACTAGTGCTCTGAAAGGATCAGTTCTACCAAAGTCGAGCAAATGACCTCTTGATATGCCTTCTAGTCCTATACTCTGAGGAGAAAAACTTTTAAATGTAGAATTTTTTTTGGGGAAAAAAAAAGCAAGTCTATTATCAAATTGGTGGTAGTATTATTCTGATCAAGGACAAGACTGATATGGTAGTCTGATTAACTTGTTTGAGCTCTCAGAGTAATCAATTGCTCTGTTCAATATAGTGCAACGAGTTGCTCTCTGCAAGTGGGAAGCTTTCATACCAGATGACCCACAGATGATGGCAGGTCTTTGCAGATAATTAATAGTTAGCGCTCTGTCTTCCAAAATGAGTACCTGTAAAGTTAGAGAATCCAAAACATATTAAACAGTCAGTGAGACTATTCTCACCAACAAAATGGCTTAAACGACATAAAACCAACAGGAATAATTTCAGATTTTAAGTCATCTATAACATGGATAGCTATGAGCTTAAGAGTAACTCAGCCAGCTTATATTTTGTCAGATCTAAGAAGGGATCTTATATTTACACCAAAGACTATAATATCCAGACCCAGGTCTGCGTTGAATAATATTCACTATAAAATGATCCTCTTTCAGACCTGCTGTGCTTTCAAAGTACAGTGATCCAAAAATAGTTTTAGTTGCTGACATGCCATTATATAGCTTTTATTTTCTTCCTTTTGACTAATTTGGTAGGTTTTCTGGGACTGTAACATAGCATATCACTGCTGATTCAGTGTTGTCCTTGAACATAGAGTTCAGTACACAGAACACTGAAAGAAGCAATTTAGGTTCTTCCCCTTGTGCAGTTTCTTAGGATGAATGCTGAGAAATCTCACAGGAGAAAACTGTTTGTTTTGAACAGAGGAGACATTGAACAGCATACTTCAGCTGTTCAAGAACTCGCTACTCTCTACAACATTCGTGAATGAACATCTGTATACACCCCAAAACTATGTTTTCCCCTTTCCTGAAACTGCTGCCCACACTTCACTGCTAAAATTGAACCACAGAATATGGCGTACGCAAACTTTAGATACGTGAAACAGTTCATGGGTAAATTTAGCCTTTATAACAACTGGAAGCTTTCTTTCTCCTTTGTTTCTTCTCAGACTTCTAAGTCATTGTTCTCCTGAAAGGACAGGCAAGTCTGAAGGACAGCTAACATTCCTAAGAGTTCTTGTTTTGGTAGAATTGCTTTTAGCTTAAGTCTACTGATATGTACTGCTGTATAAAAGCTTTTGCTGGCCTATTTTCTCTAGGTAAAAATGTGACAGCAGAGATCTGTGACTGGGGTCTTTCACATGAAGCAGCCAAAGTGATCCCTCATTAGAGAAACAAATAGTGATCTCCTAGCAACCAGAAAGCATTCAGTTTCCACAGCTAATTTTAAGGAAATTGTCCTTGAATGTCTATTCCTGCTTGGGGAAAACAAAAAGAAAAGTAGAGACTGAACAAGTTTTGTTCAGTAAAATAAAAGCATAGAGAAATCTCAATGACTGAATCTAATTTCCGTTGTCATTTTCAGCTTTTGTTTTTCCGGCTAATACCTTATGACTAATGTATCAGCACAAGCTTTAATGATAATTGTGGGTTAGGATAAATTCACTTCTTCTTTTATCTGAAGCTATATTAAAACTCCATACGTGATTTGGATGTGTTTTACTGCCCAAGTAAAATCTTACATTCAGAAAAAGAAGTCACCTCTGTGCTGAAGTGCAGCAATATCTTAAGATCCTGGATCAGACCATAGTTGTTTCTCAGTTGCCAGACAGCCTGGGGAATGGCACGGATTCGTAATAGCAGTAAGAAAATTAAAACAGCCTGATATAGGACAGACACTTTTAGCTTGCAGGAGATTACGCAGCAGCAATAGTAAAAAAGTAGAAAGTGGACACATACCGAAGGGACATAAGTGCTTGAATACTGAATTTGGGTCACTCTACCAGCTAGTACCCATAAGACTGCGTAAAAGGAGTTTAAGAAAGTGCATGAAGAGTAGCAGCACATGGGTGTCCCCCAAAACCTCAGAGTATAACCCAGCTACGTGGTCAGCAAAACACTTCAGCTAGGCTGTCGTATCAAGCATTATTGATGCAAACACTTGCGCCATGTACCTGACATCACACTGAGAAATAAGCTGAAAGAGATAACTGCGTGGCACAAAACACATAACTGCAAGGAAAAGAACACTGTCTCAAAACCCCAGATTCTCAGTTCAGCACACTGTAGAAAACACCCTTCTTCTATCAGGTGAACAGCTGCTGTACACTTCCCTGTGATTTAAAAGCTCAGCTATTAACTAAATGCAATTTGGCAAAGGCATCCACTGAGATTCCCACCAGTGTGCATATGCTGAGTCACCCAAACTTTTTATCTTCGATTAGATGGTTTTTAAGTTCGTTTTGGCATTCATGTGGAGCTATCATCACAGAAACCCTACTCTGGACAGTATAGACAGCATGTGAAAGGTCATTAGTAGGTTTTCAGCATGAATAGCAATGAGGCTGAGGTTATACACTCATAACAGTAAGGCTCTCCAGAAACTCAGAGGAGGACAAAAATATCAGATTAAAAAAATATATATACATTTACATGTTGTTGCTTGGTACCCTCAGTTTTGATCCAAAACTACTGACATCCACAAAAAAAAATACGTTGAAATAAATGTGTATCTTAGGAGGCCCTTTCATTCAACCACTGCTGCAGAAAGGTTTTTCAGCCTGAAAGGTTCACCCAAATGACAGGATGTAATTAAAGGTGCAAGTGTCAAAATAAACTGGTCCTCATCCTCTCTCTCACTTTCACATCACTAGAATGTGCAAAAGCCATCTCACACACAAAAAAAAAAAAGTTTGCAAAGAAAACAATCACTTGTTCTTCATTGAAAAATTGATCCTGCTTAGAGAAATTATTTTATGTGCCACTTAACTCCATATAGATGAACTGCCTTATAGGTGAAGTGATTCAAGAAGACTTAACAGCCAGTTACTGATTTTAGATGGAATAGTATCTACAGTGCATGACAGAGGTTGCTAATGAGCTACCTCCATGGAAAAAGTATTCATGAACCAGGTGTTCAGGAAACATTACTTCTACTATAAGGTCTTAAACAAGGAATTTTAAAGCTCCCTTCTTTACACAATTCCTTACTGCTTGCTTTTTAAGATCTACAAAGTTTCATTTCTGTTTTGCAACTTAGGAAAGAAAAACATTTCCTTATTTGCCTTGCTAATTATTTTGCGATGTCATAGACTATATCAATCAGAGTAAAGCCAGTAGTACAGGAATATTTAGTAACATTTGCGACTTTTAAGCACGCATGGTCCTGTAAGTCAGTGGTGTGGCAAAAAAAGGTACTCTAAAAAAAACCTGATGGAGTACACCTGTCACAATACTACTGCAAATACAAAAAAGCATATGCATTCACTTTCAGTCAACACCTGTTGTAAAAGATGTCTCATTTGAAAGGATACCTTCCTCTAGTCTTTTACTATCTAAGCTACACAAAGCAAAAGTTTCTCTTAGCAGGGAAAAGACAGAGGAAACATGTTTTTGGTTGAATCACTTTCTTAAATGACAAGCTATTCAATGAGTGTGAGTGTTCTGGCAAACACCTGTGCTTCAGATATTTCCTTCCTTTCCAAAAGGGTTCAAAGTCTTCTGACCAACTAGGCTCTCAGGATATGGAGGAGATCACAGAGGGCAAGGAAGAAAGGAGGACTGGGGGATTTCACCAGAGGTGATCCAGAGCTGCAGGTAAAGCAAATCAAACAATTGCTAATTTTGTATTATAATAATTAAAGGGAAGACATTATTATTGTGCACCTTATTAGATTAGTACACAACCTCATAAGGCTAATACATAATGACAATAAATAAGAGAAATAAATCAAAATAAGAAGATTAAAGAAAAACGAGGTTTTAAGTTAAAATATAAACCAACTTCAAATGTTTGAAAATGAAGTGGCATTGAATGAAATCATAAAGTGTACATTTCTAAATTCAGTGCCAAACAAGTTATGTTTTCTTTCTGAATGCAGGAGGCAGTAGAAGGAACATAATGAAAGAGGCACAGACTAGTAGCCCAATAACTAGTATGTGCTTGAACACATGCAGGTTACTGGAGAAAAACCAATAACAAGCATGGATTGAACATTACCAATAGATATGATTATATAGATTTTTCAGTACTACTTCTTTTGGTGATGGCACTTTGTGTTTTCTAATCCTGAATTTTTAGTGTCAAAGCACTCAAAAAACCACATAAATCACTCATCTGAAAGAAGCACAGTGCTATCAGCCCCAGCTGTCCTGCTAAGACAACTGTCAACTTTATGAGATTCTCCTTTACTCTTCTCTCTACACCAAAAAAGCAGAAGTCTTAGAATTAATTATGTTAGTTATGACATAAGTTAATTATGACAATTAACATGATGATACATTTGACTGTGAAGTCACTGTAGCCTCCCATCTCTGACAGAAACTAGCATCTGTTCTAATAACCTACTGCAAATTACTTCCTTAGAAAAAACAGCAGGTTAGCATCTTCATCATAAATAACCCCCTCCTTTTTTTTAATCACTAATGGCATATTTGCATACCAATATGCATATGTATAGAAATAAATAGACATTTATGTATGTATATACACATTTACATCTATACACATGCATATTATGTATTCTGACCAAGGATAAAGTGCCCTTTCACTTGTAGAGGGTTCTAAGTTCTTGCATGCTCTAACTTATTACTGTTAGTTATACTGCAATACTTGCATGGTGACGTTCAAGAATGAGCCATCTTGTGAATCAACAGCAGCAATGCTTTGTACATCCACTCAGAGAGTCAATGCAAGTTCTTAGCACGCTGCAGCTGAGAATCGGGCTCCTTATTGCCACAACAGACAAAGGAATCAGGCAGATCCTTTTGTTCTGGCGTAAAGGAACACTCCTACACATTATTTTGCAATATTGGTGTCTCCTGTCTAAAATGTTTGGTTTAGTGCCCTCAATAAGATATATATTTTCAAATAAGATATTAGATAAATAACTGTATTCTACGCCAGAGCACCTAAAATATTTCTTCTCTATCTGTTCCTAGAAGAAAAGTTCAGTGATGCTTCAAACATCATGTTAATAGATCCATTATCATATTATTTTTTAACCAAATACAGTTTTGAAAGCCTCTTCAGGTACTTTTCAGAGGCTGCCGATACAGATTTTCTCTTGGTAACATAGTCACCCTCAATTGCTTGCATTGAATGGCAGTCCACAGCTTTGGTATGTAGATACATCACCAAAAAAGGTATTCCCAAATGGGAAGTGTTATCTGTGAGCTCAGTACACTCAGTTTTGCTAGCTTAGTTTGAGTTCCAGGAACCTAGAGCAATGAATCATCCATTTCAACAACACGGCGTGATGCTCTACCGCATGCAATTAAGGGATTCTTTCTGATTAGTCTTCAGGGCACCACAGCAATTGTTAGGAATTTCCTAGATTTCATAATATTATTATAGAATAAGTGATTCCCAGGTGGCTGCTGGGATGAAACTCTTCCTTTCTGATTCTGAAGGCAGTTTGCTTTAGAGCTCGTGCTGGATGGCAGGTAGATGTTCTGACCTGCGTTCACTGCCATACCTGGCGGCTTTACATTTTGTTGAAACAAAAACTACTCTGCAACATGCACTGTATGCTACACATGCATGCTGCTTGTTTGTTCATTGCACAGGCAAGAACTCCAGTGGTTCATTATCACTATAGTAGAGTTCAAAAGAAAGCATCTTCAACAACTTCTTTCTATATATTAAGTCATATTTCACTGGTGGCATAGTATGCTTTCTTTGAAAAGAAAGTCAAGCAAATTCACTGGCTAAATTGAATCACAGTGGGTTATAGCCGAGAATACAGTTAAATCAACAAAGCCACTGGAACAAAACAGATCTGTCTTCATTATAATGTTTATACTTATACTGCTGCACAAATAGGGTCTAGAGTAGACAACAACACAACAGTATTCCCTTCTATATGCTGTCTGTAGTACTATGCACAACTGGAAGTAGAGTTAAGGTTATACTAACAGCTAGAACTAAGACTTCTCTCACTGTAGATCACATGAGCCTAAGACAGCAGTATTACTTTAAAAACTTAGTTTATATTGTGTACATATTGTGTAATGCATGCATATATATAAAAGCACAGTAAAGCCTATACTTTTATACAAAATATTTGAGAGCATTTTGCACTAAATCTTGCCTTGGTGAGTCTGATATTAAGTTATTAAATAATTAGATCATCTGGATCCTTTGTTCACAAGTTTAATTTGCCTATTTACCAATGAAACAAATCTTAGAGCATTTTGGTAGTATTTTTCAAGTACCTTTTAAAAATTCTGCTGAGAAGTTTCTCCCCTGACATGAATGGTTTATTTGCTCAAGTGGGCAATGAAACTAGTAGCTGTAGGATAAAGGAGTTTAGCCCTGTTGGCAAAAAGATCCTTTTTCAATGACTTCAAAAAAAACAAAGGCCGGTGCTGTAAGACACCCTCATCCATAAAATGAGAACTGCATAGTAATTATGTTTGACGCTTGCAATGGGATAGCTAAGTTTTAAATAACATTGTAAGATTAAGAATAAATTTTACTATAGTATAATAGAAAAGCAAATGAATAGTTACAAATCAACTACAGAAACCACCCCCTGCACTCCAGTGAAGACAAAATTAACTACGGCAAGGAGAAGCCTATGAGAAGGGAGCCTTGATTATCCAAGCACACATTGGATGCTGGCAATAAGTAATCATTTGGATAATTATAGTATTGGTTGCCCAGCACTCCCATATGTTCCATTAAACAAACCTTTGGCATTAGGAACAGGCTGTAGGCAGATCTCTCAGAACTGAAATGGAGATACCTGAAGTCCTAAAAAGAGCGGCAAAGCGTAACAAAAGTGTTAATGGCAACATATGAGCGAATATCGGCTAAACCAGGCAGGCCCAGCCTCCAAAAGATACAAGATATTTTCAAAATAATGCAGGAAACTGAGGAAAGTGGCTTCTTTGCCAATTCCACAGTGGACCTAACAATTTTTAAAAATCAAATGGTGCAACATTTGTCAAATAAAACAAAGTTCCTTGCTATGAACCCTTTCATAGGCAGTAAAAATTTAAGAACATTTGGGGTCATGTCTGTTGTCTCAGATATTGAGTTATTAACTAGGTATCTCAGATACTAGGAGTTTAAGTAAAATTTTCACCAGAATGAGCTGCATGTTACCTTCACTCAACTGTATTTAGCAGTGATGATAATTTTTGATTTAACTAGGCAGAGGAAAAATAACTTCAGTGAAAATACACATATATCTCACTTTTTTTTTCTCTTTACTGAGTTACCACTGAGTTACCATTTACACATTTTTGTAAACAGACCTACCCAGTAGGGATTTAGTTTAAAACTCAGCTGCCTTTTTTTTTTTTAATTTCTTAGTTTCACTACATTTGGGCACAGAGAGGTTCTTCTCTGGACCTTCTGCCAGCAAAAGTTTAATGTGGGGTATGGTTTTCACGTGAAGTTGTAGTTGTTAAGTTCTTTGCTGTATTAATCCACTCTCTTCAATACACTATTCCTACAATAAACCACATTTATCTGCAATTCTGTTAAAAAACAAAATTCCAGAAGTAATTAAGTAAAATACTGAATTGGTGCCTAGAGAGATTTTGATACCATCGCAAATGACTGTAATGTATGTGTAGAAGTACTCCTCTCTTGCAGATAATCAGAAAGCAGCCTTCAAACGGGCCAGGATTTATTTTAGAGGGGTACGAATCTTACCAAAATGAAAAGCATAATCATCTAATTTTGCTGAATGAATTGACAATTTTTATGAAGTTGAAAGAAATACTGCACGTACTTTGTGTTGGTTAGATGTAGGTAGGAATCATACATGTAATAATTATAACAGACCAGTTTGAAAGTTTACACATTGAAGAAACTTATAGGCATCACTTTCACATGCTCACACAGTTTGTCATGGCAACCTGAAATATTTTGACATCTTTATCTCATAGTGCTTGAATTGCTTTATCATCAGATGAGGCACAGCTGCAAATTCAGAGGGCTCTACCACTATATTAGCTATTATGGACTCCAGCCATATGTTCATATGCCAAATTGGTAGTGAAAGACTCCCTACTGGCTGGATATGACAGTTACTACTTGGTCCAAATGATCTTTAGTTGTCATGTCACAGCACATTGATCATGTAAAACTTGGTAGAGCATTCTAACTTTTCACTGTATTTGGCCTAAAGCACTCTCATTAGAGTTTGTTGCTATTCAAGTGTGGTATCAGGTGTCATTTTTGTTTTCTTCCAAACAGCTGACGGTCCTGGGCACCAAAGCTATCAGCATGCCCAGCTGCAAGGACCATTCAGCATCTGCTGTCATCCCAGCATCCTATGGCACAGAGGATTTCCACAAGTTAATCCTTCTCTGTTTTCTTTAAGATTTCAGTAAAGAGCTGCTAAGCTGTTTGCCCTTACTGTCAAGGCCCAATATCATCGCTGTGACAAAATAAACAATTAGCTCTCTATTTTTATGACTCAGTTGAATGCTTGCTTGAAATTTTCTTACTGTGCCTAACTGGGGAGACTTAGACTCCCTTGTTACCTTACCAGTAGGTTTGCCCTGGTGTTCTACATTTTGTCACTTCTATCTACTTCTGGGTTTAGCGATGAATACCACAGAATTTAGCAGCTTTCCATCAAGTTTTCATTGTGGAAAGAAGAGTTTAATACCTCTAAAGTTTCGTGTTACAATCACCAGCATGTTGTAAACTCTCATTCTCATAAAACCCACCACAATTTTTTTGAAGGATAACAGTTCACAAACAGCTCTTTGAAAAGTGACAAGCCAGTATACAAAGTTTCCCCTCTTCATAGACAGTTGAAATCATTAACATCACACAGCTCACAAAGGTTATAGCAAAACATTAAAAATTAAGTGAATTATCAAGACCAACTATTCTGCATTCCGATGCATCTCTTCATGACTTCCTCATTCCTACCACTTGGCAATAAGCCATCAAGTATTTTGTTATTTCAAAAACAAGTACTGCACACTTCAGAAAGTTGCAGTCTTACACCGAGTATGAAAAAGCCTTCCTTAAGAAGACACTATTTTTACTAGCATTTCAAGCTAAGTTTCTAATGTTTCATTATTAACATTTCAGATACAGATGTCTAAAAAGCATTGAGTCAAAGGGGCAGGAGTCAAGTACTGCTTCTACTGAGATTCAGAAAACAGGCTCTAAATATAGCACTTAAATTTCATTTAGTGCTTCTTGTCATGTCAACAGCCGTTTATGCTGGAAATTACTATTCTGGAAAAAAAGTTAGACAAATAGTCGCTTCCATTTTTTTGATAGCCCCTGTTATTACTTCACACAAAATCCAATATTTTCTCTTTCAAGCCCACACATTTAGTTACAATTTACTATATTTCCTGTAAAGGGTAAAGGCTTACATGAGCATTAGGTAAGAATCAACTTGTTTCTGTCACACATTGCTGAATGAATGGGAAGTGCCTCCCACTCTTTAGATTTATGGCTATTTTGTCTTGACCACTAAAGGGTCATTTGCATGTCCTACTCCTCCTCTTTCTTCCACTTTCTCTCCCCCTTTCCCCTTCTGTTGATATCTTTTCCAGGAGAACCCTTTCAGGCAGAGCCATGGCAGTCCCATGAGCAAAGCAAATGAGAGTAGAGACTCATGACTCAAGTGAGAACAAAGCTCTTCCTTGCCTTAAATATCCTGTAGAATCAATTGTCTTCTGGTGTTGCTTTTCTTTCCAGTTCAAGGCTTAAAACACAGCAGCTTTTCAACAACTGGAGTAGTAAGACTAGATGGTATTATGGAACATCTGCACTGTTGTATAGCAAGTCAAAGTAACAGTGAAACACCCATGGTCACAGCAAAACAGAGGGGATGTTCATGAGTGAAGACAGTTCCTCCTGAGTAACATAATAAAAATAAAATCTGATTTGACAGTCATGTAAGCTTTTCAGAGACATGCTACAACACCCTGAAGATAAAAAGAGACTTCTGATAGAATGACTGCTTGCATTTAAGGCTACTTAAGTAAAATCTTAAACAAACCCCACCTCCCACACACAATCCATATGCAAAAACATCAGGAAGAAAACCCAGCCAAACAGGTAGAGTTTAGACCACACTGACTTCTGTAATTCCCCTATAACTTCACCTGGCTACTGCTTTTTTCTAAAGACATTGAATAAAACCAGAAGTGAGCAAGAAGCACCAGAGAAAACTGACAGTGCTTTGTCAATACCTCAGCTTAAATTAAAAAGCAGGTTTTATCACAATAACCTTTTTTTTCCCAACATCTTGGCACACCTGGATGTCTCAGGAAGGTGGCAAAATGATTGTGCTGTTTGTATAACAGCTACCTGAATAGTCTTGCAACAAAACATCCATCAATAGCAGTGAGCAACCACTCTAGACCACCTGGGATTTCAGAGAAGTCATTCCAGCAGGCAAGAACTGCAAGTCAGGAATGGCATTCACCTGTTGTGAGTTTTGCAATGAGATCTTGCTGATAAGCCAGGTCATGCCTTTCATTAAATATGGGCATTTACATAAAGACCAACAGATAGAACTGTGCAATTTCCTGTGTTATTCAAGGCATTTCAATACACCGAATTTTTCCCTGAAAAGTTAAGACCTAAATGCAGAATTAACTAAATGTTGCTATCATAAAATAACAGATAATGATTCAGAGCAGCACAGAAAAAAATCAGCCTCAGAGAAATGAAGCAACTGAAAAAAACTGAGAAAACCCAAACCACCTCCACTACAAGTAAAAATTTGCATTTTCTTCACCACCAAGTGCTGATACGACCATGGAAAAGCCAAAAGCAAAACCTGAAGCTTAATAAGAAGCCTTGGCTTGCTTGAAGACCAGTAACTGACAGCTTAACCAAACATAGCCTGTATGCAGCATGTGCTCTTACAGAAGCCTAGCGTAATTTTAGTATTGACAGCAAACAACAACTTAACACTCCCCTGCACGCACAAAAGCTTGACCTTTAGGCAGGCTCAAATGCTGTTAAAATACTAGAAGTTACAAACACTCAGTCTTTCGCAGCTATCTGTAGAATTCTAATGCCTGTATCTTACCCAGCTGTTTAATCCTTAAAAGGCTAAAGGCAGCTGTAAAGCACTGCCAGATACTCTGAGATCACTAGAGAGAAAGCTCTATCTATCACTGCACCTGCTTTAAGCAGGAGTCTAAAGCAGATGTGCTTTTGGCAATAGTGATATAAAGAGATTTTTTGATACTTCCAACCTTACTTGTGCTGGATAGTCCTCCATAAACAAGCATAATTCATCTGCATAAGCACCACAACTCCAGTATTTCAGCTCAATCAGACGGACTGTGATTCTAAGAAAGACTCAGGCACTGCATCTGTGTAGCTCAATTACACATACACAGTACCGGCAGCACCCTTCAGAAGCACTGCTTTCGCTTCAGAGTGGCTGAGCACCACAGAGCTAACTGAGGGAAGGGGGCACATAGACATACTACTGGAAAAAAAAAATCTATATCTCAAATACAAGAAAATCCAGAGTTATGTTCGGAAATGAGCCTTTTCAGTTCAGGGACACACCTATAGCGCAGATTTAGATAAAGAAGGAGGACGGGTTACTCAGCTGTCCTTCTAGCCACTTAACTTGTACTTTAACTTGCTTTTTCCAGAAGCTTGTATTTCAGTTTGAGAAACTGTTGAAGACAGAGGCAGTCCTTGAACTTCCTTGTGCTTCCCTTCCCCCCCACTCTAACTTGGGTCTTAAATTACAAGCTATTTAGACATACCACATACCTCTCATTAAAAAAAAAAAAAACCACACAACACCTTGCTACTTCCAACACAGTAACTTCAGTGCACCTACTAAATTATCTCCTTGCTTTGGTTTTCATCACTCTCCAGGAACCCCTGAGCAGCTTTTAAATAACACACCAACTCACCATTTTCCTTGCATTTGGAGCTGGGGCGATTAATTAGATTTAAAGAAGTTAATTAGAATTAGATGCTTATATTTCCAATTTCGGCTGGTTTCTGTCATCACAGGCATACAAGAGTGAAGTCATATTTAGAAAGAAAATTTGGTCTCTTCAATAACTCCTCTAATGTTTTCCTCTAGCCATATATAACTAAAACATGGAAAGCAGCTTGAAAGAAAATGCCCTGGTGGGTAACAAGTTATCCATGAGCCAGCAATGGCAAACGGCAAAGCCAGCCAGCAAATTGGCAAACCCCTCCCGGGCTGCTGAGCCTTGCTAGCAAGTCAAATTGGGGATCCTTGCCCTCTGCTCAGCCTTGGTGAGACACATCTGGAGAGCTGGGGTCCCTGATACAAGAAATGATTGGACATACTGGAGCAAATCCAACAGAGGGCCACAAATATGATTAAAGAACTGGAGCACTTCTCATATGAGGTCCAAGCTGAGAAAGCTTGGGCTGTTCATTCTGGAGAAGAAAAGGCTTAGGAAGATCTCACATATATAAAAATCTGACAGGGAGAGGAAAGGAAGATGGAGCCAGACCCTTTTCAGTGGTGCCCAGTGACAGGACAAGAGGCAAAGGATGCAAACTGCAATACAGGACATTCTGTTTAAGTGTAATAAAACATTTTTCCCATGAGGGTGGTCAAATACTGGCACAGGTTGCCCAGAGAGGTTGTGGAGTCTCCATCCTGGCTGATATTCGAAACCTAACTAGACATGGTCCTGACCTACTCTAGTTGACCCTGTTTTGAACAGGGGAGTTGGATTAGGTCATCTCCAGAGGTCCCTGCCAGCCTCATTTTTTTCTTTCATAACTCCAATGTGTTATGGTAATTTTGAAAAAACTCCTTCTGCAACAATATAATAAATGTGAAATATTCCAAATATAACAAATCTTTATAGCTGCCAGAAAAATGTTTCTGCATACGGAGAACTGCTCTTTCAAGTATTTTTGTACCTTTTAAGACAGAGAAGTCAAACAAGCATGATTTTAAGGAAATGACAGGAAAATGTCTATTTTTAAGCTTGTAAGAGAATATTAAATTAGCAGTCATATAATGAAACAAAGCCGTTCAGCTAATAATCTTCTCCCCTGAGTCTTACAAACGAAGTTCACCCTTTCATGAAATTTAACTCTGCAAGGATTATTACATGTGAAAATGCATTCAAACTTGCAATTCAAATATTCCTCTGAAGGGTTCTCTTAAGGCATTTCTGTGGTTGGGTTCCATTTTCTCTCCTGTATAGAGTGTAAAATAGCTACCAGTTGCATATTTAACCAGAGAAGCAGGAAAGACTAAGAAACTAACACATTCGATATTACAGCTAGGTTGGTAAGATCACACGATGTGATTTAAGTTATTTTGATTTTCATTTAATGATGTTTATTGAAAGAGGTAAAAGTATCTTGGGCAGTTATGATTTTTAGGAAAATCTGTAAACAATGCAGCCTTCATTACCATCACTGCAGTCCGAAAAAATTAGTTTACTTCAGACGAGAGTTATTCACAGTATCCAGATCTCTAAGTAAGTAGCCCAACCTAGTTAAGTTCTCATTGAAGATCCAGTGCCTGAACATTTGAAAACAGAGTCTAAAATAAAAGGATGAAACTACTTACTCATACACTGACAAGCTTTTATGTGTTTGGATGGTAGAAAATAAATGACTTGTTCCTGTCTCTACTGAAGTTACTGGCAAATTTCCTGTTGTCTTTAATGAAGGGAGGGACAGTGTCTGTAGGTCTCTGAGGACAAGAGTTATGCATTACAATAAAAGAATGTGGGTCACTGTGGAAAAAGACCAAAGAGATTCAATCAAGAACACACGGTGAGATATTTTGGTTCTCATTTCTCTGTAAAACTCTGAGTTGTGCACTGTTCTTTTTCTGTGGAAGTCAGTCCCCTTCAAAGTCTGGCTGCCAGAATGGTCCCTACAGGCAAATAATCCAAGATTTAAATATTTTAATGGGGTGTCTGATGTCTTCCTTCCCTTCCAAAAGAAATTAGTACCTTCCTATGCAAAAGAGATTTTCTAATGTTGGCTTCTAATTAAAACCAAGCTGCGCAAGAATCCTGTCAATGAGACGTTAGACACTGCTCTCCCATAACCACCCTCCAGAAACATTGCTGAGCATGGTGAGAAAGCAGACAGGGGCTCAATTCCTTGTAATCTTGTTTTTATAGCTACTGAAGAAGAAACTTTGTTCCTTTGGACAGCTGTAAAGCACGTCTGTGTCCCACTGACATTCCTGATGTTTGCTTCTATCCAGGAAGATAAAAATGCTTCTTTTTAGTGCCACTAGCCCAACAGTTTCACAGACTCCAGGAGCCTGACACAACAGAAATATTATAAACTTCTGTAAGTCATTTGCAACAGAAGCAGACACACATACACTAGGGTTTTTCACTGCTTTTCACAGCAATCCTTTATGTTGAAATGCCAATTTCTGTTTAGTCTGCACACACTAGCTTCTGAAGGCATTCTGGTAAATACTTATGCTCGCTGTTTAAAGGAGAATATAAACTCAAAATGCATTAACTGGAAATGTTTCCATTTGCCTGCTTGATTTGAGAGAATAACATATAATTTCAAGTAGTTACTCTCCCTAAAGATAATTTAAGGTTACTTTAAAATTTAAATTACTAAAGTATAAACAAAGTTCAGACCGAGCTATTTATTTCCTTTTTTTTCTTTTATGTAGAGTTTAAATACAGAGAGCCAATCTAAAAATTTTAAAATTACATATGGATAGATGGTTCTTTTGTGTGTTATATATCACATCAGAAACCCAACTTACTCGTCGGCTCTCCCACTGCCCTTCAAAAGTGTTATTCTGTGAACATTTTATTCTTGAAAGCTTTTTAAAGGGTATGGGGTGGCAGGGGGAACGAGAGATGACTGCAGTGAACAGAGAACCCCCACAAGAGATCCATGCTGATGTCCCAGGAACAACTAGGAAGCTGTAGCTGAACAAGGCAGGAGTGACTTGGAGCGCTCTGTCAGGGCAGGACTCCAGCCGATTTCCATCATCACTGTGAAAGAGGACAATTTCTTCATCACCCACTCTGATGAAGAAACACTTCACCTTTTCCTCAGGGCTGCTTCTCTGCTGGAGCGCAGCAGGAAACTGTGCCAGCGAGACTGAAAGCAGCTACTGTGCAAAAACTATTTCAGAACTTAAACAGGAATATTTAGACCTACCATCATTTAGAAAGTATCTTCACTGAGTAAATGCTTAGTAGCAATTTAGATATTACCGCAACAGAAATAGGGATTCCATTTATTTCACTACAGCATTCAACAATTACCTTTTAAATCTTTCAGGGCTAAAATTTCCTTATTGTAATACAATTACTATAGTTGCTACATTACCCTCATTATAATGGAATTTCATTTACAATATAACCTGTAGCAGAAATGGTTTTACCACACAAGGGTCAGTTATTTCCAAATTTTCCTATTGCATATAAAAATTAATCAGACTATAATAATTTGAGACCTTTTACAATTCCAGTTGTTAAAATATCCTAAGGTTCTGTGAAACTTACTTGGTGAACAAGTGGTTATTTTCTTTGGGTAGATGTCCTGGGCATGAGTAAAAGACAGTTAATTTAATAGAAAATAGTTTACTTGTGTTTACTATAGTTTATATTTGGCATGTTTGTAAGCAAAGCTTATACCAGGTGGATGACAGCACTAGGCCAGGATTCTTACAAGTATATCTATACAAATAATATTAGTTAACATTAAATAGAGATAGTAACCGTATCTTTTAGTACAAAAACTGAATGTGAAGCAGCTTTTAATTTTTTTCCCAGCTACCTTATTTTGGATTTTTTTCAGTCCTGGAGTTAGAAAAATTCAGGCTTCCAGCACTAAACAATTACAGGTTAATGTTTAAAAAAGCTTTTGCCTTATGCTAAAGGGGCCTAAATATTTTTTCTTCTTGCTCAACTACTGGATTGTATACTAAAATGGCATTTGTATCACTGTATCACAAGACTTATGAGCCAGATTTTCAAAGTGAGGGATATAATAAATAATAATAAATGTACATGCATATCAGATGCTGTGATATGAATTGTCCACAAATAGTCCTTTAGGACACAACCAGAAGTATCACATTTCTTGCTCTTTGACAGCAGTAGTTCCCGATTCTTAGAGACCCAACATGTCTTCAACAGTTCAAAACACGAGATGAGCAATTCTAAGCAGATGAGTTACTATTATTCACAGTGTGCATTTGGTTTGATACACTGCTGATAATTATCATTAGTATTATTTGACTGAAATGATGATGTAAAGGAACTGTACATTTTCGAGAAAGTAGGACCAGGTTAATGCTAAAGAAATTAATGATAAGTATTTAGAAGGTAGATTGTAAATGAAATGTTTTTCTAAAATGAAGCAGATTTCTACCAGAGTCTCTGGCTCTGAGTGACTGCTGAAATACCACAAAGACTAAATATTCATATGGCAATGGACACGTGAGAAATGCAGATATATGAGATAAGCCAAAAAGAAGCAGTCTCAGTACTTGTCAGATATTATCTGAAAAATTCTCATCTTTAGTCTATAGAGATCTATTGTGCAGATCTACATATAAAGCCGTTTGGGCATGCTACTTGGATTTCACTAACCATGGCGGATGAACACACGGGACAGGTTAAGGACGACCCATCAAAAGCCAGCCCTTGTAGCACAGCACTGAAGAGTTACATATAGACATCTATGTGGGGAAAATAAGAATGCATTTTCTGCTAGACAACCTACTTCATTTCTTTATCACTAAGTGGCTTCAAGGAAGATTAGGATGCCTAGAGAAAGACTATGGCATTTATTCAGTTTCCTTCCTAGTCATAACAGCTCCTGTAGCCACAAGGAAGATAGAGAAGGATGCAAGTTGTCTGAAAATTGACAGGCATAAGCTCTCCCCTATGGCTCCTTCACCCAGAAAGGATATTGAAAGCCCAGCAACAGCCATTGAGGACTGTAGAATTCATGCAGTTTCTGAAATAATTTAGTTTCACTCAAATTCAGAAGACTCAATTTCAGATATTACCTATTAGATATAATATTGACTCAGTCCCACTAAGCAGTGTGGTCATTATAGCAGTGTTAGAAGTTCTCATAATGTACAAAGAAGTTTAATTGTTTGGTTTAAGACTTTAGATCATACCTCCAAGGCTATTAAAAAAAATAATAATAATAATGCTGTGCATATGTGGCATGATGTTTTTCTGAGTTTTAATTTCTCTTTTTCCCCCTCTTTCATTCTTCCTTTTACCAACTAGTGTTTTCTCTTTGGCAGAGGCTTAGGACAGACTGAAGCTCATGCAAGCAACTATCAGAAGATTAAAAAGCAAAATATTTTATTCAAGTTCTCAGTAATCCTTTTGTTTCTGTTAGATTCCTTGTAATTTAGCTTAATTCTGAAAAATTTATCAGCATACTGACATATAAAAGAATATACTTTAATTTAAAATGACAAATACTTCTTCATTCACTATCTGACAAGGTATTAGAACTTTAATTAATTACACAGATATGCAGGAGTGCATTATGCTACCTTAATGGCTTAGGGGGGCCTTCCGAAAATTTTAAACAATTGTGACTGAAAGATCTAAGAATATGGTTATTGTATTGTGAATACATAGTATTTGTGTGTCGAAAGATAGACAAACGTTTGCTACACATCTGAAGGTAGGGAATATGTTAAGATGTTTCCAGTGTAACTTCACATCATTTTAAAAAACTGTAACAAACAAATATTAACCTTCTAGCATGAGACTGTCATTTATTGAAGGCCTCAGTAGTTCTGAGTAGCATATATAGAACATTCATCACCTAGGTTCTTCCTTGCACATGTTGAGCAAAGTTTAGTAGACTTATCTGTGGCTAATGACGAGAAAAAAAACATCCAAGAGCCTCGGATGTAGTAACTGACTAACGAATGAAGTTTAAGCAAACATGGAAACTGACCTTCAGTAACCTATCCATTCAACAGTTTAAAAATATGCTTAGATACAACAACATGCACCAAACTACTGCCACACTGTAGTGTCCAAGAAAACTGCAAAATTAAAATTTACTACTGCCATAAGAGGAAGCAATACATTAGTCTGATCTGATGAGCTGGGTTGTCCTGTATTGACCTACCATGATACATCTGTCAAGACTGATGAAAATCTCTGCCAGATGGGACACCTATTACAGCTGTAATAGGTGACAGCTGTTCCTCCTAGAGCACATGACCAGGGAACCAGGGGGATGGGGGGTGTTGGTTTGGAGTTTTTTGTTGTTGTTTGGTTTGTTGTTGGTTTTGGGTTTTTTTTGCGTATTTTTGTTTGTTTATGGGGGGGGGAAGAGGTGCCAGAGGGGTGTTTGGGGTTTTTTATTATTATTTGTTGGGTTTTGTTGTGGGTTTGGGGTTTTTTTGTTTGTTGTGGTTTTTTTGGTTGGTTGGTTTTGCAGTTTTGTTTTGGGTTTTGTTTTGCTGTGTATTTTTGTCTGGTTGGTTTTTATTAAATACAATTATTTGAGGGGCAGATGAGTGTTCAAGGGGATTTTACAATATATTGAGTCTTCTTAGCAACTTGATTATGTCAAAAACCAGCCAGCATTCAGGTATACCGAATTTGCTGGAGGGGTTGGATTCTTCAAAGATGCTGAAGAGTTATATGCTAGATAGCTGGAAAGAAATTCTGCTGTGTGGGTGGATTGATTAGGTTAATTTTATTTAATAACTAGGAAGAAATTGAATCATTTGTGTTTGCTTTGATAGGCATTTAAGACTTACATGCTCTAGAAGCCTTAAATCAGAGTACTTTAATGTATTTTTTGGTAAAATCCAATGCATGAATGTATGGATTTAAAAGTTTAATTTCAGAAAATAACTTTCAACTACATATTAAAGTGGAAGATGTTGAAAACATGTTTTGAGTTCATTTTACTCTCTGGATAGGATAACTTAAAGTCAGCTCTAAACGTGCAGAAAAAATAGAGTGCTACAACCAATATTGATTATAGCTGCATTGGTCATAGGTATTACACATGGGGTTTTTGTGCATTTCAATAAAATGTGGTTTCTTAAGCCCTTTTTCTAATCTAATAAAATTCCCCTCAGGATCATTACGGAATGTGTTTATATCAAATAAAGCCCACATTAAAAAAAACACACAGAAAGCAGAAGTACAATGAATGAAGAACAAGCAGCAGCCTTTTGGAGGTGTTATTGAATATTTCATGAAGTATATTAAATTAGATGGAATTGCTATTAGAAGGGAAATTCCTTGTGAAGAGGGACAATAATATTTTATCTCAAACACAGATGACCATAATGCTGTTGTTTTACAAATAACTACACATAAAAGCCTGCATTAAAAGCAGGTTAAAGAAGCCACACAATTTGAAGTTAAAAAAATGAAAAAAGAAAGTTGTCTGTAGAATTCTACAGATGTATAGAGAATACCTCCTAAACGCAGTTTTTAATTATTTTTCCCCTCTCTAATTGCTTCATTATTTAATGCACAGGGTACAAATCCTGGTACCTTATAAAAATAAATATTCTGTCATTGAACTGTTAAATGAAACCAGCTGAAAAAAGTGAAAAGTTCACTGAAAGTAAAGGAATGTTCTTCCAAAAGAGGAAAAAAAAAAAGGAGAAAAAAAAAAAACCACAACACGCACACCAGCAAACAAAAAACCCACCCACCTAAGTACTGATTAATGAAAAATTCAGGCTGGAAGGTTGGTGGCTAACAGAATTAGTAAAGTTATTCACACCTTTTCTTAATATAGTTGACCTCCTTCAATGAGAGTCCATTAGAATACAAGTTATAACTCTCTTGTTATTCTTTACAACCCATATAGAATGAAGTGATTCAAAACCCATGTGCATATGCTTCACTCCACTGAGAATATTCAATTAGGAAAAATACTTGGTCCAAGATTAACAATGTTTGTATTCACTCAGTAGCCCTTCGCACATCATTCATGTGCTCCATTTCTCTAATAATGAATCACTAAGCTATATTAGGACACATTAACCTAGAGGTTATAGAAAGAACCTCTAGGTTCATTCAATGTCTGTTACTATTGTGAATGATAATCATTTGTGCTGTATTTGCAGCCTGATTAGCTTGATAGAGGACAATAACAACATTAAACACCAATATAGTGGAATACTGGCACTGGAGGTGGGAGTTAAGTTATTTAGAAATGACAGTTCAATTTAAAAACAAAATAAATAGTGAGAAATCAATTACTTAGCTAGAATCATCTCACACCAGTAACATTTTTAGTTAGTTTTTCATACTTTGATTTTTTTTTTCCTGCCCTTGAACTTCAGTGTATACTTGAATGCATCAGAACATCTTTCCCCAGTCAGTAATCTCAGGTGTGAAACTATTCTCTCCACAGCAAGCTGTTGCCACTAGGAGCTTGTGCTCTGAATCTCCAAAATCAGATCTTCAGGCACATACAGTTATCTTGAGACAGCCCTGAGCTGAATTAAGAGCACCGAACCATTCCTTAGAAAGGCATATCACAATCTGCACTAGCAGAAAGGAGGAAGGAGACTAAACAATCAGTCCCTGCACATTTTTAGATAAATTGTTTACCTAAAAAGGGGTCTGAGGGCTGTCCACATGTAGAAGTCTATTTAAACTAGTTGTCTACACTTCTCTCATATCACATGGAAATTCAAAGGCTCCAGTTGAACCATTCACCTGAGCTGCACATCTGAAACAATCCAGATAATATCTCGGGTACAGAAACCCTCTCCCCGCACAACCCAGGGACATATACTGGTCTGACCTGAGCAACATGAGACACTAGTCTAAAAGCTTTCCAGAGTCTCAAGAACTTTCCAGAACTCTGAGAATAACCAAAGAATCCAATGAAAGCGCCAAAAGTTCTGTTCAGAGGCCCAAGTGGACAGATTTTTTTCGGCCCATCCTGAAAACTTAAAAAAACAAACAAAAAAAACCCCACCAAAAACACAAGCAAAAAAACCACAACAAAACAAACAAAACAAAAAACCAAACCGCCACTACAAAGTCAGGCCAAAAATACTCACAGAAACCTGAAATACTTGGTTTCATTTTGCCTCTTAAAAGTGCTCCTATGAAAAACAACCTGACTTTCCAAACAAAGGAAATTTTCAAGACATCTAAAAGAATTTTTTTTTTCTCAAGGAGTCTATTTGAAACCAAGAAACTTATTGAAACAGCTATGAATTTGCTAAATATTTTGAGTTAATAAATACTATTCCCCCCCCCCCAACAAAGAAATTGTCAGTGTTGTAATAAACATATTTCTGCTTGTTAGTTCCATTGAGCATAAGGATCTGTAGGAATTTATCTGCTCTGCAATTTTATTCGAAGCAGTAAGGAAAAACATGGTGCTTTCCTTCCAACAGTTTAAGTGAACATAGACATAACACTTTTATTCTTTTGGCTACTGAGTCTGAATTCTTTTTGATTACTCTTCATCTGTGAGCAACAATTATCATAAAGGCCAGTTTCAGAAATTGGCAAACTAAAAATAGCATTACACTTAGCCCAATGTTGTCTCTTAAAAGTGTTGCAAAAACAATTATCATTAAACTAAATGACTACTAAAGACTATTTTATTACTCTTCCTCAGTATAGTTCTTTTCTTTGAGGACTACCTTTGAAATTAATTGAATAAAATAGAATAAAAATCATATGCTTAAAAATTATTAATAAAATTGAACACTATTTCCCAAAAGCCACATAATTATGTGGGTATATTAATATAACATCATAATATATATCATTACTTTATTGATTCTCTATAGAAATCAATTATTTTGTATGACAAATGATGGGTGGTCACATTATAACGCTATTATTGTTGTTATTGTGAAAACAGCAACAATAGTTGTAACAGAAGTAGATACACCAGTCATGGTAATAATATCAACATCATTGCCTTTTTATAGAATACCCTAAAAGATGGACAGGGCATCTTGGAATAGATATTGTACCAAAAATAATTCCTGCTTTCAATTAACTCCTATTTCATTTCAATATGACAAAACAGTCATGGAAGTGGTCTTTTTAGGGTCAAAAAAGATAATATTTCTGCAGCCCAGAGTATATTTGAAGGTTTGTTTGGGTTTTTTTCTAAATAATGGGCTATAGTTAAGACCTGTTGTTTGCTGTTAACAATCACATTATTCCTGTTAGAGGTAGAATGAATACGGAGAATACAAGGTGAGGGCAAGAGATTTGCCAGGCCCTCCATAAGAATTCCTACTCTTCTGCACTAGAGAGACACACAAGCTGTAGGGAGAGCTGCAGTGTGCAGCAAGAGAAATGAAGCCAAAGCCTGCTCTCCTTGGTGAACATTCCCTATTTAAACATATGAGACACTGTTACTCTTCTTGTGGTTGAGGAACACCTTTGCTCCATAAACTCCATGACTTTATTACATATTGGCAATGCCTTTACTTATTCTTCTAGATCTCTTTCTGTTGCAACTAAAATAACACAAATCCTTTGCATTAATGTACAAAATCAATGAATTTTGGCACATCATGTTTAGAAATTTTCTGCCACACTTTGAAAGCGTATTTATGCTTTGATGGAAGAAATTTATTTATAAAAATGGTTAGACTGTTACCAGGATCCTTCCTAAAGTTTCAACACTGTTCCTAGGATTGTCTTGAAATTATGGCACAGTAGGGAAGCAGATGGTAACATTCAGCTCAGGTTTTAGGTGACAGAACTGGGACTCTTTAGTAGTATGGAACTGCAAGTGAGAATAAACATAAGCTCTGCATCGGTGATGTACCCTTTCTTCGTTTCTCTGGAGAGAGTGGGGATGAGCACAGGCTGGAGAGGCTGTGGCACTGCTCTGCAAACATGTAAAATCTTCCCGCTGTGACAGCAACTTGAGGGATAGAAGGATGTCCATACTCTTTCATTTACTCCACTCAGTCAGTATATGTTCTTTTCAGCACACAAGCCAGGGAGAGTGGAAAGCTTATTGTAATTACTCAGAAAAAAAACCTGCTAGGCTCTGAATGTGTATCAGTGGCAGGCAGTGGGTTGGAGCAGAGGGTACATGTATCATGTGTGCATGTAGACATAACCATAGAGAGCTATCAAATGGAAAGAAAACATTCTCTGGTTGTCAGGAGTCTTCCACCCCACACAGAAAACTTGCTCAGTGTAACATGTCAGGTTGCAAAATGCTCAAGTACTGCTTCTTATTTCTTCACTGAAACGACCTTTAGATGTAAATGCCAAAAAGGGTTAAGAACCTAGTTTAAGACTACACACATGCCTTTGCAGTTTCAAACAAAAGTTCATCAAAAGTAAATCAACTGCTTAAAGCCTATTCTGATCGAAACTAACATACCTTGAAGGATCAGTATTAATTATGCATCAACTGTCTGTACAATATCTTCAAATAAGTGATAAAGTAATTAACACTCCTCATGCTACTGAATGAAATGTAAGAGTCATAACTGTAAATTATTCCCGGACATTAACAAAGTTGCATTCTAAAAAGAATTTATTGTAACACACATTAAATGAAAGTGAAATTCATGACAAAAATAAACTATCATATTCTTAATTGCAATATAATGCAATATAAAGTAAGCTACATAGTCTACATATATTCACATTTTTCATAGTATTTATAGGCTACTAAAATAAAACATTGTGATTCAGCTTTTGGTCTAATTTACACTGCTGAAATCCAGATTATTTTAAGCAAGTCAGATTAAAAAAGGAAAACAAAATTAGACCTTAAGGAAGAACTGGATCCTCTCTTGCATGACTTTGTATTATAAAACACCCTTTTGAATTTTCTTAAAACTTCTTAAAAAAAATCCATTAACTCCCTCTTTTGGCAAAGTGAGAAAATTTAACAGATGAAACTCTAGTTTGTTTCAGCTCATAGTTGTTTAGTTCTTTCATTGTTTTATAAGCTTTAAGACTTTGAGTGCAAGGACAATAAGAAGTGCTTCTACAATCTTGATCAATACTTATTTAAAAAAAAGCCATTTTCTATCTACCGGTTCACATATGGTTCTGTAAATAGAGATCAAGCAAAAAATTTACCAGAAGTCATTCTTATTTCTTATTCAAATAAAACAACAAGTCTTTCCTTCAAATTATTTCACAGTATGCTCTGATAAGTCTATTGTACTTTGAAATCCTTAAAGTCAGTCACGACTCTGTATCATATTTTCTGAAAAGTAATAAACATAGCTCTCAAGATATAATTTTGGTTCCCTTCCTTTTAAATCTGAGGCTTCTGTTTTTTAAGAATTGCCTACATTTTTGCCATCAACAGTATGGAATCATGGAGGCATAATATTTATTGTATATGTTACATAGAATTGTACAGCTACCACTAAATAATGCACTTAGCACTTCAGCATTAACACAGTAATTTTTGCTTTTAAGAAGGTATGGCCTGATTTATATGCAATTCCTGCTGTCTTTTCATTAATACTCCATAGACTCTATGGTTTCTACTAGCTCAACATGTTGTTCCTCTCGCCACTAGGGACAATTATTTTATGCCAGGCATAGCTGACTTTTTAAGGTTTTGTTTGTTTTATTACTTTTGTCTTATAACATGATCACTGCCATCTATCCTAGGTTAAATGCATAGATCCATTTTTGGACTACACAAGGAAACAATATACAAGTTTTCAAATGCCAATGTATGTAAATAATAACTACAGAATTTTGAGATTATTTTTGCTAGAGGAATGCATGTTCCTTTCATTTTCTATTCTCTTTCATCCTAGCAGCTTTTGCTTTGAAAAATCCATGTTTCCAGGCAATAACAAGGGCATAAAGTTATTTTCTGCAAATTGTGCAGTTCTAGCAATCTTTGTTTCTCTTAAGCCTCACTGCTGAAGTGGTCGTATAAGCATTTTCTGATTACACATCAAAGTGTTAAGTAGTTCTAATACATGCAAACGCCACAGTGCCATGTACTATTGTGCAAGGTTTTCTCCATCACCTTCTTATTTGACATACTCCCTGTTAACACTGTTAAAAGAAGAGTAACAAGAAGCCCCTTAAGAGTAAACAGGTAGGTACAAAACAGAGGAGAAAAAAACCACCAAAAAACTAGAAGGAGAAGAATTTTAATTTTTAAGTAAGATTTATAGCTGTTTATACCAAGCCCGTAGTTCTGCTCTGTGTACAGTACAACTCTTAGAGCTGTTGGCCTAAAAAGCTACATCTGCTTCCCTCTCTTTTCCTTCCTCCAAGTAGGCTTCCCACAATTCTCCTGAGCCTCAAAAAGACTGGACCTCTATGTAAAAGGAATGTTATACTTTTTGAAAACTCTTCTACTTTCTGTAGCCCTCATTTCTCCTGTCCTCACAAAGGCAACTTTGCAATTCAGTAATACCTGCAGAATGAATTGTGTAATGCTTCTGGGATAGGCTGCCTCTACAGTTTGATCAAAGAGGGAGGCAAGGTGGATCTGGGTCAGGTTAGCCAATGACCAAAGCAGTTCCTTCAGAGGCAGTTGCTGGAGCTGGTTGGAAGTGACTTGTAAAAGAACAGGCAGCAGCTTGAGCTGTGCCCCAGGAACCACCTCACAACTTCACATGCAGAATGAGATTTCACATTTTACCCATTCAGTGCAGCACATATGGATGGAAAGCCTTATTATCTTCACTGCACATCTACCAAATCTGAATTATATATGTAATATATATAACCAGGTGCACTGTGCTCCAGAAGGGCAGGTACAGCCAAATTGCATGCTAAAACATGTACCTAACAGTCAACATAACAGATCAGTCTGCAGACTATCCTCCCCTCCCACTGTACTTATTTAACAAATGGGAAACTCCGGTGAGAAAAATCAGATAAAACATTTGTGGGATTACACAACCTTAAGCAAGCCATGTGAGTCAGCTTTTTAGAAGCTACTGCTCTTAACCTACAACATTTTTTTTCTCTCTTTCTGCAGAGGAGAAACAAATAGTTTGAGTAATGAATAGTTCGAGTTTTAGAGATTAGACTGATGCCTTTCTTTTCACCCTTTAAATACTTACATATAACTCTGCATAATGTTTAGCTATAGCATTCTACTTTTCACTTGTAAACTTGCCTTTCATGTCCTTGGAGAAATGCTCATAACTCTCTCAAGCTCTCAAGAAAGTGTGCTGAAACACTTAACCAGACTGATTTCCTTGCTAACTGATAAGCTTGTCACTGTTACTAAATACTTCAGAATTCAAGGCATAGATTTAATCTTCATAAATTAATAGTTAAAAAATACATTGTATGTTTTCACATCAGCTGATGCACTTCTACATGGTTTCTGTTCAGCACACAGGAGGCCCATTGCAGGGAGTAGTCAGGGAAAGCTGTTGAATTGAGGTTGTTCTAGCTCAGTTTTAGGTTCTACATCATAACAAAATTCTTAGGAATAGAAAAGATTTGCAGAGTGAATAAGAGCAACCATAAGAAGGAACCAAGAAAAGGAAAGGGACAACAAGGCAGAAGGAGAAAGTATGGGGAGCCAGTCCACCAAAAGAAACAGAGGTGGAAAATGTTATTTCCCAGCACAAAGACAGGATGAACAGAGTAGCAACAGAAGTCAGAAAGTGACTTTCAGCCCAACAAGAATAACAAGATCCTCAGACCATACTGTTTTGTGAAAACTAGAGTGGCTCCCCAGTATAATTTTGCAGACTTAAATTTATCAGGATTTGAGAAATCAGACACACTCCTCATCACTTGATGGATAATGCAAATGCGTATTTATTTCTCCTATGTATCCAGATTAGATCTATATGCTTACTTTTAAAACATTTTTTATTTCATTTGAAATACAATCTAGCTAATAAAACAAGATTGTTATACCCTTTGGTTTGCCATGGATAAATAACCAATGTACACATCTAAATCATTCCCAGAGATAGAATGACATCACATTGAAATAAATTTTACCTATAAAGCGCAATATTTGTCATAAATGCTATATGAATATTGAATAATATTTTCTGATTGTTTAATGCTTTAATCTATTTGTACTGTGTATTACACAAAACTAAGAGCTATAGAGAATTAATGTTATAAGAAAATATTTCAAACAGAAAAATGGAACATAGGTGGAAGAGATCTAATATCAAGTATCACTATTAGTTCTTTTAGTAACGGATCAACATTACCTTTTGTGTGACTAAACTTCCTTCCCTCACCTTGCTCACAAAATTATGTGTACCACCATTTCTAGATTTCTCAGGATCATAAGCCAGTGCATTTCAGTAGAAAGTTAATGAAATCATTTTAATTGTGAAGTATTAGGTAACTCAGACTGGTGTATGCAGACACATACATGTTCTACTTCTCTCAATAAACAAGTCCAAGTATCTCTCTTCCCCTTGCTGGCTTTAGTACCTGAAGATAAAGGCATACACTACCAGGTGAAGCTAAATGAGAGACCTGAATTCCAACTTATTCAAGTTATTGAAAATAAGTAGCCAAAATGATAGGAAGCTAAAAATTTCTGAGAAAAGTCTATTTTATCATTGTCTTAATATGATGAAAAGCATAGGTCTACTTAAAATCTTAACATGCAAGACAGTTTCTAGGCATTTTTTGCCTTCATGATTTGTGGAGTAGTCTTTACAGTACATAATATTCTAAGCCTATGAGATCTGTTTTTATGAAATAACTTCTGAATCCTAAAATCAGCTCATGTAAACACATGCTCAACAAGCAGTTCAGAACATTTGCTGAATTAAAAAAAAAAAATTTTGCGTATTACCATGACCATCCTTCCTCTCAATGTAGTTTACAAACATTTGAACTTCCTTGTAATACCTCTTTTCATTCATAATCAAAACTTTTCCAGGTTATTTTCTCCAAGTCTAGCTAACACCTGAGTTCATTTTACATGTAACTAATTCTGGAAGGATTATCTTGAGTATTCTCAACTACAGAAGAGTGGCCTTTGGCATTAATGCTCAGTAAAGGTTGTGTGATAACCAAATGCAGTTGCAATCAGGATACGACAGCTATAAGCAAGCACAAGTCTCTCTCATCATATGATCTGTGATCATGCTAAAGCTGGTCACTAACACTGGAGGCAGTTAGCACCCCACTTCCACATCTCCTTTCTTCCATGATAAGTGTACATCTGGCAAAGGTAACAGTGGCAATATCATTTCTTCAAACATTAAAACTATAGGGCATTTCTCCTTAAATTAGGATTACGCCCCTAGGGATTAAAAGAAAAAAAAAAAAAAAAAAAATCAGACCTCATACTACTGGGAACTTGCCTTTGATTTCAGTCAAATCAGTATTTGTACCATAAAACAGATTTTCATCTTTAACCTCCATGAAGTGTCTGTTGTGCAAGTTTAATTATAAAAAGACTCCAAACCTAATGTGTTGTTGTGAGCATATAGAAATGTTAATCAAACATTTATCTTTTGTCATATATAATCCTAGCTTTCCAGAAAAATAATCTTTCAGTCTCCCATATACACACATTGGAGGGGAGCTTTTCCAGTTTTCACAGTCTATTTATAGATGAAAATTGTATTTTCATTTTCTAAGGCTTACAGAGAAAGGAGTATTACTCCAACAAATCACAAGTTGTGTATCTATCTTTTAGCAATAACAACAATGAAATAAGCAAAAGTTGTTGCAATGCTGTCAGGTTGGTCATTGCAAAAGCAGAGAATGTGTTTCTTTGCTTACTTATAACTAATTATTGAATTAAAGCACCACAGTACTTTCTTGCTTAATGTGTTTATTTTCCTTACTCTGATAAGAGTTGCCAGTTTTAGTGGTGTACTGCATCTTAAGTTTAATCTGAGCACTACTTATTTGTCAAAGACTCTTCTCAGTTGACAGTGCCGTGAAAAATGCAATTATATAAAGCTGATAAGAGGTTTTTGGTGTTGTTTTTTGCGTTGGTTTTTTTGATTTTTTTTTCGTAAGCAGAAGCTGTTTATTCACCCTGCATGCAGAAGCCTGCACACAATTATGTCAAAATTTGAAGATATTATGGACAGACATTGGCAGAAATATTTTCAGGTCTTTAGCATGTCCAGATTGTGCCTAGATCACCCATATAGCTTAGAAAGCATGAAAAATGAATGTACTCAAGTAGACTAAAGTAACATCTCTACTAAAAAAGGACTGTAATGAAGTTTTCCTCTTTACCTGATTGATGTCACCTTTAAGTGACAAGGAGGCCTTTCATCTTAAGCAGTAACTGTGGGAAAAAGTCGGTGTTATCTTTATGGTTTCATCTCTCTTCCCTCAGCAAAAATGATGCTAACACATACGCTGAGGGAACTGAAAAAAGGAGGGGTGATCCACATGAAAAGCTACTGAAGTCGATAAGAGCTTAAGTCCCCTTTTCCACTTCTACCAGCTGCAATACAAAGGAGAGCATGACCTTCACAAAACAAGTGACCTCATAACTGCTAAAGCTCTTTAGAAATATACAACTTCTTTCCTCTAACGCAAGTGCCCAACAGAAAGATGAACCACACAATTTTTTTTCTACACATAGGACAGAGTAGGGCTCCTTTCCAGCCAGAGTAAACTGAACTTCAGTCTCTGCGATTGGAAACTTGGTCCTGAAAACAGGAACAAACAGTCTCATACTGTCCCAGGAGGGAGCCAAGAATACAATTTCTTCAGCTATCAGGTGGATCTCTCCTAGGTGATCTGAAAAACTAGCTTCGATGCAATTAAAAGCTGAAGAAAAATCTCTTACTCATAATTTAATGTAATAGAAGTTGCTGTAATAATGGAATCTCACAAATTCATCTATACATATATATAAAGAGAACATATTTGAATGTAAACTAAAAAGTTGACATTAAAGATGGAAAACACAACATACGGATGCATTTTGTCTGCAATTACAGCCATACTAATCTGCAGAAAAGAGTCTTAAAAAAAACCACCACAAAATAAGCTTTAATGATTCTGGATTTTCTTTAAACACCTTAATCTTAGGTTAGATTTACAGCCTGGGGAGTGGGAATCAAGGTTTGCTTGTTTTGTCTCCAGAACTTAAAGTTGGTAACTTGTGATTAATTCTGTATTTGGCTCTCATTTTCAGTTAAAAAAAAAAAAAGAGTTGAAAAGTAGAACTGCAGAAAGTTTAACCTGAAAATTTGAGACCTGAAACTGAAGATTTCTGCAAAATTGTTAGTGTAACATGCTGTCTAATATCCGTCACTATCATCAGTTAGAAAGAAAAGAAGATGCACTAAGCATGTGGTTGATAGAAAGTCTTTAATTATTATCACAGAGAGGTCCCTACGGAAGAGAATATTCTGTGTTTTCGCTTACTGATAGCTACAAAATTTCAATGGTTTCAGAATTATTACACTGTAACAGGCGGGGATCATCTAAAACACTAAGTGTGTCTGTTTCTCTTTTAAATAGTTAGTGTTTAATGTCTAATGTGGAGACATGCCGGTCAGATCCATGCACAGAAGTGTTCCTGTGGTGCCAGAGGCCTCATGTGGAAGACAGTGACAAATCACTATTGACTTCAGCAGCAGCAAAAATACCCTCTTATCTCTAGCATTGTAGCCTAAGCCAAATATAATTTGCAACTGCTTTCCCCTGCCTCCTTCTCCATCAGTACCACTCCCCAGCTGCTGGCTGAAGCGTGGTCCTGTCAGTCGGCATTCAGCCTTTGCCATCAGTAACCAGCAGCCTTAGCACTTGGCAGCTGCTCTTACCCTTTAGTGGCTGAAGCTGTGTCTCAGTCATTGAGTAGTACATTTGTATACCTAAGCACTAACTCCTAATGCCACAGTGGTATCATTTACTGAGCTACTAGATCAAAATCTTGTTATATCTTGTCATATGGTGAAAGCCTACAGCAACAAATGAACTCAAATGCTGAAGTTACTGGGTAGATATGAAGCCTGAAGAGCCTCAGATTTTTTATTTATTTATTTTTTAAAAGACACAGCAGCATAAGAACCCAAATGAAACTCCAGGAAACTTCCATTAGTGGAATCTAGAGGTATTCAGACACCTCAACCAAGAAAAATTCTACATGTTCACTGTATACTGACACAGGCTAACATACAAAACCTCTAAAAATGGGGAAAGCTCCAAACCAGCTACTCACGATGTGAAAGATGCTGTAAATCAATAACATCATGGCAAAGTTTGCCTCATTTGCCATTTAGAAACTAAAATTGTATTCCATCTATAACATTATTGATATGTTTGCAGAACTTGGCACCAGAACTGAAGCATTACAATCTATTTCAGAGCTGTTGCATGAGTATAGGGAAGACTCTCCAGCAATGGCAAAATACCACCATGGGCTAGCATAGAAGGTGGAACAGGCAATGTTCATCCTTATACTTCAAAAATAGCCTGCCAACTGCAAGAAAGTATTAGCTTTCATACTACGTATTGGTGATGCTCTCCAGAGCAGTCAGAATCACTCTTCCCAAGCCTCACCACTCAGACTTTTGTTCTTCTACCTCATGCATGTCTCAGCCTGCCTCATTCCAGTCTCATTTTTCACAAGCAGCGCTCACTCCACCTGTCTCCAGTTCTATAATATTCTTCCTTCTGGCTGTCATCCAAATTTGTCCCACAAGGCTTTTATTTTCCCTTGATTGCCTCAACTCTCTGAGGCTATGTCTACATAAGAAAGCAGAAGATCTGTAGAGTGAATCTATGCACATTTTATATCTATGTTTCACTATTGAAGTAAGTATGTAGCTCCAAATAAAGTCATGTACTTCCTGATGTAAAATTTGGAGCATTTGTGTTTTCTATAACATAAAGCAGTCATTTCCCACAATGTGCTTTTGACTAGAAAGGACATCACTAGCAAATTAAGCTGAAATAAACTACATCGCTATGCATCTTTTTGAAATGCATTTTAGGATTTGTCCTTTAGTTTGCTCACTTTATTAAAAGCACAGTAAGATACTTGCTACTCCCAAAGTTGAGAACTGTCTGGGAAAAACACCAGCTTTTATTTTTTGTTTTTAGGTGAGTAACAGGTCTAAGATGACAAAATATTTAAAACATAAAAAAGGTAAGAGATTTTAGAAGTTCATACAGGGAAAATGCCATTTGGTTTTCTAATAAAATACTTACATGCATGAAAAGTAGGTCAGCATCAGCTTATGATTCCAGCTCAATTTCATTCTTAAATATGTCTGTCATTGGTATGGTGTCTCCTTTTGTGTCCCTGTCAGGTATTTCCTATTCTGGTCTTATCAGGAAAAAAAAAAAAAAAATATCCCTCTTTTCCCACTCTTCAGTTTAATCATTTTTTCCTCTGTCTACTCCCATCTTCTTGCTCACTCTCTAGTAGCCTTCGTACCTCCACAGCAACCCTGCTCTTTCATTTGCTATGCAAATTGCCCAACAAAAGATTATGAAGGAAAATAGGTGCATTACAGATTAAGAAGGTTATTACTGTTACCTCTGACTGCTACATTTAAAGAACTTACACTAAAGAAAGTAGACATCTTACCTCCCCCTACATCATGAGAGGGGGTTCACATGTAAAGTGTTGAGAAAGTCCGAGATAGAATTTTTATATTTCATATGATGTGTGTACAATTTAAAGCTTGATACACTCAAATAGCTGTAAGGCTTCACTTTTTATATTCTAAACAGCAGTATCACAGAAACACACAGAATCATAGTATTGATTGCTCAAGAGGTTTTGATTTTTAAGCTTCGTAAGAATAAGATTGATGCTGTATTTTGTTTACTAAATATATTTTTTCCTCTTAAATAAAATCAACGCCTCTGCAGATATATATGGATGGACATACATTTTTGTATGATCTGTCCATCACATCTTAAAACACTCAGGTTATATACCTCTATTACAATACTCCCAAAACATTGTGTTTTCAAGTAGAAAAATCTGACAATAATACGCATTGTCTCCAACACATGACTTTTTTCCTATTTTTTATGCCTGTGTAATTAAATAAATCATGCACTACACTGGAATATTGATTCCCAGAAAGCTGGAAGTTTGGGAGAGATGTTTATACCAACTTGCAACACCCATAAGGGAGATGAAGTCCTTTTGCATTCCATTGTGTGTTGCATAAATACAAATTTACAGCTAATAATTCTGCTAATTTGCAAGGAAAATAATGATGAATATAGTTTATTTGCATGTTTTGTAAAGACTAGCACATTTATTGATGTATTTTGACAGGATTAAAAAAATCCATGTCCAATTTTGACTCTAGGTAAGTTGTCAACATCACTTCAACAATATTTTTGAATACCAAGATCAGCTTGTATGGGAAAAAGTTTAGATGTGGCAATCTAACCATTAATCAGCCCATTCTCCCACTACTAACTGCTGAGGAAAAGGGAAAAGAATATTTGATGAAAGCTTACCAGAGTCTAAAATCTATACCTTTAATTCAACAGTGATAAGAGATCTATCATTCAGGTTTCCAAAAGATGTTGAATGATGGTGTTTTACTGCCATACTCAGTTAATTTGTACTTTTTATATACACACACGTGTGTATACTTATAAACATACACTCCTTTATTCCTAACCTTTCTGCTACACATTCTTAAAACAAGTAACCTCACTTCCCAAATCCATGGAAAAGTACTTGGGCACAATTTAAAGGTTGTGTGGTTACACATGCAAGAGTCCGGAGGCACACCAAAGCGATGGCTGAACTTCTAGGTTTACAGTAGTGGCGCTCTCACCATTGCTCATTTTGGTTCCACACAGATGCAATAGAACTGATACTTTCCAGTTCACTAGAGGCATAGAAGCAATTATCCACTTCTAAATCTATTTTAGTTTTAAATATTTTTACATTAAAATTGAAAGATTAACTTTTAATTAATAGATTAAGAAAACTGAGAAATTAACAGTTTGAGAAGGAACTCCAGGCCATTATTGATAACCAGGGTACCTAAAGGAACTGGGAGGGGGAAGGAGAGTATGAGGAAATAAAGATTCCTGCTCTTTCACAGATGATAATCCTGTATAAATTGACCATGACGAATGCTGGTTATGAAATTAGTGAGATTTTAATGCTACTCTCAGCAATTAAACTGAAAAGAGTTAAAAAGCGGTTCTAAAGTTACTGAAGTGTAACTCAAATAACTAATGAGGTAGGGCGTAGAAATGCTACTTCAAATTTATGACAGACACAGCTCACATCTATAGGAATATTCTTTTGGGATCCTTCTTTCCCCGTTCTGTTTCTTGGACAGGGATGAGCATAAGAAAAGTTAATTATTTTTTGCTTCTTTGTTCTGCAGTGATAAGCCAGACTGTCAACTGCTTATTGCACCACTTTTTCAGCATGTAGAATCTGCAAGATTTTGGGTCTTAACTCTGCTAAAGCTGCCTGTATTTCCATCCCATCTGCTGTGGAAGTGCACATAGGAAGGTTTCTGTTAATATTTTAAAAGACCATTTTCAGAAGGCAGCTGTCATTTTAATGGCTTTTTTAATGGGTTTTCTCCTGATTCATTTGCATCTCATATTTTTGCTGTTTATATGTTGGTTAAAGTATCTCTGACACAATAAGGTTAGAAATGCTGAATATTTATGCCTATATATTGTGTACAGAAAAAGAGGCATGGCCTACTGAAACCCAAATGCTTTACTGACAGTCTGTGATTTTTTCAGCTTTGATACTGATTTGATCAGCAATATTATTTCCCTTGTTTTCCAAAGCGAAGGTATAGAAGCACACAACAGGAAACATACAGTAAAGCTCAGGCCATAGCATAACACACTGACACACAGTTATTGATATGAACACTACCATAAACACACCAAAGCATTTATCTACTGACAAGTTTTACCCCATTGCTGCAGTAACTGCCTGAAACAATGTTCACATAGCATCTCAACAGATCTGGCACATTAAACAGGGACAGCAAAATAAGTTGGAAGATCTCCAAAGCCCAGGGTTTAGCCTGAAGGTGATTTATTAGGCATATTTACTTAGTCTGAAGGTGATCAACTAAGACTTCTTATTTCTCTGGGACAACAACAACAACAAAAAATTAAGTACTGACTGAGATGCTATCTTCAAACTTATTGTTTATATAGAGCTCAGTGGTCTTTAGAGATTCCATGGCTATTTCCTGAAGGCAAAGGGCATTCATATGCAAGGGAAGCATCTCAAAAGAAAACTGGCAAAAGTATGAGTTACCACATCAACTTTAACAAAGATATATAAATCAAGAGCATTCATAAGAAAAATGTAACTACATTTCTTAAGCTTCAGAAGAAAAGGCGGAGCACATTTTATCTGGAGCAAAAAGGGAAAAAGATACTCAGGAAACGGAGGTAACAAGCTAGACCTTCAGGCTACTTCAAGGTGTCAGACAGCCTGAAAGTATTAAGCATGTCATTTTGCTTAGCCTTCAAGGCCACAACTTTCCTCAAGATTCTTGGAAGAGAAGCACCAAGATAAAAATTGTTATTAAATATAATTTGGAAATGTTACACGACTTCGATTCTTTTTGGTAACCATTTTCCATCTCTGTAATCAGACTTTATTTTGTTAGAATCTTGTCGTGTTGTAAATTTAATCTTGCCTAGCTTTCAAGGTGAGTCTAGACTCAGCTAATTAGTAAGGATACAGATGCTTTGGTTTGGTTTTTGTTTATTTGTTTGAAGTCCTTGTAAATCCCATTAAAGCGCACATACACAAAGCTGAGACAAACTTGAAAGACCAAGGTATTGGGGTAAGCCTTTTTGAACTCCACATGTCAGCATCAAGTGATAGATTTTGAGGAAAAGCCCTTCTTGTCTGTCAGGCACAGACCAGTAACTCTCTGGCAAGAAGCAGATGGCAGAAATACAGCTGAATGCTCTGAACATTCACCAAGATCATCACTTTAATAAAAAAGGGAAGCACAGAATAGCCAACAGAAATTACTCTATTAATGTTCAAATCTGCTACAAGATACCAATCGAGCAAAACTGAAATGGGAAGAAGCACTGTTTCCACAAAATGCTTCCAGAATTACCTTGCTTCTCTCACAGTTTTGCCTACTCTAACAAGTGTTTGGCAACTATCAACAATTAAGTTTCACTTCTTAGCTCTGTTCTCGGGACAAGTAGGATTAATCACTTAGTCTTTGAAAGCAATCTGGTCAGAGAGAAACACTAAGTAAGATTAAGAGATACTGGAAGGCAGACAATTAATCCAAAGAAAATTTCTAGCTTTGTCTTTCGAGTTTAAGAGTCATAAACTAACACCATTTCAGACTGAAGGAGATATGGGTATATCCTGACCCATATAATTTTTCTGTCCAAGCAGATTCTTTATCCCTTAATATTTCTAAGCTGCACGTGCATACAGATCTGCCCTGTGGAAACCTTAGATTAGAGCCTAGTTTTCAGCTCTGAAGGCTGGATTTAAACAAGAATACATAGGAAACAGTGTCTTAGTCATACAGTAATAATAATGCAAAGGCAGTATGCATTTAATCATCCAGAGTTATACAGCTGGGAGCTGCATGGTAGTAGTTATGACAGCACTTGGAGCGAGCATATCCCACTGTGAATGGTTGCAGTTGTAGACCGCATGTTATTTTAGTTATGAGTGGTTAATCTGCAGACAATTTTATCACCTATGATAAAATGCTGTCATATTCAATCATACACTAGTCTCCCATATTCCTCTGGGTTCTCAATTTTACTCTTACTCTGAAAGATACTCTGGTACCTAAATCAATATTGACTTCAAGAATTGCCTGTAATATGCATCTAGAAATCAGATAGTTTCTGCTTCAACATTTGAAAATGCAACTGTCATGTTCTTTACTTCGATGCCAAAGAAAACAATTACTGAATACTCAAAACAATACACACACAAGGAAATATAAACAACATTGAAATTATTGCTATTATATCACTACTGTATTTGCCGAAAAACACGTTGTTATCCACTGGACAACACAATCAGGACAGTTTTATGTTATTTTTCTTTAATTTTATAATTGTGAGTTTAGTTGAAATTTTTCATAAGCAAACTTTTTTCCTGAAATGAATAATTTTTATTTACTTTCTTAGGTAAATGTAGTGCTAAGAAAAGTTACCTTCAGAATTTTCTAGACTGGCAAACTTCGGTTCAAGTATAAAGTTTCTTTCTAGCAGTGAAGCATATTTCATTCAAAGTAGAAGACCCTTGGACAATAGAAGAAAGCAAACTCTCAGTAATTATACAAAATCCTTAGAAGACAAAAAAAGTTACCAAGAACAGCCAAACACTGAGACAAGTTGCCCAGGGAGGTTGTGCAACTTTTGTCCTTGGATACATTCAAAACTCAGCTGAACAAACTGAGAGGACCAGACCTGCTTCGAGCAGGGTGTGGGAATAAGAGAGCTTCAGAGGCCCCTTGCAACCTAAAATATTCTGCACTTGTATGATTCTATTTTGACTAAAGCTATGCAAGTAATTTTCTCTAAATCACTCTATTAAGAGAAGAAAGACAAAATAATTGGAGAACTGAGCAAAAGCACAGGAGGAATGAACTGGTTGCTCAGAGGTAATTGCTTAATTATTATCAGAACCAGAACCACCAGATAAGAAGTGTTGACAGTAAAGACAGTAAACTAGGCTGTTTATTCAGTAGCATTTCTAGTGAGAATTTACTACTACACTCTTAGTAGAAAAAGCCAGATTGAAAGGCAGTCAATGAAATTCATAGAAGCAAAGCAGGACACACTGAAAGGGAAGAAGTACAGGGGGAGACATACAGAGTAATTAAGATTCAAAGTTCTTCTCAGATTATACAAAATCATAATGCATTTTGTATTAAAGAGACAAGCAGAGGGAACAAAGCTAATGGAAAGGGACTGAAGTCAAATTAAGAAAGGAACAGGTATAGCACAAAAATGAACTGGTAGAAGAAAGAAACATACAGTCAGTGCTGGAGGAACATGTGACAGAAGAATAAGTTTACTGGAGGTGGTAATGACTGACAGACTGCAAAAGAGATTAAACCAAAGACCTCCTATGTGTATGTTTTGCTGCTAAAATAGATCATATTCATTGAATCAATATGTCAAAGTGATACTAAAGAATAAATAAAATCCACTAGTGTTGAGAGGATACAATTTGCATTAGTTAAGAAAACATTTACTTAACTGAATAGGTTATAGTATACTATCATAACTGTATAATAAATTGTTTCATTCCATACTGAGGCACCTTGGTATCTTGTTATGTACATGCAGAGTTTTTTGCATGCTTCATAGATAATGACCCAACTGGCTACAAAAACTCTCTAGCCATCCCATACCTTCCAGCACCTGCTAGTAGAATTAAATGCCTATTAGCTGACATGAGAATTGGAAAGAGTTTTAGAGAATGAGGCAGGTCATCAGACCAAAAAAAATGATAAATTATATTTTTGAGCAAATGACAATGATCTAAGCAATATGTTGTGTGTGCATGTTTTGGATGACAGAGATCAGATGTGTGATATCAGAGCATAAGCTCCTCATAATCATCCTCCTCATCCTTCTTTATTCACTCTTACCTACAGTAGGGTTTAATTAGTAAAAATATCTGCTCTCTCATAAGGCCTCTGTAGCCTGAAGTAGTTTCAGGGTTCCTTACCACTACCTGTGTCTTTGAATTAAGATCATGTGTTACAGCTTAGACTTTCTGCAAAGTTTTTTCTGCTGTCTTTATCTTGCTCTTTAAAAATGCTTATCCAAAGCCTCAGAAAAAAGTTCAAACACTTCATTTTGCTGGTTTTTGTAATAACCACCACAAATGTCTGTGCTGCAGAAAATTCAGACAACTTTCCAGCAGAAAAACGCTTCTGGCGAGCTAAAGAAAATAGAGCTGTGGGATATATTAATTAGTACCAGCTCTGTTCATCGTAGACCAAGGGCAAATTCCTACTTATTCATTAGTGGCAGACTCATGACTGAATGAGGAATATCTCTGAAAACATCAAGAAAAATAAATTATGCTTTAGTTAGAGCATACTTTCTGTCAGGAAGGTCTGCTAGTAGTTTCTATATTTCATGCTATCTTCTAAGAACAGAAGGAACAGAAAAAAATTACACCAGTTACAACAGTAGTTTAAGTATTTGCCACGTATTGGAGCTATTTAACAACTAGCCACCTACACCAAGAAAGAATGAATATTCAGTACTGCAATAGTCCTCTGACTGCTCTTCAAAAAGTGTTCTTGGTAATACAGACACTAACCATGAACAATCCTGTTGGATTTAACATAAGAAAATTAGCTAAGTTCATTATAATGCCTGACACTTTTAAATGCATAGGTTTTTTTTTTTTAAAGCAGATACCAGACTGGATCTTCATGGGTTTTCAGAACTGTAAAACACTACTAATATGCATGGACATCCTCCTCTCACCCCCTCATGGCCCTGACTCCTCATCCCTACCATCTCACAGAAGAAATGTATACAAGATTTTCCATGCAGCCTTTTTTGCAACTTTGCTGTGTGCTCTTCGACACATAGAATTTTAATTTGGAAAAGACAAGCCTCAGCTGATATAATACAGCACAGCTCTGCTCTCTTAAATGAAGTAGACATTTACATCAGTTAAATATCTACTAGGACTCTCTTATTTCCTGAGGATGCATACACCTATTTTCTTTTTATTACCTATTTTTTCAGTCAGCATTAAGAATATGACAGTCTATATTTAGGATCATCTCAGCCACATGTACTGTACAGATATGTTAATAACAGTTGCCATTTTTCTTTTTGTCATGCCAGCCTGAACAGATAAGCAACACAGTCTTCGCAGGCAGAGAAATTAGGGGATTAGTTCTGTAATCCTTTGTAGAATATTGTCGCTCAGCAGCTTCTTTGTGAATCAGGGAAGGTGACCCTGCTATCATCACAGCTGATCAAATTTCACATAATGAGAACTGAAAAGGGCACTGGTGAGAAACACAGTATAGAGGGATAACTGGAATGAATTTGTTGATAATACTTTACAAACTGTATCTAGTGTTATTCAATTAGTTTGATATGTTGAAATCTCAGAGGAAAAACTAAGCAAGGCAAGTTTTGTATGGAGAAGAGACTTCTCTCTCAACTAATATTGTTCCATACACACAAGCAAGCTTTCAGGTCACAAAGACTATATCAGATAGCTTCTCACTTTCCTCCAAACCATATTGCTGGACCACTCTCCATCATCTTTGCCAAGTCTTGGGAAACAGGAGAGGTACCTGAGGACTGGAGAAAAGCAAATGTCACTCCGGTCTTCAAAAAGGGCAAGAAGGCAACTATAGACCGGTCAGCCTCACCTCCATCCCTGGGAAAGTGATGGAACAGCTTATCCTTGGTGCCATCTTAAGACATATCAAGGATAAGAGGGTCATCAGGGACAGTCAACATGGCTTCACCAAGGGGAAGTCATGCTTGACCAACCTCATAGACTTTTATGAGAACATAACAAGGTGGATAGATGATGGCAGAGCAGTGGATGTGGTCTACCTTGACTTCAGTAAAGCATTTGACACCATCTCCCACAGCATCCTCACAGCTAAACTGAGGCAGTGTGGACTGGACGATCGGGTAGTGAGGTGGACCGCAAACTGGCTGAAGGAGAGAAGCCAGAGAGTCGTGGTCAACGGGGCGGAGCCTGGTTGGAGGCCTGTATCTAGTGGAGTGCCTCAAGGGTCAGTACTAGGACCAGTATTATTCAGTATATTCATTAATGACTTGGATGAGGGAATTGAGTGTACTTTCAGCAAGTTTGCTGATGACACCAAACTGGGAGGAGTGGCTGACACGCCAGAAGGCTGTGCTGCCATCCAGCGAGATCTGGACAGGCTGGAGAGTTGGGCAGGGAAAAATTTAATGAAATATAACAACGGCAAGCGTAGAGTCTTGCATCTGGGCAGGAACAACCCCAGGTTCACAGAATCACACAGAATCACAGAATGTTAGGGATTGGAAGGGACCTCGAAAGATCATCTAGTCCAATCCCCCTGCCAGGGCAGGAACACCTAGGTGAGGTTACACAGGAAGGCGTCCAGGCGGGTTTTGAATGTCTCCAGAGAAGGAGAATCCACAACCTCCCCGGGAAGCCTGTTCCAGTGTTCCGTCACCCTCACTGAGAAGAAGTTTCTTCTCAAATTTAAGTGGAACCTCTTGTGTTCCAGCTTGAACCCATTACCCCTTGTCTTACTGTTGGTTGTCACCGAGAAGAGCCTGGCTCCATCCTCGTGACACCCACCCTTTATATATTTATAAACATTGATGAGGTCACCCCTCAGTCTCCTCTTCTCCAAGCTAAAGAGACCCAGCTCCCTCAGCCTTTCCTCATAAGGGAGAGGCTCCACTCCCTTAATCATCTTTGTGGCCCTGCGCTGGACTCTCTCTCCAGGTTCCAGTATAGGTTGGGGAATGACCTATTAGAGAGAAGCGTAGGGGAAAGGAACCTGGGGGTCCTAGTGGACAGCAGGATGACCATGAGCCAGCACTGTGCCCTTGTGGCCAAGAAGGCCAATGGCATCCTGGGGTGTATTAGAAGGGGGCTGGTTAGTAGGTCCAGAGAGGTTCTCCTTCCCGTCTACTCTGCCCTGGTGAGACCGCATCTGGAATATTGTGTCCAGTTCTGGGCCCCTCAGTTCAAGAAGGACAGGGAACTGCTGGAGAGAGTCCAGCACAGGGCCACGAAGATGATTAAGGGAGTGGAGCATCTCCCTTATGAGGAAAGGCTGAGGGAGCTGGGTCTCTTTAGCTTGGAGAAGAGGAGACTGAGGGGTGACCTCATCAATGTTTATAAATATATAAAGGGTGGGTGTCATGAGGATGGAGCCAGGCTCTTCTCAGTGACAACCAACAGTAAGACAAGGGGTAATGGGCTCAAAGCTGGAACACAAGAGGTTCCACTTAAATTTGAGAAGAAACTTCTTCACAATGAGGGTGACAGAGCACTGGAACAGGCTGCCCAGGGAGGTTGTGGATTCTCCTTCTCTGGAGACATTCAAAACCCACCTGGACGCCTTCCTGTGTAACCTCACCTAAGTGTTCCTGCTCTGGCAGGCGGATTGGACTAGATGATCTTTTGAGGTCCCTTCCAATCCCTAACATTCTGTGATATCAACTGGTCTAGCAGTCTCTTCCTGAAAGCTAATCTTTTCTCATCATGGTAGCCACAGCATCCCTGCAGCAACTCAAGAGAGAATTGTCAAAAATGTATATGATTGATTCACACATTCAGTAAGACTAATTCACAAAAGTAGTTTGTAACAAGAGCAGATATGACACTGCCACACACCTCTCCACATCCCACCATAGACAGAGTGAACACACTTGCCTGGCACTTTTATCATCAGCAGAACAGAGAAGTTTTAACCAATATAATTGTAAAAGACATTCATCTATTGGAAACTAAATGGCATGAATAAATGTTGACATTTTTGCATTCTACCTTACAAAGATTTGTTTCTAGCCTCCTGTATACAGTAGGTGTAAGGCCTACATTTAAAAAAAAAAAAAAACACACAACAACAAAAAAAAACCCCACACAAACTAAAAAAACACCACCCTCACAAAACAAACAAAAAACCCCCACAACACTCCACTAAAATTTAACAAAGTATTTAAAACAAAAGCACATTTGTCTTTGCAATTAGTTAAAACCCTGTTTTTCTCTAGCCCAGGAGAGCATTAGATTCTAGTCTTCAGAATGCTCTGTGTGACATGTGATACACATCCACAGATCTCAGAAGTTAGTCTGCTAGTTCCAACAGAGCAGTGAAGAAAAACATGGTTAGAAAGCTTCAGCGACCCTTGGAAAAGTGATTTACTAAGGCTGGGATTTTTTGCATAGTAATACAGGGTCTCAGTTCAGCTGTAGCTTTTCATAGGGTGTTTCTTAATAAAAGTATTTAACTGGAACATACTTGTAAGGTCTATTGAATTTTGTCTACTGAATAATATGATTTTTTGCAGTATAGCATTTTCAAAAATGTTTGCTCTGCTACCAAACCTGCTTATTTGAGGAAAAAGCTGAGATTAAGCTTTATTTCTCTAACCTCACACACATTAACACATCTTCCAAAAGAGTTATTACATTTTATGTCTCCTCTGTTAGGCATAGAAGTTAGTGTCTCAGACTAGTCTTCCTCACTTGGCCACAGACTCTTCAAGAGCAAACTGGACTGCTGTGTTTGTGTAGAACTTAGGTGTCACGGTTTTGATGCAACATGATCAAACAACAACATCATGTCCATCTATCATACTCAAATACCTACCTTGGTTTCACAGGCATAGTGAGCTGGAGACTCAAAACTTTAACAGAGAATTGTTTGTATATTAAATTATTTTTCCATATGAGACTCAAAATACTGAATTTTTTTGCATCAAGTATAACATTCCATGATCTTTTTGTTCTTTTTTTCCTCCAACAAAAGTAGAAAACAAATTTTTCTTGTTAAAAAAAACCCACAGTGTCACCACCTAAATTTTTATCAAGCCTAATACGTTAGACTGAATTTTGAACTGAAAATGCTTTTGTCCCTCATGGTAAAAGGGTGGTTTTCTGCAGCCACCAGCTGCAGTTCTGAAAGCACTTGAAAAGTGTTGCTCTATTTTTATATCAGCTTGTGTGATAAATATGTCAATTAATTGCAGAAACCAGCAAGTAAATCCTCAAACCAATGCTATGCACAACCCATAATTCCTTGATAGTACTTTGGCTCAAATCAGATAACACTCTCTGAAGTCTTTTTTCCCCAATCACTGGAACTTTGTAGTACAGACAGCGTTTTGGTTTGAACAGAATGACTAGAGGGCCACAAGTGCCCTCCTCTGGATATCTGATGCTACTCCAGTTTATTTAAGGAATGGCACAGATAACTGACTCATGGACAGGTGTCTAAAACACCCTGTGCTGAAGTGTTTTGCATTATATATCCCATGTATGAAAATGAAGAGATTTATTGAATTGTAAGCTTGCTAGTGCAAGCTAAACAGCCTAAAGAACATCAGTCAAATAATAAGAAAATACATAGCTCTGTAATTTAGCAGAGCTTTAGTGTCATTAATAGATAATTTCTCTATTAATATGTTTCTTAACTAACTCAGCACAGAAAATTGATCTTTAATCCTACCATTTTCAAGCAGGATTTAGATTAAGAATACACCTCCTCCTTTTTCCTCCAAGTCTGAAAAAGTGTTTTCCAATTCATTGTCTTGTAAAAGCAAACAAAAAAAAAAATCAGTAAAGGATCTACACATGAAGGAACCATTAGAATATCAAAACCCAAACATTAGTATAGCTAATCCCTAGCTACCCATCCTCAATGAGGTAGACATAGCTTCCTGATTACCAGCTGTGCTGAGAGCATTCACAGTCCTGAAATGGATCAAAGCACATCTATAAATCAGTATGTGCCTAAATATGGATTTAAGAAGTTTACTGTAAGTATTAGCATTTGACAATCCAGGCATATACACTCACATACATTAAAAATAAAAATGAATGCAGTGCAGGGCAGCATAATTTGTATGTTAATGATTACACAACTAACTAAAGGAACACTGTAGACATGGTTTTATGCTATAATCAGAAGCATATAGAAAGTTATGCACAAAATGGAAGCAAATTTGAGAAGGTTTTAAGCTAAAATCATTGATCATATTCTGCTTCGGCTAAGACACAGTCAGCTTTCCATTTTGACATATAAGCTAAGAACAACCAGGATGCTCACATGAGCTCTGACCAAGTTCACTCCCATACTCCATGTGGCTTTGTGTCTTTTAGTAGATGAAATTACAAAACAAGTTATGAGACCCAGGAATTCTGTATTTTATTTTGTTCAGCATAAGTACACAGTATTCAGATCCAGTACAGACAATGCAGCAACCTTTCCAAGATCCACTCACATTAGAAAAAACCTATAATCCATTTACAATTGGCAGAATAAAGGAAGAGTTTAACCTTCACAGTTTAAGAATGGAGCATCCAAAGTCAAAAAGCAAAGAGTAGAAATCAAACTTGGAATTTGACAGTGTCTCAGACTAGCGTGATTACTCTCATCAAGTGTTTTGCAATTTTTCTTCTCAGCTGATATCAGCATGTCTGTCTTCAAGGTGAGAGTCTGGAAATCAACACACAAACAGAAATAAAGTTCTTTCCATCATCACTACTAAGTGATGCTGAGAAGCCATCCAGCTCTACTGTGCTCTCTCTCATAGTCCAGTGGCTTGAGAATTCAAGTGTTGGAACTCTGTCACACAGTAGGATAAACACTTAAGGTCTTATGTAAAGTATACTTAAACTTTTTTAAATGCCTCTGCCTAGATTTTCTCACTTTACAGAAAACAGGGCAGCTTTTGTAGCTCTCCAGTTTACTGCTAGTCCAGGTCACTTTGGGTTCATTGGCAGGAAACTTGAGTCAGCAGAAAAGGAAAGATCTGTCCTCCTGAAAGGTAACTTTCAGCTTGACCTGTAAATTTTTATAGAAAATCCTGGACCCCAACACAAAACACAGCATTAAGCAAGTCATGCCATTCAAACAGTAAACAAAAATAGAAGCAGAGGTGGGCATGAAAGACATACTGGTCATTTGTTGCAAGCTGGTTTTCAAACATTAACCAAAATTACTCAAATAGCCAACAAAGGAACCAAATATTAGAGTAAAAAGTTCAAAGCAGCATTCAGACTCCACAGCCCAGGTGTGCATTCGATTTTTTTTTTTTCCTGTGAATTTCCTATAAGTTTGAATTTCTGATTCAGTCCTTAGGGAAGTATTTCCTGTCTGAGCTTGAAAGTCCACGGCAAATGGACTCAAATGATGGATCATTCTTTTCATCCACTCACATCGACTACAGCAGTTTATGTTGCTGTCTGTAGGCAACTGGAAAATATAGATGAAGCCAGAAAGCAAAGAAGAACTAGCAGTTGTTTACATTATGGCAAACGTAGAAATGCCAGCCCACATCCATGTGCAAACTCTAAAGAGGAACACCAAGGCACTGACCATTTTAGTCTTACCTGGCACACAGATCTACTTGCAGATCTGTGGGACCTATTTATCAGGACTTGCACACAATGATTTTCTTGTTATCACAACATTAGGTGTGCTTTTAATACAAAAAGTGCACAATTATCTATGTTTTAATGATTTTTCACTACATATGCAAGTTTGTGGCCTCTCAGATCAAATAGCTTGCTCTTATTTTTAACCTCTCTAGATCTCTGACCTGACTTTATTGGACTGTATTTCCTCTTAGTACGTTTTATCTGAGGAAACTCATTAACATGCTCCATAAATCATTTGCTAATCACTAATGAAAATGTTAAATTAGATCAGACATAAAATTGATCTCTGTGACACTTCACTAAACGCTTCTCACCCTTCACATCCCAGCTCAATATGCTGTTGTTTATCATTACCTTTTGTATATGGCCTTTTGGACAGTTTTCAACCCCTGTGTTATTCAAGTCAATTTCCATTATTTCTTCAATGAGACTTTGCAAACCACTATTTTATTAATTCCTGGTATCACAAATACTTCATTAAATTCTACATACATTAAGTTTCCTGTATTCCTAAATCCCCTTTGTCAGTTATTTATTAGACCATTTTAAAATTATGCATGCCTGATATTCTTTGTTCTTTCCTTATTCTATTGCTCAGTAAGCTCCGAGTGCTTGCAAAACCAATATTTTTTTTAGTATGTTACTAAGACTTAAAGATAGGATTCTTGCACAGTGCTGTAATTTTCAGGATCACGCTTTCAATCAGCAGCACTTTATCACGGTGGAAGCTTCTCAGTTCTCTCTGACTTTTCATAAATCACTACAGGTGGTGTGGTCACCATCCTTGGGATCCTGGGTACACATGCTTAGAAGAGCCAATCTGGAGTTTTTTCCCTCCAAATATTTTCTTACCAGTTCTGATTTGCTTCTTTTCTACATCCCTCTTTAGACAAAAACCTGTATTGGAAATAGCCTTTATCCTGGAATGCACTAAGCCCTTTCACTTGCATTTCTTGTCTTTCACTGGTTCTATCCTGCATTTAATAGCAATAGTAATTTATTTTCTTCCTTTCTACGGAAACAAAAAAAATTACTGGTTTTATACACAGCTGCTTAAACATCGCTTAAAAATCCACTGATACACAACACAAATCATGCAGCACAACTCTGAAGGCTTTTGACTGGCCCATTTTTTAAACAAAGAGTAAATACACTTTCAGAAGAGTTTCTGAATGAGTTATTTTAGAAATACTTTAAGAAGCATTAATGAAGTATCTGAGGAAAAATATATTCCTTTTATTTAACTATATAATAAACATCGCCTATATTTAACGAATACTTAGAACTTTGACACCAAGCTGACATTATTTATTATTTCGGAATTGGCTAGAGTGACTAATTTTTCTGTGTGGGGAAAAAGTAATTCCTGTGTAAAGACAACCATACACATCTTGAAATAAAACTTAATTACAGCTAGATCTAATTTTATTGGTTAGCTTTTAGGGAATAGTATTAATATTAATACATAATAATTAATAGCAATATTAAATTCCTGACACCGTAGAACTGATTCACTAGATAATATGCAAGCAATTATGTAGCAAATATATCTTTGAAAGGCAGAACTCAGGAAAGAGGTATGTCTTTTATATCTAGGTATCCAGCACATGCCATGTCAAAAAGAGCTTGAGTCAGTGGATCTTTCTATGCATTATAATTACCATTTAGTAATTCATAAAATGCTACTAACTGTAGGATTTGAAACAGATCCATATAGGAAAATTCACTGATGGTGTTTGTTATAACTATACAAGACAATAAGCATAAACATACTTTGTTTCCTACATACAGCAAAAACATCAAGGAGAAGAAAAGCCTAAACACAGAGGAATTATTTTCAACATTTTTTTACATCACGAATTTTTTTTATTTTAGCTACCTAAAATCTAGCTGTTTAGTCCAAGATGATCATTTGGCTAACTTCATGATCAGGAGAAAGTAATTCTTAGCTGGCTGAGGGAGAAAATGATGGCAGGTGCCCAAAAAAGCTGCTCATGCCATTTCAGGTCTCTGTACAGGGCTGTCACATACGACAGAGGACCATGGGAACAGTCTACACTCTCCTGGAGTGATAGAGCCATACAAGCAGCTCCAGTACATTAAGAATAGCAATAGAAATTTATGTATCAAAAGCAGATAGTAGAAGACGAGCTCAAACTAGATCCCTTTGTTTTAGATGGCTACAGACAGGTGAAAGTCATATTATCCCATTCATTCATACATGCAAAACAGAAGAGAAATCTAACACAAGTTTAAAGACAAATGCAGAAATAGTTGGAATGTAATTTTAAATGTGAAGGTGTGTGGAAACTTGCAGAAAGCATAGGGCATTGTTGCATGGAAGTCTTGTTTTAAGGTGCCTAGAAATAGGTTAAGACCTACTTACCCTCTGGCAACATGTTTCAAAGTACCAAAAATAGTGCAAACTCTCTTGGATAAAATGCTAGTCTTATTCTAGAAATTTCCTTCAGTGCTTCGAGCCTGGTTTAGCTTTGGAAACTTGGCTTCAATTTTGTGATCATTTTAAACTATTGAAAGGAAGTTATGTGTTTGAATGGGAGTTCTTATTGAAAGACCTTTCCTCTTGAGGGAAGCTTATACATGAGTAGAGAAGCTACCATTAGATTAATTGAATGTAAATTTTATCTACTTATATTTCTGATTTCCTCTTTCTCAGGTTTTTAATTAATTCATTTTTTTCTCCACATTTTGCTTTCATTATGATCACAAATTGACAGACAGCTGGCAATAGCTGATTTTCATTTTAAGCCATTTATAATCCGAACCAACTTTCACCTGTTACTTGCACTTCTTGTGATCTCTTTGGAGCAAGGAACAAGTATTCTTATCTTTACAGGCAGCACCAGGAGTCTTGTGTGAGTTACCAAAGTACACACTAATAATGAGAAGGGTAATAACTTAATCTGAGCTATTTTCTCTTATCTGCTCTTCAGAATCAGTTCACTCATCTAACATTAGCACTTTACTAATATCCACCAATGAGCTGTCAAAATATTTAACTTTAAAATTGACAAACATGTCTTGGCTGCACACACTTAAGTATTAAAAGTCTGGAAAGCAAGACATACGCTGCCTATGTGCATTTCATACATACACAATCATGAAGTCTCATTATGTGCATTATCATCAGCCTAAAAGCATTTCTCACACTCAATGAAGTTTTGGCCAGGAAAATCAGTATCACATAGAAGCAGTCACCTGTATTCAGAGATATAACATTTCAAATATAAGGCAGCATCAAAAAACCTGAAGCTTTCTACATAGTCAATAATAAGTAACACCAGGGTGAGATGGAAATCTCTGTATGACCAAAAAAATTAGCCAGAGTGATACTTTTTTGAATTATCAGCCACAAAGTGCAAGAGACTAGTATAAAGCAATATAATTCTTGACTGTATAGAGCACTTGAATAAAAAAACAGAAAACCACCCACAATGAAGACTCAGTACCCAAGGAAATAGAATTTTCTTGGAAAAATACACTAAAAAAAGCTTTTCAGGTTTTTTAATCTTACAGTTTGCTAATACCAATTGCATCTGCATACTATATAAAGACCCAGTATAGTGAAGAAGAATATGTAATCATGAAATTAGAAACTTATTTTGCTTTACAAACGGAAGTGGCACAGACAACCTGAATTACAACATTCCGTTTGTGTTTAACACTAACGCCTTGCACTCTCTACATTCAAAGAACATTTTTAATATGTTTAATAGAAATATACAGGCACATGAGCACAAGTAGCCCAAGTTGCTATACAAACAATATTTATTTGTTATAATTGTTCCTGAAACTGAAAGGACTTTGACAAGGTACAAGAGAAGCCCAAGGGTGTTCTCATACAATATCAGGAATCCATGACTATTTCTTTCAGTTACAAGTTCAGCCTGTCTGAAGAACACAGCAGGTGCCAGTAGCTATCACCTTTAAGGCATAACAGTTAAAACATCATCATTTTAGTCAGGGTACAATACACAGTCCCAAAACTTTGGTAAAATTACCAAGGTGGGATTGGGCCCCATACCATGTTAGGTCTTGTTTCACAATCATGCTATTCTGTTACACAAATATGAGCTTCTACCAAGGCCACCTCCATCTACCAATCGTTCACAAAACAAACAAAAAGTCTTCTGAAAAATAGACTAAGACACATCTCTTCACGTTAGCATATGTAAAGACCAGGTCTGTTGAGAAAGCATCAGCACAGCTACTGTAAAGAGAAACTCTACTTACAAACCTCATGGGGAATATCATCAGGTATTAGTAAGCATATATTTAAAGAAATCAAGGGGGGAGGGGAGGATTTTTTTTAATTATTTTTGAGAAGTCTCTGACAAGTTTTCGTAACAGAGATTTGCAGAGAAACTATTTTATCACAGATTGGAATGAAAAGTCAGATATACAAAACTGGTCAAAAAGCAAGAAATAAACGGCAGGACTTAATGGCCATTTTTCAACAGAATCACAGAATGTTTAGGGTTGGAAGGGACCTCTGGAGATCATCTAGTCCAACCCACCTACTAGATCAGGTTCACCTAGAGCAGATTGCACAGAAATGTGTCCAGGTGGATTTTGAATGTCTCCAGAGAAGGAGACTCCAGGGCAGCCTGTTCCAGTGCTCTGGCACCCTCAGAGAGAGGAAGTTTCTCCTTATATTCAGACAGAACCTCCTATGGTTCAGTCAAATGGACATTAGCCAAAAGAACAGCCCACCATGAATGACTGCTAGGAGCAGTTTTATTTAAGATCAATAACTTGTAGAGGAGGTAGTTTACAGAGTGAATGCACAGTAGGGAGATAATACTAAGCTCTTGATGTTGACAGTAAGGAAATCCTCACAAACCGAGCATGCAAAAGACAGCAGATGAGCTTCCAAGTTCATAAACGTGTAAAAACAATAATCCAAACTATCTATCACAAATACAAAACTGAAAGCGACAGCATAAGAAATAGTTCTTACAGTCATCATTGACATTTCTCTAATGTCATCAGCTCGACATGCAGTAGAACTCAAAGGGAAACAACTAAGTATTGGGTATCCCTCAGGAAAGGTATTAAGAATGAAGCAGCAGATACATTTTTAAAATACTTCTCAAAAAAACCTTCGCAAGCTCACACCCTGAGCAGCAACTCCACAGCTCAGCAAGGACACAGTTGAGTTAGATACCAAAGGACAGGGGACTCCAATGAAGTACAGAGAAGGGCAACTAAAACTATTAAGTCACGCAGCAGTTGCCCTATACTGAAAGATTAAGAATGCTAGGACTCTTTAATTTGGAGAGAACACTACCAAGGGAATATGACTAAGCTTTAGAAACTTCTGAATGCAATGAGAAAGCGTAGAACTATTACTCACTAAAATGGATATTACTAGAACTAAAGACCACTTGATGAAGCTAGCAAAAGACTATTTTAAAGCAGGTAAGATGAAACGCAATACACAGACAACAGTACTTTCAATAAGTTGTTGCTACAGCTCAAGGTTGCTGAGACAAACCATACCATTACATTAAAAAAACCCAAAAAACAAACAAACAAAAAAACAAAACAAAAAAAACCCACCACACCAGAAAAACCCCTCACAGTCAATGAGCACATAAAGAGAAATTTAAAAGCACAAGAAAGATCTTACCTGCTAACACACCTAAAACAGCAGTTCTGGGACGCTGAAAAGGAAAACAAGGAGGAAGAGTAGACTGCAGAAAACAGAGAAGTTCAGGAACTTTCCTTAAGTAGCACTTCCCATTGCCATGCTCTCAGCTGGAAAATACAAAGCTCACTGCTTTGACTCAGCTGGGCCTTCTTATGCCCTAATGTTCTTAATTTGCTTTACCTTTCACCCTGAGAAATTAACTTCTTTTGTTCTAAGTATGAAAATGCAATTATTAATAAGGGCAAACACATGCTTATCAGGCAGCATGTTGACTCAGCTAAGGTAATATACAGTACTTCAAACAAAATGGCAGCATTTACTTAATAAAAGGAATAAAAATATTGCATTTAAATTAGGTGATCATATTGAGCTTGAATATAAATTGTATTTGCCTTTCTTGAGAAATACCCAGTTCTCACAAAGGCACTTCTTTTTATGAACTGAAAATTACATACTTTAAGTACCGTATATGAAAATTCATGATTCTGCACTGACTTTAGAAAATATAAGATTGTAGATACCTTGTGTATCACTTTATGGGGCTGTTAAGTTTTGTACCTGTGAAAGAGAGGAAATCTAACAGAAAACACACCATCTCCATTTTCACTGAATAAACTGAAAGCAATGTAGGAAGGAGTGCAGCCTCTTCATTACATGACCATACCTTTAAAAAAAAAAATCAGTCACAGCTATTTCTGACTTTCAGGGACGTTATATTAAGGATTATGAACTAACTGAATCTTAAAAGTATGTAATCAAATATCTGTACTTCTGATATTGGATGGCAATGCTTTCTCAGAGATAAATGTTCTCAAAGGGCTAGCAACTGTCTGCCCAGTGAAGAGCAAAATGCAAAAACTATATTCAAATAAAAACTCTGGTCTCTTAGCTGGGCTAAAAAAATCAGAAACAATTTAATTTGGTCCAGATTAACAATATTTTCCAGTTTTTCAGATGATAAATGTGTCCTTTCTTGTTTTCTGCAGTGCATATTGCAGAGAAGTTTTCAACGTGCATTTGCTCCATGTCTACAGTGATAGTATGAAAGTACCACACACAAATGGTATGAGAACAGGGTGAACTAAAACAAAACAGCAGCCCTGCAGTTGTAATCACAGAAAGGTGGGTTGTTGCCCAGGACTATGGAAATTCTCTCAACACCAACCTCTTGCAAACCAATATTCTTTTTCAGTTCTTCTGGGGGGAGACAGAAAAAAAAAATAAGCACACTACTAAAGAGTTAGATATTTGATGGTGAAATGTTGTTTTCTTATATATGATGTACTATTTCTTAATAAGTATTTATGCTCATAGACAATTGCTTGAATACACTTCAGCACCAGTGGCTTGTCACTGCTGAAACCCTTTTCCTATCTGTCTGCACCTGAAATTGTTAAAAGTGGAAAAGAGTTAGTAATCTCTCTGTCAGGAACCAATCCTGCGGATTGCTAGTTGATATAGTGCTCTCTGTTGCGAACGGTTTTATTTACTTTTACAGGGGTCATTATACTTAAACTCATTAAACTACCTTCAGTTCTAAGTACTAAATCTGGTAGAAGTTTCAGGTCCGGATCTTTAGTAGAATTATTCAAGTTCAAGTGCTTCATCAGAGCTGACAAAACTAAACCTCTTGCAGTCAGACCCTTGGATCAAATGATCCACTTGATGTTACTTCTTTCAAGAAGCAGCCTAAGAAGCCTAAAAGGACAAAGCCCAAATGTTGTGGCTGATTTGAAATTAAATATAAGACCCATTAAATATTCATTAATTCACAGATGAAGGTGGGACCTTAAAGTGGCTAGTTCTGGTTATGTTTACACAGGAGATGTTACTTCAATCACTCAGATATCCTGAGAAGTTGTGTAGATTATGAATTCTAACATGTAGTAGTTGCACTGTGTTGGAGACATAAAAACAGATGTTAAGAACTAATTGAAATTAGGTTGAGTCAGAAAGTTTCTAGAAAAACAGAATCTATCACTGAGTTGAACACTGAAAATTGCAGTCTTTCACACCAGTATACTACACTAAGGCAAATGTTCTTTAACGTTTTCATTTTGCTCTAGATAAGATCCATCTAGCATAAGATACAAAGAAAAACAGGTATTGTACTATTTGATTCTGGCATTTCTAAATTTTCAAATGAAAAATGAAAAAAAAACCAGGACATTTGAGAATACTTGCCCTAATGAACACAGTTTATTACAGTCCCATGCCATTGGTTAGCAATTAGCAGCCAAATCATGAGAAATCATTGAGCTAGCATATAATTAGGATGAAGAATGCAACTATGTGTAATGGCCATAATTAGGCCTTTGAAAGCTGAAACAGGCAAAATCATTAAATCAGTCAATGTTTAAATCAGGCAGACACTGCACCTACTCCCTGTTTGCACATTATGTTAAAGTTACATAAGCAAATTGCAGCTCATACATGCTGTGCAGGTATTCTGCAGGAAACCATGCTTGATCCTCTCCTACTCTGACTTAAGAATACCACCTACTGTTTTTCAAGTACTGTAGCAATGCACTGCAAAAAGATAGGATAGCACAGTGAAGAGGTCGGTAGCCTTTGGAATAAACTAGGTAGTCCAAGTTTACAAAAATACAGCCTATTAGTGCAAATTGTCTACTATGTATTAATATTTTTTAACATCCGGAGTTGTCGTTGTGGTTTAACCCGTCAGGCAGCTAAACACCACACAGCCACTCACTCACACCCCCGCCCAGTGGGATGGGGGAGAGAATCAGGGAAAAAAAAAGGTGAAACTTCTGGATTAAGACAGTTTAATAGGACAGAAAAGGAAGGGGGGGAAATAATAATAATACTACAATATACAAAACAATTATGCATAATGCATTTGCTCCCCACCTGCCAATTGATTCCCAGCCTGTCCCTGAGCAGTGGCCCCCTGGCCAGCTTTCCCCCTAGTTTATATACTGAGCATGATGTTATATGGTCTGGAATAGTCCTTTGGCCATTTGAGGTCAGCTGTCCCAGCTGTGTCCCCTCCCAGTTTCTTGTACACCCCCAGCCTACTCGCTGGTGTGAGGAGCTGAAAATGCCTTGACTCTGTGCAAGTACTGCTCGGCACTAACTAAAACATCCGTGTGCTATCAACATTATTCTCATCCTAAATCCAAAAAACAGAACTATACCAGCTACTAGGAAGAAAATTAACTCTATCCCAGCCAAAACCAGGACAGCTGTTCATTGTAATAAATTGTCTTCATATATCCTTTGCAATTAATAATTTTATTCCTATGTTCCAGTTTCTTTTGTGTGTTTTCCTCCTTCGGTAATGATTGATAAGTTGAGCAATCAACATAGTTCACCTATGCAATTGCCCTTTCAGAATACATACAACATACAATACTACTGCCAATGTAATTGGAGAATCTCTTAAGAGCAGATCTGTTTTATTTTTTGTCTGAAGTTTTTCTACATGCAACACACAAGAAGAAATCCTTGAAGGTATCAATATGTGTCCTAACTATTCAAAAACACTTCCAAATCCTTGCAAAGTTGAAACAAAATACAAGTTATTTACAATAGACTAAGGGCTTTACTTCTGCCATTTCTGCAATGCAAAATATGATTCATCAACAGACTCTTGTTATTTAAGTGCAAAGATTTGCAGAGGAGTTCCCTATATACTGAGGTCCCAGGACTCTGAATTCTGACACTATCTATACACTTACTTCATTTTCCCTGGAAAACAACATTTATCTTACCTGAAAAAAATAATACAGTATTAAGTATATACACTGAGTAACACTGAGAAAAAAAAAAAAAAAGAGAAAAAAAAAAAAAGGGAGAGAGGGAAAAAACAAACAAAAAAACCCCCACAAACAAAAACAAACCCCGCAACAGTAACCATCCAATTGGATACAAAACCCACCCTTTTCACTGTGAGGATAGTCTAGTAGTAGAGCAGATTGCCCAGAGACATTGTGCAAAACCCAACAGGATAAAGCCCTGAGCAACCTTGTCTGATCTACTTTCATAAACTTGGGCTGCAGACCTCCTGAAGTCCCTTCCCAAGTGAGTTACCCTATGACTCTGATTCAATAACAGACACACACAAAAAAGGTGGAAAATGCTGATTTTTGTTTGAGGATCTTTTATACCTATTCTATTTCCACCAAAATTTCAACACAAAGTTGGTATACTTATTTTTTCAGTATCTTTAACAGTGAATAGAAACACTCCTTAGAGCTCAGCCACAGATATTAGCAGCAGGGTACGAAACGTATTCTATAGTTAACTATATTTTACTGACCAAGTTAAACCAATTTCTTTGCAGGAAATCTGTTCATCTGCTTTATGCCAAAAATCAGAAGGCAGACTGTAATACTGAAAGTGAACTAGCAGGAACACAGAGTCCTCCTGATCGTGGCAAGACTGGTAAAAAGCACAGGAATTGTGCATGTGGCTATCTATCAGGTACTGAATCCTAAGCAATCTAAGCTGATTGTTCTTTCATAATTTCTGTAAATTTACCTCTATACCTGCCTAAAAATAAGCTTAATGCAGCACCCACTGGACACAGAAAGACAGTACTTCATTAATTTCAGGGTGTTTAATGTGCTTTAATATGTGAGCTCCACAGTAATGGTGTTCAACTAGGAAAGATTCACTAAGTAAATGTCTTACATATTTTCTTGGATCATAAAGAACTACACAGTACTGCAGGGAGCATAGGGTACAGTTATTAAATGCTATTATGAGATATGTCATTATTGCTGAAATCTGCACAAAGAAAACGAAAATCCCTCAATATTTGAATTTCAAAATTATAAAACATTTCAGTAGCTAAATTTTCACTTCAAAAATCCAGAAGATTTCCATAGATAGAACCTACATCTAATCACAGTCCAAGCTGAAAATATTACAGTAAATGTTAAAAGATAGATTATAAATGTGGCGTTATAAGGATTTACAGTCACAGCGTGAGTACATTATGTACAATGACAATTTTCGTAATTTATTCATCATTTTAGGAATACTATGAAAAATATAGAGACACTTTAAAAATAAGCTCAATTATATGTGCATCACTGAGTGGTTGAAACACGTATTTACTGTGTGTTTGCATGTGCTTTCATGTATTATTTTGCTGAGAGCCAGATTCCAGGATAATAGCACTCAATTTTTCTACTGCTGGGGTTCACGTTTTTGTTGTTTTATTGAAACACTGCTAAAAGTTTGGATTCTCTAAGATCTTTGTGGTATCTGCCACTGGGTATCAGTGAATATCACTGACATCCAGTAACAATCCACAAAGAGACAGTTCACTGAAATTATGCATGAAGCAGATCACCGTGGAAATATAAACTGAAAAAACATAGGTTTATATTAAGTGTTGGAGAAGTCAAGTAATTGTTTCTTTCCATCTTCCTTGTTGTCAAGACTTCGTATCACAGCAGAGCATGCCACATCAGCCTTCTGGTCTGCATGACCAAGGAAACAAACGCTGCACAGGGGAAACAGTGCACACTGTGCCACTCATCTGGCACCTCAAGAGCTGTGATACTGTGTACTACAAGACAGCCTGTATTGACTGTGAATTTGAATAATACAGAATTCACATGCATACTTAGAAACAAAAGATACTAATTAAATACAGACTAAACAGAGGAAAGAATGGCTTAGTGCTCTGGAAAGCATTGGCCATCAATGAAAAGATGCTCATGAACCCACGTCACCCATGAAATACCATCATGAAAAAGACTAATATAACCTTTGCATGCATACACAAAAACACACATATATAAATATATAAAAAACATATGTGCATATTAATATATACTCTGAGGTAGACCCTGCAGTGTATCTGACTTTTCTGCTCATCAGAAAGATGTTCTTGTGCTCCCTGCTCAAAATGGATGCTGAAGGATTGTGAACTACGTTGAAAGAAAGCCAGTAATAAAATTTGAATACCTAAGAACCTGTTTTACAATTAAAGATTCAAAGAGCTCAAGCTGCTTCTTTTAACAAAAAGTAAGAGGATCAACACTCTATGAAAGTATCTCCATAAAGAGAAAAATCTAGGTAGTACAGAGCTCTTTAATCTAGAAAATGAAACAAGAAGCAAAGGTTAGAAGCTAAAATGACACATTAAAATTAGAAATTGGGCACACATTACTACCACAACCAATTAGCAAGTACATTTGTAAGTTCTTTTCCTGTTGACACCTTTTGAAGAGCTCTTTTTTAATCTGAAAAGACACAATTTTATGTGAACTTCTGATAACACTTCCTGCTGCTTCTCTTACAGATTAAAATGTAAGAGCTGATTATTTAAAATGAATGGCCATCTACTACAGAAAGGACAGGGAGGAGGAATGCCATTTTTTCCTCCCTATGACAAAAGAATGAGCAACTTAGTAAAATGCAAACTTACATAAATTAAACTAGGTGTCCCGTGGTTCAAAGGAGTCAACCAATTTATCAGCAGTGTTCCCATAGAAAGAACTTCACTGAAAACCAGTTAAAGCTTAAAGTTTTGAGCTGCTTAGAATTTGGGGTATTGCAGTCTTAGAATTTTCAGCTCTAAGTGAGTATCCAACAAGTTTTTTGAGTACTTTTCAACTCAGCTACTTTCAAAAACAGAAGTGCAAACTCTTAAAATTTTTTATAAGAAACCTTCTGCCATTTCGTGTCGGTAATTTTCTGTTCTGAATCTAACAAAGACACCACAATGAAATGTCTCACCAGTGACTGAACAAACTGAAAAAAAATAGTCAGGCTTTCAGTAACATTAGGTAGACAACATTAACAGATTGTATTTTACATTGAAAATTGTAACAAGAAAAATAATTGAAGTCAATTGCCAAATCCGAAGTAGCATAATACATACAAGTACTCAAGCTAAAAGGTTTCTAGTCATTTTGTGAGCATACTTACAGGCTTAAAATAATCCGATGAATAAAAAGCACCTTCTTTAAAGAACAGGAGAGTAGACAATTTCTGATTAACTAGCCATTTACTATATGCTAAGCATGGAAAGATGGATACTGAGGTATTCATGCTATTTTGCAGCTTCGTAATTTTATCTTAGCATTGAAGAATCTAAACTAGAGCAAGTAGGTTGAATCATGTTTTTGTTGCAAAATTAAGTTTTTCTTTGCTATTTTTTCTGCAAGTATCATGACTAAATTTATCTTCCTAGTTAAGACAATCTTATTCTATCACCAGTGGTAGGAAAAACAGACTCTTCCATCTGTTTGCACGAGAAACATATTATGTACATATTCCAAACTTTTTTTTTCCTCCCTTTTCCTATAAATTATCCATTAAGTGAATTAATATCTGACTATACAATTAAACAAAAGCTAAAATCTGTTGTTTCCAAGTTAGGCAAAAGAAATTTCTTCAACGGTAATGTGTAGAGTAATCGCTACAAATTATTTTATCCCTGGAAGTTATTTTAATTCTACAATTGGCTGTCTTTTCACATTTATGCCAATAAATGTGAATTTTACACTTTTACGAAGTTTTGATTCCATAGTTATTCAGCTATATATTGCATTGGCTTTCTTGAGCTATGCAGTCAATGAACTGTTTGACATGAAAGTCAAACTGTTCAGTGTTGATCTAGTGTGCCTGCCCTGCAGCTGCCTGGTCGTGTGGAGCTTCGGACGCTCCAGATATACCAATAAGCCAACAGTGAATGTCAGTCAAGATCTGCCTTAGCAAGAAAATGCATATATTCTTATACAGAGAAAAAGAGCTTCAAAATTGTGGCTCTTTTGCTCTGTCTTTCTCAATAACCTGCCTAGAGTGTAAAAATGAAAGAACTATGCAAAACAAAATATAGCAAGAGAAGTAAGATGTACCATTTGTGAAATAATCTTTGTCACTGTCATTTGTTTGGCGAATTACATGAAAACAATCAGGAGAAACACAAAAATATGGTAAACCGTGAGAATAATTTCAAACACTTTGACATATGGGCACCGTGAAAAAACTGTCTGTGTGTTCCAGGTGGGGCATTACACTTGGGTTTAAAAATCCTCAGGGGAAAAATGCAATGCACCTTAGCACTCTCGAGTTTGCTTTGTCTTGATTAATTCTTTTCTGGAATCTTGCCAGAAAGTGCAAGATTATCACTCTGATTTTTAAATTGTTTCAATAAAAATTGTACCAAAATTGTATACTGGAAAATTCAGTTATTTTCTAATCTACAACTAAATTCTAAAGACTGAACAGAGTGAAAGATCTTGCTATTTCTTTAAGCCAGTATTTCTAGTTATTAGTTCTATAGAGTCAGTACTGAAACCTCCATCAAACTCAAGAAATTCATGGCTTGAGGCCAGAAGCTGGGGTGATGCTTTTGACTCCAACAGCTTGGAGATAAAATTATAGACAGACCAAAATGTCTAAATAGATTACGAGCTGAAAAGCAGTCGGTCCTTCTCCAGTAGAGGAGAAAAATGTTTCTCATGGGCTAGGAATTGGGTGTTTTCTGAACTTGGATACATACCACAAAAATCTAGTTTAATATCTGTGACTGTGGAAAGAAATATGCCAATTTGATTTTAAAAAAAACAAACAAACAAAAAAACCAACAACAAAAAAAGTTTTCAACCATCTGGCAAATTACACTTAAGTAGCCAAAGGGGGCCAGATTGCTTGTGATAATGGGCCTGCTGATCAGCTTCCCTTTAAAGAAAGAACTTCTTGGTAAGTCAAGCTTGATGCTCTGTCAGAGACATTCTTCAGTCTCTCACAATTTCTGCATGTCTGAAAAGGAAGTCTAACAGTTATCACCAGTTAAAGCAGTCTCCGAAGTCAAAGAAAGGTATCTCCATGATTACATCATATTCCTCTTTATCTAGGGAAGAATATATATGGAGCAAGACTGACTCAATGTGCTGCTGATTACTGTTGTGGAATGAATAACCTTACGGATAAAGATGTACCAAGTTGCCATAAAAAAATTTGCTCCAGGCTCATGACTCACAACAGTACTTACAGCACCAGGTCTTCTGACTTCCTCACTTATAATTATCCACTTTTCATCCATCTGTGGGGAACAGAGGCCATGAATGAGAAACTCAGTCTTGTGGAGTGTTTTAATTCATGACTTCCATAAAAGAGGAACTGTGCTATAAGAGGTTCCTTTCCTTTTCTTTCTTTGATACCATACTCCCACTACCTCAGGAAGCAAAACATATTTGGCTTCCTGCTAAAGAGAGCAAGAGAGTGTGATTTAACACAGAAGTCCTACTCTGCATCAGCAAATTGTGTCACCCATTTTTTTTTTTTCATGTTTTCATTACTCCTCTCCACTTTTTTTTTTCTTTTCCGAAATGTGCTTCTAAAATTCGTGTTCTATATAGGCTTACTGGACAGAGATATTTTCTCTTCCTAGGGATTTATTGCAGCTGTGTGGAAGAAGTTGTACCTGGGACAAAATATGTGAAGATAAGAGCAAGCATGGGAGATGCTGACATGGGTGGGAGCCAGTTACAAGGACTTCGTTCTAGGACCTCCTCTCCTACCTGACCACATATGGACATAGAAGATTTAGAAAATAGGGAAAATGAGAGGTGGGTGTGCGTTGAATAGCAGACATCGTACTGGGCTGCAATTCTGTTTTCAAAGATGTAGTGGTACAATATAAGGATAGAAGAGATACACTGAACTTGGGAGAACAGAGTAAAATAAAGAACTGGGGAGGGTTGTTTTAGATGTCAGTGCTGGATCTGAGAGGTTGAAGAATGGAAATTCCCTTCATTTGTTTAATTCCTCTAGAATCTTCACAATTGTAAATTATAGGCAATGTTAGACCTAAGCACCATTTGAGTACATTGCAGTAGAGTATACAAAAATGTAATTTCCTAACGTAATCTTGCCAAAGAAACAGATTTCTTTCTAAAGTGGCAAAAAATCGAAGAAGGTTGAAAACATGTTCAAGGAAGAATAAAATCTTGAAGTAATATAATCCAAAGGAAACTGTAAGATTAGAAAGGTTTTCTTATGTTCAGAGTTTCAATTTGTACTCCACTTCTTTTGAAGGCCATTTACCTCCATTTTCTGCTTTCAATACATTTTGACTAGAAACATAAATCAGCTGACAGAAACAAACTCAAGTGAGCTGAGACTTGGATTTTATAGCAATATTGATAAATTCAGTGGGCATTGAGAGACCGTATTTTGAGATTTCTTAGATTCTTCATATATCTAAAGATATATTGTTATGCTGCAAGTAATAAATGTGGAAAGAGGAAAGAAAAGGGAAAAAAAAAAGGATTCTCCTCATGGAAACCACAAAAACCCCATTTTTCTTACAGCCTTCCAAGAGTGTAACTTGCTGAAGATGGGGTAAGACTCAGAGCCATGGTAAGTTTTCAGGAGAGAGATAGGAGAAGATAAAGTATAATGCCTTCACAGATCTCTCTGGGCAGTTGCTATCATGCAGAAGGAGCTGTGTAGGAAAAACCTGTGGTGAGGTTTGATGTTGGTTTAACTGGCAAAGCATAAGCTGATTTACATAGTATGAAGGGTGAAGTTATTCAAGGAGGGTCATAATTTTAAAAAAATAAATAAAACAAAAAGCATGTAAATATTTTGAACTAGTAGTTTTTGTTTGCTTCTTTTTTAAGATCAGTCTTTCTTTTGTGTATTTCCATACTAGAATACCCGTATTTACTAACCACACAAAAGAGAACTGGAAGTATCTCATAAGATCTTTATCTATTTCTTCCTCCTACGTCAGTATCAACTGCACCAAAATCATCCTCACAGGCCTTTGTGTAACCCAGCTGTAAAAACTCCAGGGATGAACAGTCCACAACAGCTCTCTTCAGCCCATCTCAGATCTTAGAAAATATGTATATTAAACCTCTCTTGCAACATTACCTCATTCTTTCTTGTCATTGGATAAAGGAAACAGATTATTTTCTTCCTCCTCAGGTCATGTTTTCTAGAGCACTGATCAATCTCCGTGCTTTTCTCTACAGTCTCTTCAGCTGTCTGGTATTTTGTTTGAAGTTCAATAACCAAACTTGGATACCAGATGTTTGGGGGTTTTTTCTTTGTTTTTTTTTTTTTTTTTTCCTACCCCTCACAACAATATGAATTTGGCAACTGGTGTTCCCTTCAATAAAATATGCGATTTTCTTTCCTGCAACTTTTGCCTAGCTAGCCAGTTTCTATCTTTCATTGCTCAGCTGATTATTCTTACTGAAGTGCAGTAATTTGCATTTGTCCTGCTTGAACTGCATCCTGCTTTCAGACCAAATCACCAATTAACGAGATTGTTTTAGATCTTAAACCTCTCCTCCAAAGCACTTGCAGATATGTCCCCATCCGTTTTCACTTTATATAGAATATGTCATCTCATACCATTTTGAGATGATTCTCCCTGGGTTTCTTTGGTTTAGTAAGTATCATGCAAGAACTTTTCACTTTCACCACACCAAGGTGGTTTTCACCACAATTCTCCATTTTGGGGGGCTTAATGTGTGTATTGTTGTAATTATTTTGCATATTTTGCCTGCCTATTTTGCCTGCTAGAGTAAGGAATAGCATTAAACCTCCAATCAATAACATTTAGCTATTTCATTAGAAAAATCCAAAATAGATAGAAATCCAGATTTGAATGTAACAAACACTTATTTAAAATTTCCAGCCAGAAGAAAACTTGGGTTTCCCTAGTGTCATCTAGAACACACATCTGGATTTTCAAGTAGCAGAGTTACAGTGTAGAAAGAAAAAATATGAAAGACAAAAATTATTGAATAATAATTTAGGTGTATATTGAAAGAGAAATAGAACAAGAGCACAACAAAACCGTGTTTTAATTGCCCAATGTAAACATTTACATTTTGCATAATGATTAATGGATTAAGGTACTTTAGCATGAATGAAAAAACTGTTGTTCATGGCGTAGTGTTAGACAATACTAAATGGCTTAATCTGTTTTTTTCTGAAGGTAAAGGTGTATTTAGTAATGGATGTAAGACATAGGTACAGAAGTTTCCTATTTAATTTTATTAGCACACAAGCTATAAAAAAATTTTCTACACATATTTATGTATAAGTTTTTATAACTGGCATTTCCACTTCAGTATTGCATGGACTTACTTTTTTTTTTTTTTTAATAGAAAGGAAAAGTACCCCATGCTAACAGAAAATATGGTGAGATAGTCTTAATATTGTGCTTGAATGCAGTAACTGAGTTCCTAATGACAAAGTGATGATAAGTGAACACCCAATTAACATGAGAATTAGCAAACTCATGCTGAGAAAAAGCAAAGCGCTTATAGGCCATAACCATATCCTGGGCTTCAGGCTATCTTCTCTCTGTATCTGATGACTTTGTGAAATAGCACTCAGCAAATAAAAGGGCAATATAATTTCTGTGATGTGTTTGACAGAAAATTCAGAAAAGCTGTGGAATACTCTAGATATATTCTGTGGTGTAAAAGAGAATTATTGAAGTGCAGCAGCTCAGAAATTTAAGACAAATAAGCAACTTTTGTCAGCAGACTGGAACACTGAGTTTACCTTTGAGCTTTGTCTACATAATCCTAACATTTTATGCTGCATTTGTTGAATACAATGCCTAGCCATGAGTCAAACAATTAGTCTGGAAGAATTAGTTGGGAACTTGCATTAGTTTCAGCTAGACAGAATCAAAATTAGAACTCAGCTGCATAAACATCATTACAAATTTAGTTATATTATAAAAATAATTATTTTTATTTTTGTGGTGTAGTGCAGAAGTAACATACTGTAAAAAACATCACTCATGACATAACAAAAACATAAAATGAACTGAGCAGAAATTTTTACAATACAAAAAATGCTATTTTCCAAAAGAAATAAATTTGATAATATATATATACCTGATGTTTTATTTTAATTCTTGTAAAGGATAGGGAATCTTAGCATCTGGAGATCTACACAGGAAAGGTGATCACTCGTGTCACTGTGGCATTGCTCAGTTCTAGGGTTCAGACTTCAGTTTTTCAAATTATTTGTCCTGAATCTCAATTTTTTTACCCTATATCAACTTACTAAGAAACTAAAAATGGACCGTATGTTTGTGCCACACAAACAGATTTTTGAGTTCTTGATTTCATGGTTTTGAAGAGCAGACACAGAGGTTTTAGATAAAAGATGTGTAGCGAAAAAGACATCAAAATTCAAAAACATGATACGGAAAAATTCTTTTCTGGAAAACGGAAAGCAGGTCTAATAAAATTCAGAAGAAATAAACCCTTCTCCTTTATCATTTACTGTTCATGACATATAGGCATCTTCTAAATGATGAGAAGAGCAAAAGCGGTAATATTTGTAGGCACAGATGTAAAAGCAAAAACAGCCCAACATCTTTCTTGAAACCATCTAATACAATTGAAAAAGTGGACAAATATTTGGAAAGAATACAGTAGGTTTTTTTATACTATGTTTTCTATATTATGTAGTATTCACCAGTATATTCTGCCAGGTAGAAGAATCTGTTAATTTATGCCTTTGGGCCATCCACGGGGGCTGAACTGGGGACCTGCTGACCCCATCTGGGTCTGCTGCTACACGGAGTTTCAGAGCCAAGTCTTTGCAGCTTGAATCTGTAACAGCTTGACTCCACTCGTCATTGACAAACACAAAAACTTGTAACACATGAAACACAAGCTTATAATTGTAGGCTTGGCATAACAGAAAATAACTACAGAACAACCACTTTTGATTTGTAATTTTTATGTACTCCAATTTTTTCAAATGATTGAAAATTACGTTTTATACATAGTATTTATTTTGGTTCTCAGTCTCCTATCTATTTACCTTTATGAAGTATTATCCATATATCACAAAACAAAAAGGTCATGAAACTAATCCTCTGTGTTCCTTCGGACAAGAAATATAACCTATATTTAGCTAAAGTCTAACAGTAACTGCATTGCAAGGTATATTAAGTTCTTATTTTTCAAATGAAAAAAATTTTAATGGAAAGTAAATTATTTGTTTGTAAAAACAGATAGGGAACCTCTTCACTTGTGCCTCTGAGAATGCTGTTTTTCTTCAGATTAGTTCAATGGTCCAGAAAAAAAAAAAAAAAAAAAAAGATAAAATCAATACTGTGCATGATATTTTTAATTAGGGAATATATTACAACTCCTACGTTATATTTTCAGGCAGCAAATATAGTGCTCTGGATTTCTGCCTAGAATACTATTACCATTTGAAATTACTTTTTGTTAGATTCTAGAAGGATGGGGGGCTTGATTTTCCAAATGAAAGATGCTATGTCTTTTTGACAAAGTCCTACAAATCTATTTTTTAAATCTTCGTGCAACTGAATTCTTTTGAAAAAGTCAGCGAGAAGTTGGGCTTCACAAAAAAATGCAATCAAGCCATGGTTGCAATTTGTATACTATACACATGCATCTGTGAAAGGTGTTATAGCACATACATTCAGCTGATTTTGGGATGGCTACGTTACTTTGAGAAATGCAACGTAGCTCTTCCACAAAACCTTGGCCAAAATAAAAAGTGAGAAAATTAATTACTCTGCACGTACCTATGAAAAAATCTGCAGCCTATTTGAAAATGTGCTTATGGCACTTGCAAACATTGCTTCATTTTGTTTATGTTTCAGTCAGAGGCTTTGAGCTCACTCCGTTTTTCCACATATTTAATGTCTTAAGGAACAATTGGATTATTCTCAATGTCACAGGTTTATTTCACCCATTTACCTTATTTACTCATATTAAGCTGGTAACATAAATTAGATTAAAGCATAATTTATTACTGCCTTAGGCAAATCATCTTGAAAGGCATTCAGTTTCAACCTGTAAACATCAAGGGAATGACAATTCATCTCTTTCCTCGTAAATTTACTCCAGCAGCTGATCACGCTTCCTTTTATAAATTCGTGTGCCTGCTGGGGATACATTTATGTTCATGCCCTGAGCACATATTATTATGCCCTTCTCCACTATGAATGAAGTCCTTTAATATGCCAAAGTTACTCTGCATTCTATCAAGTCAAGTCTCATTTGTTTGTTTGTTTGTTAAATTAAACAGGCCAAGCTCATTCAGCCCTTCACTGGGAGTTATTTTTCAAGATGTTCCTGTTTCAAGGTACTTGAGCTAGTACAGGCATTAGAAGCAATGTTGTTTGGTTATTTAGGACCAAAAAAGCAGCCACAGCAGATCAGACAAATAATGGATCATCATAGGAGGATGCTTGGGGACATCATATAAATACAGGACAAGTATTTAGGGATATTTTCTTCATTTTCCATTCCTGGAGAAGTAGCAGTGATTATATATGTCCGCTCTTTCATTCAGTTACTGTTCATGAGAGGATTTTTATAAAGGTTTTAAGAACCTTTACTGAAGGACTTCATCAAAAGTATTTCAAATGGGCACATTAGAGATCTCTGAGAGAAACCTGTGGTTGCCTTACCCAGCACTGTGCCTCATCAGATCAACAGACCCTGAAAGGCAACCTTCCCCATGTTGTGACTTTCCTCTGAACCACCCCATCTTCTAGCACCCTTCTGCAGATGTGGGCCTTGGAACAGCACATGGTGTCGCTTCCACCCTACACCGATACGAAATCATCTAACGTATGTGTGGAGCTGATTGTGCTAGGGAAGCCTTTCAAGTACAGTTAATTTCTCTTGAAATATATAGAAGGTGAAAACTCTGTCATAAATTACAATGGAATAAAAGATGAATTTGCACATGATTAGAAATACTTGTGCAGGCTACTAATGATACTGCTGTCATCCAACAGTATGGCTATTATAGAGCTGTTCAAAAACTTTCATACAATATTCCAGCACAATTATTTGGACAAGGGTGCATTATAATGCATAAATGCTCTTTTCACATGTGAATAAAGATTTAGAGCTGGCTAGATTGTTTGGTTCCAATGTGGCTAAAATATAATTATTTCACTTGCAGAAAGATTCCTATTGTGTTTCCCATAACTGTGTGATACATTTTCAATGCTCTATGTGGCATCTGCATGCAGATCACTACTAAACAGTAATTTTTGGTGTAATTCTCACACATAGCCTGGATATGTATCACAAGCATGGTTGGATTCACTTGCTGAAGCAGAGCATTTTTTTTCCTTGCTGGAAACTGAGGGGAAAAGAAGACATAAAATCTCTGTTCAATGTATTACAGACTGCAAGTGGCTCACTACAAAGAAAGAAATAATATTTTTGATGACATGTCTGCAAAAGCTCTAACATCGCCTCTTATTTTTATGACTAGCCTACATTTTCTTCCATCAACTGTAAGTACTGATGAGCTGTAAAATATACGCTTGTGCTTGGTTTTTTGAGTTGAAGTTGAGCTGAAGCCTAATCTTCTAAGTTAAAGCTAGCAGCAGAGGAGAATACATCCTCCATATACGCCAATTCCCCATCACCTTGTTAAAGAAGACTCAGCCACTTCCAAGCAGAAAAGGTAACAACAGGGACTGACTTCCTTTACAGATATCATAAAGGGAAAATAATACAGCCTGAGACCTCTCTGTTTTTAACAGAGCTGTTTTTATAGCATATAAGGGAAGGGTCTCTCTGTCAGAGCCAGATGAAGAGACATGGGCACTGTACCATGGGGGGAGATGGCTGTGGCAGAGCCAGTGCCCTCCAGCACCTCCCTCGAGCCTGGGTCTGTCTGTCCCTGGCACTGCTGCCCAGCGGGAGCTGGGTGGGAAACAAAGCCCCTGCCTCTTCAGTACACATTTGCCAAGGAAAGATTCAATCAAAAGATCCTCTCCGTGATTGATTGCTACAGCAGTTACTAAAACCTTAGGTGTCCTTGCCCATTATTGTCGAGACCTTCAAATTTTGACACCTATTGTCTTTGTTGTTACACTCTCAGCTACAAAATGCTCGCTATCACACACACGCACACACTGCTGCAGTAATCAGACCCACACGCTACCCTGGTTCTGTGTGTTGATTGAACTTCTGCCATTAATGAGGGTGTGTAGTAAAGAAAGCCATTAGACAGCAACAAGGCCAATGAGCATAAATCTGGAACTTATCTCACCAAGTCATGACATAGGAAAATTTTTCCCATCTGTGTCTGTGAATATTTGCTCTGTTGCAATCATGTCACAATACACGGCTCATATTTTCAAGTCTTGAAAATGAATATTAATCTAAAAATCTCAGAAACATTTTTATCATTTTACTGAAATTAGTGAGGTTCTGATAAGGGCTTACAAAATCAGATGCAAACTAACAGAGACTAATTCTACAATAACATAGTTTTAAAGCACTGTTGTCAGAAAGAAGTTTAAAAACTAAAATAAGAAAAAAAAAAAGAAAAATTATACAGGCCTATAAAAGCTGTACACACATAAGGCTCTATATGTACATATCTACACTTCTTGATACACATACTACTTCAAAAAAGGCTGAGGAATTAGAGGAGAGCAGAATTCAAAGCAAAAGATGGCTTTGGTTCAGTTAATATAGTATGCTATACAGCAAACTGGCCAGCAAAAATCTTTTTCTTAGGGATGTTTTTCAGAAAGCTATTGAAAGGCCACAAAGCTAACCCAGAAGAGGTAAGGTAAAGAGGCAAGGGAAAATAAAAATAAAAATAAAAATAAACAGAATCAGTGGTCTTCTACTATAATTATTATGTTCAGTTCTTTTTAGCCATATCAGCTGTAAGCTATTGAAGGATTTTTCTGCTTATGTATTTGTAAAACAGCACATGATCTTCCCTTCAAATTGTGCAGATAGAGCAAATGTCTCATGCAGATCTTGCCTTTTTTAGAGATGACAGGAAACAAAAGACTTCCCCAGAAGCAAATTTTAAATTTGCTAAAAATGTGACAAAATGTATTAGCTTTAATGTCAATTTCTCTGCCAAAGAAGCCTAGGTTGAGGGACCTAGGCAGAAAGCAGGCAAAGTAGTCACTGATTTATAGGAGTATCTCTTTACCTTAACCTTGTTCATAGTGGAGAAATGACCCACCTGATGGTCACTTCAGATGGGTCTGCTTCCTCCATACTACTTCTTCAGGGAGAGGTACAGGCAGGCATACATATATCCCACAGACAGAAAAACTGGAGGAAGCCCCTGCAGTGCTAATTATTGGGCCTGCGAAGTGATAGTCTTTCAAATGGACTATTCAGAAGAGCTTCAAGAGCAATGCCCTTGATAAAACTATAACTTTCCTGCATTCATTATGTCCTAAATCGCACCTAAAATCAGGTTTGCTGTACTGCCTTCCAGGAGTCAATGGGTTACTATATTTTTTTCCGTAAATCTTATTCTTCCTCATACCTGAAAAGCTCCAGAGCTGTTTTCTTTCTAAGGCTGATGGTCAAAGCAGATGTCTAGGAAATAATACTTTTCTTAATTAATCCTATGACCATGAACAGAAATAACTTCTCTAGTAGCCTATGTGGATATTTACTCACATAATGAATCTAATCATATCGTATTCATAGCAAAAATTGTAACAAAGGGCATCACATGAAAGTGGGTTCCTCCCTGCACCATCGACACTAGGTTCCATGAAACACAAAAATACATTTGGAGCTGATAATAGGCATTTGAGTTTAAAAAAAAAAAAATAATCCACAGATTTACTCCTTCACACAGCCTTGCCGAAATTGTTGGCACTTAGTCAGAAATATCCATTTAGTCATGACCCAGGGTAGTGCTCCCAAGAGCACCGAGATGGCTTTACTGACATCTCTGTATTTTGCTTTCCACTGTGCCCTTAGCCACTTTAAATGTTACAAGCTATCAGTTCTGATACTGCAAAATGTAAAAATGGGAAAATGGGTCCACTTTCTAACCTCTCAGGCCATAGTCAGTGTACATTGGCTGAGATGACGTTTACATTTTCAACTCATCAACACCCCCCTCATCACCAGACAAATAGCCTGGTGAGAAAGATGTTTTAACACTAGCATGAGAAGCGCAGAATTTTAAGCACAAGGCTATTTCTCTGTGCCCTGCCCTTCCCCTGAAAACTCTCCTTCTCTACCCAGTCACCAGCAACAAACAGACCCATACCCTACAAAGAAATGTGCATATGCCTATGTTCTTGAATAAGTGAACAAAAGAATTCAAGATCTCACAGGTTAGAAAGAACAAACAAGGAGTTAATATATGCAAACTGCATCCCTCAATGCATATTTTTAGGTGTATACTGATTGACTTGTCTCAGTGTTTAAAATTAAGAAGCCTTCAGGCAGTCAGGTCTCTTTCGAGAGCTACAGATGATGATATTATTAACCTTTGGTATTGAAATTCTGTTAGTAGCACCTGATTTATCCCAGTAAACAGCATTGCCATCTCATTCTTAGCCCCAGCCTGTGAAAATTTACAGCTCTGGAGTTTTCATTTGTTTGTTTTTTTCAGAAGTTACCAATAAAAGCAAACTACCCATCAAACTGACCCTAATACAGACTGTATATGAGGGATGCATTACAATTTTACCTGTCTTTTAAAAGGCATAGCTTTTTAAAGGTATTTTTATTTTTAAAAAAGGTCATTATAATTAGCTCTAGATTCAAATAGAATAAATTGAGCAAACAGGTAATTCTTCCTCCTCCTGTCTCCTCATCCCCTTAAAGGTTCACAGAAGGTATTATTTTCACAAAAAACAGGGATTGTGTCTGTCATTAGACTTACTTGTGATATGACTCATACTGATATAAAGATCAGTTTTATTGAAGTAGAGTAACTATCACAAAGACATCCATATTAATCCCAGTTCAACTTCTGGATATAGGCATCTCTCAGCTCCCTATCAGATGAACAGCTGAATCCCATGTATTCTGGCTGAGGCAGTTCAGAAAGTCAATAAGCAGGATTTCTTTGCCGCATAGCAATATAGCATTTCCTTCTCTTCATTTAAATCACATTTTCGTAACTACTTCTGAGCAGGTGTTTAGGACACAAACCTTATTGATACTAAAATAAGGAGATGCCTAGGTTTTGAAAGGTGTGGTCTTTTTTACTTGCAGTTGGCAAGGCATTTTAGAGGAACACATCTGACTTTTTATAAGTTTCCAACAGCAGTAAACTTTATTCCTGCTGACAGCAGAAGTAATTGCTGTGTGCAGAATAAAATTGTTTGTTTTAACAGTTTAGCTCTGTTTTCTTGGTTCATGTTTTGTGCTCTAAGGTTACATTTAAATTTGTTTCAGATAAATTCTTTCACAAAGAACAATCTATGTTAGAAGGGTAAAAATACATATGAGTGAACACCAAATCATTGCAAGGTAAGGGAAACTGGGCTTTTATCTAAAGTGGAAATAGGTATTTAACATCCTCACGTAGAAAATATTACTTTCATTGTGAAACTTTCACAATTTTTTCTTTTCGTTTACAAGATCAGAAGAAAAAAAATCAGGCCATTTTAGACCTCTTTATTTAAACCAGACATCTAATGATAATAATAAAAGAAGCAAGGAAAAAAAACATCATCATAACCTTCTGCAGCAAGCAGGCAATTCGTGTAAAATATGTACCAACCATCTGCCCTTATACCATTACTCTTCAGTCAAATTCTGGAATAATGTGAATAGTGGCAACTCGCAGCATACACACAATCTGAAAAATACTGTATGCAGAAGGGGCACTTAACGCAGTGGTTCCCTGCTTCTGTTTTGTGAGTAGTCATCCAATTTAAGATGCTCCAGCTATGAGCTGCCTGCTGCCAGCCCTCCAAGAGAGCTTACTACCTCTGCACTACAGCTGCATTTTTCTTTGGATCTTGGTTTAAAATTGTTCATGCCCCTTAAAATTAAACTTTATGGCACTTTATCATTGCTAGAAAAGTTAAGCACAACCAATCTGTGCAACTTGCTGGCAGGTCAGATAAAGGTGAGAGAAAAGCACAGACCTGTATTGAACTGACTTGGGTAAGACAGTGGAAGGCACCTTCATTTGGCTCACATTGTGCTACCGGCTTCTTCCAGTAGACCTGCATCTTGTCATCCTCTTCTGTTCCCTTCCTCTTCATGCTGATGGTTTTATCAGGGGAGAATCATGTGAAGGTGCAGGAAGCGTGTATGTATCAATGCAATAGAGTATTTTGGCATTATGGTGAATTATTTTAAAATCCATACTTCAAAATGTAAATAAGTCCTTTTATGCACATAGACAAAGATGTGATGATAGTAATGGAAATTGCAATTTAAGTAGGCTTCTGTTTTAAAGAAAAATCACAGCATCATCTTAAGACAAATGTAAGTCTATTTATTGTATTAGCTTTAAGAGTAGACTTAAGCTATCTTCTCCACAGATGGAAACAATATTGATACCTGTAATTGTTAGTCTCTGCTAGTGCCATTAACCCTTTATTAAAGGATGAGGTAGCAAAAAAAGTTATTTGGCATTATGAGATAAAGAAAAGTATACCAGTTCAACAGAAGAGGACAAGTTTTCCCTAAAATAATGTCCAGTGAAAGCTAAGTGAAATGGGTCTGAATTGTAGATTTAGGGGAAAACTGCAGTGCCCAGGAGCATGAGTTTTGATCCTATACTTAGATCAGAAAACTATAAAACGTATCATATGCCAATTCAGTGGTAATATTCCATTGGGACAGTAAGATCGGTCTTAACACCATACAACTTACACTGACAACAGCTCCTTTCATAAGTTCTCAGATTTTTCTGCTTCCATTACCTCCTATGCAAGACCATGTCCAGAGGCACACGCTTCCCACAAAGTTTCTGAGTAGTCATTTGAGTTTTCTGTCACCTACAGAAATAAATTTCACCCTTTTTTTCCACATGCATTTAAATGTTGCACATGCCACACACACAGTTTGCTGCATGGCAATATTAGCACAAAGCATGTGGTTATCCTATTTTTTAAAAATTACAAACCATAGTGCTAAATCTGTGAATAATTAAGATATGTCAGCAAGGCATCAATATGAACGACAGTGCAGACAGCCATACAGCCATTTGGATTCAGCTGGCCACTAGCTCAGCACGTGATCACTGTGCTGTCATTTGTTATTGCACAGCTCAGCCTTCCCTTCTGACTTGAAATCTTTACATTCCACTTGACCGTTCTAAAACTGCGTTGCCAAGCGCTGTATGTCTTTTGCAAAATAACAGCATTGTAGTTTGATGCAGCTGCATATGCCCAAAACGGAAATGAATTTTACTCAATATAATCTGTAATTCTTGACATATCAGGTGCTAGGTTTCAGTGCAGCTATCCTATGTGCTCCCTCTTTGCCCTGCTCATCATGCAGCAGTTTGCTGCCTACTGGATACATTCATTCATTGATCAAGGCTTACAAAAGTCCAAGTTCAATAGGACAGACAGCACCTTGGCAAAGGATGCCTTCTGTTTTGTGCCTGCCAGCAGTATGATAGAAATTTTATCGTGAGACACAGAGACACTACTCACATACCCATAATTTTATTAAGCAATAGTGCAAGTGGTCTCAGTAGGCTGGGTAGATGACATATTTACATGAACAATGAATATTATCTACCTCATCTAAATTAATACTGAACAAAATAGGGAGCTTAACTAGGTAGAGGTCTCTTCTGGGAAAATAGATCATTTTCCAATCACATACTCACTTGCACCTCATAATGAGTTGGGGGAGAAATGAAGGAAGGTATGAGATCGGTTCTAAAAATAGCATCTCACTCCTCTGAAAATAAGATATACTTACAGAAATGAGAATGTCAATGTCAGTATTTAGAAAAGAGAACACACTAGCTAACTTGTTGTTAGTCTCTGAAGAATAATATTCTTTGCCAACTTTTTCAGGAAAATCTAATAAAACATGGATGAAATAGAATAATAATTTTCCCTTCATGAAGATTAAGTGGAAACATGAGTCTACACAATAGACAGTTTTTGCATTCATCTCATGTCTGCACAACTGCAGAAGACATTTGAAAATGGCATGTAGAATATTTCTAAACTGAAGTATATCTGAAATGGTAGATGTCAACTTGAGTCCTACAGGAAGTGACAGTGAATACCAGCTTGTTGCTAGCTATTTTTGCAGCAACCTATGAAGTTTGACACAGCTAGGCAGTCTTGTGTTAGGACTGAAACCTATTGTTTCAGAAGAGATAAAAGGAAAGATAATTACTATCAATATTTACATAACAGGTACTATATCTGAAGCCATAATTATGCACAAGCCTGCGTGCTGGTACTTGTCTGAATCTCCAAAGGAAACTGAGTTTCTGACAAAGAGTATAAGGTTACAACTAAGGGTAGATGCCTTAGGTACCCCACAAACTGGAGTAACTCAGCTGAGTGATTTCTACAGAGTATTTGCCATCTGTTGGTGATGACTCAAGCAAAACAAAGCACAGATGGATCTTAGTCCCAATTTTTGTCTTTTTCTTTTTTGCCTGAACTCTTCCAAACATCAGAGAGGATTAGGATTTTGTGTCATTTTGAAGGAGTGTGTTTTTATAATGAGTGGCTCCTAGTTTGTACTTGTTCGCAGCTGATTTTCAAACTAATGAAAGTAATAGATGATGCCATGAGTTTCAGCTTTGAGGCTAAGTAGTCTTCTCAGAAAAACTTCCAGTCTCTTTGTAAAGCATTCTGAAATGCTCTCTGAGGTTTACTGGGGCATAGATCATCCAACTTCATACATGTATTACCTAGTGAATGGGATTTACAGCAGCCAGCCTGCTCAGCAGGAAGACCAAAACAACTAAAAAAAAAAAAGGAAGAAAAAATGCTGAAATCTTACTTACTTTACTTACCTCCTGAAGACTTACAACCTTGCTATGAGTTTCTCTACTGGACTGAGATTCACATTCTTAAATGTTCTACTGGACTATGATCACCAAGCAATCATCTTGAGTACAGAAAATTGGTTCAATGTTCTCTTCAAAATAGAAACAACCTCTCAAAGTTGTGCTACAATCACATTTTATTGTTAAAAATATATGTAGTTTAAGCTAATAGTAAAAAATCCCTTTAAAGGGAAGACTCAGACATTTTTACCTTGTTTGGTGACTTATCAACTGAAAGCCATTGGGGCTACTAGTGTGTGATGAACTCATGCTCGCAAAGAATTCATCATTTTAGCACCCTTGGATTGCAGTCCTCAGGAGAATTTGATATATCTGGCAGATGAATATCAATGCCCCTGAGCAGGATAAATCCTAAGATACTCCTCTCAGTCCAGATGGGAAACATGCACGCAAATGCATTAGTCATTAGCGTGATGTGCCTAAGCAGCATCCCTGGGGAAAACTGAGGCATCTGTGGATGCTCAGTGCCTGGTGGGTGAAGTGGGGTCTTTATGGATTGCTTTCTGAGACTATTGCAGTGTAGGCACTCTCCTCATAGCAGATTCTAAAGGACATAATGAATGTTCCTGGAAAACACAGGACTTTGAGCTCTCATAATGAGCCTGTTAATGGCTTGAGTACTTCCAAAGCTTCTTACAGTCAAACCATGTTCAGGAAAGACAGAGAGTGGAGAGGAGGCCACCCAGCCTTGACCCCCTCCCAGCACACAGCACGCAATCTGGATGAGTGATGGCTAGGCACCTTTTTGAGTTCAGATGCAACACCCTTTCCAATATAAGGCTTTAAATTGAACACAAGGTGAAACCCAGATTCTGAGGCTTGATTCAACTGACTTTCTTCCTCTTTAATATAGTTAATTCCTGAAATTTCAGATCACCTTTCAACTTTTGTCATCTCTGTTGATCTATGTACAGAAATATACAAGCTGATAAAGCAGCAAAGGTTCTATTGATCTGTTTACTTTTAGTTTTGACTGTTTTATATACGTTGGCAATTCATTAAATGCAACTCTAAGCTGAGCAAACATGAAAACTTCCTCTAACACAGTTAATTTACTTGTTTTCAACTAGTTAAAGGGCAGAGATGTTTATGGAGCGCTTTGTGCATGTGGACTACCTTTAACTGGAAATAATACAATTTAGTATTACTGAATAACTTCACTTGGAAATAATGCTACCTGTAATTTCAGTGCTTTATGACATTTTTTCTCAGCTATGGGTCCCAATACACCAAAATATATGAACTACCCACTTACCAATCAGATAATTTTTCTATTTTAAGTTAAATCGATTTGCCATAAAGGTTTTCCTGAATTAAAACCTATACTGATTTTGAACAGCTGTTGTGCCACGTACCAACTGAACCAGAGGCATTGCATTGCTTGTGTTCAAGATGAAGTTAGCAAGTTTTTCCCCTTTCTTGAATCCAACTAAAAATAACTTATGAACAATTTTGAGTAGGAAACCTATATAACTGAGAAGTACAAGTATCGTCAACACTGATCTTGAAGAGAGAAAATAGCAAAATTACCTGTGTGTATCTGGTTCAACAAACTACACTTTCTACCCTGATAGAGATGATGAGGCCTAAAAAACTGTGCAGAATCCATAATGCTATAACAACACGTTTTCATACTCAGGCTAATGGTACAAAGAACAATGTATATGGAAAGCAAATTCAAATTAATTGTGTTTTTAGTTTATGTGCTTTCATTAAATGTACACAATTACCTTTTCACAAGTTTCATAGAATCATAGAATACCCGGTTACAAACCGGAAAGGAAGTGATTTTTCAGTAGTGGCAGCCTCTGCTTACTAACATAATTTGCCTGCTAAAGAGTTGTAGGAGCAGGAAGGTGGAACCTATAAATTTCAGACCATGCTGCTCAGATGAACTGAAGAGGACTGATAAAACACAGAAATATGGCTAAAGGCCAGATTTTTATGCCTGAGGCATGCTACTGCTTGTGGCACTGACTTTTAGACATAGCGCTGATGTACTGCTGGTGTAACTGCACTGATTCAACAACGTACTGCTAATTTAAAATTGCAGCTCTGTCCTCACATAGTACTTTTCAAGCAGAGCAAATACACAGGAGTTATATCACGCAATCCTCTCTACTGTATTATCTGGAGGTATAAGAAGGGCGGTACAGACAGAAAACTTTTTTTTTGGTTAAAGTTGCTGAACACCACCAGCTTGCTTTGACTCACTCAGTACCTCTATAAATCTGGCCTTGTGTGATGAGCTCCAGTAATACTGATAACTGAGAATAAAGCCTTACATTTTGGGTCTCTCACTGCTGTGGCTTAGCCAACAGACATTCCTTCCTGTGACAAGGAACAAAACCCAGTGCCCATGAAGAGCAACCTCACAACATCTTTCTTCACAAAGGGTTTTGTTGTGGAACAAAGAATTAACGTGTAATATCTTAGAATTAGCAAAGAATCTGATGGCTTAGTAGATACATGTCAATCTTCATTCTTGGACTGTTAAGTAATTCTAGCTTTACAATGGCACTATATTTGGCCACAGTCAAATGTACAACATGACAAAGTACATTTCTGTAAGCTCTTTAAATGTACTGAGTATTTCAAAATAAATACAATGGCATAAATTCTAAGCTATGTTCTCCAGGTTTCTTTCAAATGAAGACAGAAGAAAATGAGAGTGACTGCCCTATGGAGAAGCCCCTGGAACTTTCACATCAAAGCAAGAAAAAAGTCTATTCATAACTCAGTGGGTTGTTTTTTGTTGTTGTTTTTCTTTCACATTTGAATTCTTATCTTTGTCCTTTGGAATGCTGGATCCTTAGAGGATGTATAAACAACTATGCTGGACATGGATTTACAAAGTTTACATAAAATAGCACAAGGCGAAATGGTTTCACAGAAGTCTCTTGTGACATTTCTGCCATAATACCTCACAAGCAGCTTTGCTCATGGCCTAACACGAATCTAGGAAGGCAATATCCATCTCCTAAAGGATAAGGAACATCCTAAGAAAGTATGACTGGGGATTCCCAAATATGTCTTCACATTAGACTGATTTATCTTTGAAAGGCTCTAGCATAAGTTATACATGGTCTCCAAGTCTTACATTCGGAACTATAGTACAGTAGCACCACACACAAACATCTTCCATTTCAGGAAAAAAAAGAAATGTGTTGCAAACATTTAGGTAAATCTCTTACGTCTTTTTTTTTTTTTAATACAGAATATAGTGGCAGAGGAAAACACAACAATATTTATCCCAAAAGCCATGGAAAATAGGAAGATAAAGTGCTTTTTTCCCCCTTAACCATGCCTTCAGATTTTGATGTATTTTCCATTTAAAGAGTGTTGAGCTTAGCAAAGTTGTAATGTACACTGTCAAAAAGCTCGGCCACAGGTTAGTGCTGTTTCTTGGTAGTCATAGTACAGGAATGATTTCTAAAATGTGCACTGAGAGCACTGCTGTTGTCTTGACCTTTTTTCTATGTCTGCTGAACAAGTATATCTTATGCATAGAATTCTCTCCAGCCTCCTGGACTATGTCTAGTCCTTATACATATTGGGAAATAGGAAATCCCACAATAGGAACACAAAGAAAAGGAATTTGCATGTATATTACTTTAAAACTACTTCAGCTTGACCTTTCACGAAGAATGGTTTAAAGGCTGAATTCTCTGACTGTGAATGCAAAGGTTAATTGTCTTTATTGAGTATTGCTGATTGGGCCCTACTAAACCATGACAGTTTCTTGGAGGAACATTAGCTAGAGAAGGGTAGGAGAGAGCAGGTTTTGCATTAAGAAGACAAATCCCACAGTATCCACACTAAGATGTCCACGTCCCGAATGGAGACACAAATAAATTAAGTAGACTTCCAAAAGAATATGTTGAGTGTTATAGAGTACTATACTTTTCATTATGGAATGACTAACTTAAAACAGAAATATAACCACCAACCTAGTCTCATCAAAAGTCCTCCCACACCACATCAAGCACATGAGTTTCTCTGGCTCCTTCTTTTAAAACAAAACCAAAACAAAACAAAAAATTACAGAATTCCTCTGGGTATTAGTTCTCCTGTTAAATGTTTATAAATAGTGAAGTGATTTACATGTTTAAGACTACAAACCTACTGAATCAATCTCTTGTTTAAACTCTTGTGGTTTGTTTGTTTGAATTCCTTTATCAAATATTTCATAAATTACATAAATCGCACTGGAAGACTATTATCTCAAAAACTCATCTGTGAACAGTTTCATGCGGATATTAAGTATGTAGTTTTATATCACCAGGAAATGTAAAACTGTAAACAGACTATAAATATTTTCTCATGAACTGAATAAAGAAATGCAGCTAATGTTTACAAGCTGATTCAGAAATGCTGTAGTGTTTAACATTTTTTACATATTAAAAGTAATAATTTCAAGACATTTAAACACACTATTAAAAATAACATTGTGGGATTGTAATGAAAAATTCTCACTGAACCAGCATCTTCAAGTAATAAGAAATGGTTTGCAGGATGTTTTTAATTCCATCATGCTAATAATCTCACTTTTATCGTACATTCAACTACAAACAAACTTCCCTCAAGGAAAGTATCAGAATGTTTTATAGACTACAAGAAATACTATCTCCCACTATCTAAGACCGTACACAAATGGTGGTTACTAAACAAACATAAGAGAAATGGTCACCATCTATGTTAAAGGAATTGTATGCCAAATGACTGAACAAATGTGAAGGACAAAATCTGTAATGGCCTATCCACTGTCAGTGAAAATCACAAGTCAACAGCGGTTCAGCAAAAACAAAGGCCTGTCCACTCTTCTTTGCAAACCAAACTCGGACAATTTCAAGTGATTAAATACAAATGCATCAATGTAAGTTTTGTATACATCAAATGCAAAGTTTGTAAGCATCATTCCTCATATTTTATACATACACACAAATTACAAAGCCCAATAATATACATAAAACTCAGAGCCATGCAGTTTCATGTATGTTCAGAATGTAGGTATAGACAATGACGTATACTTCAGGTCATAGAAAGTGCTTCACAACACTAAACCCAAGACTACAGTGCAACCACTACAGAATTATTTAGTCTGTGTTTTCAGTACTACTCCTTTAAAACAAAAGCCCCATAGACTTGTGAGTTAAAAAGTCAGAGGAAAGTTCATATATGCATCTGAGACAGAAGATGAGACAGATCAAAGGAAAATCAGAACAGCTCAAGAGAGTAGTCTCTCTTTTCAATACTGATCTGTTTCATCGGGAATTCATGCATGGACTAGTAAGGGAAAGCACACCTATCCGCATCAGCAGGTATAGCACACAAGATACTTGATCCGTTTTTCATAAAATGACCTTTCAAAACATATATTCATTATACATCATTATATATATAATTCAGAATTCATAACAATCATTGTAATAAATAACACACATTTCAAATTTATATTTAATGCCTGATCTGAGATGTCTAAAACCTTTATACACCACTTAGTATATATTTTCAATATCATTACTACGTATTATCATTAGAGCCAGTACATTTGACTTGTAGTATTAGTAGAGAAGTTTTCACTATTATTTTTGATACTTACTGGTATACATTTGTCATAGTGGAGGAAGCCAAGTATCATGGGAGTATCCATCCTGTTTCTTAAATTCTTGGCAAGTTCTGCTGTAACACCCTGCTGCAATATTTGGCATCCTTCATGAGCCCTCCGCGCAGCAGGGATGCAGGAGGGAGCTCACTCAACACCGCGGGACCTACAGCTGCCGGCTGCCTGTACATTCCGACTCCATCCCTTTAGTTTGGCAAGGGACTGCGTTACCCCAAGGGAGAAGGAACGGAGCACTTAAGTGACTTTAGCTCTCCTGAGACTAGCCAGAAACTGATGAAAGCTCTCCGCGACTCCGAGCAGCGTTGGAGCTGCTCTTCACTGTGCCCAGCTACAGCAAGGCCACCAGCCGGGAGCCGGTTTCAGTCCCCCAAGAGTTTTGCCCCCCTCACATCGCTGCTGATGGGGAAGCGGCCGGACGCTCCGCACTGCGGGCAAACCCAGAACTGCCGGAGCAAGGTGCGCGGCGGCTGCGCATCGCCGCTTGGCACGGGGCGGTCCTGTTAGGGCGGGAAACTCCTGCCGGCGGCAGCGGGCGCGAGGCGAGGAGGCGCGAGGCGAGGAGGCGCGAGGCCAACGGCCGTGCCCGTGCCGCCCCCTGCCGGTGACGGGGCGCAGCCGCCCGCGCTCGTGCGCCCGCCCCGCGCGACGCCGCGCCCGGTTGGAGGTCGCACCCGCAGCACCCCCCCCGCGCCAGCAAAACACCCTGGAGAGCCAGGGGAAAGCACGGTGCCGAAGTGGCTCGTCCCAGAGAACTGCCCCGGCCCCAACAGCGTCTACAGAAATGCCTCCTTTAGAAGCTCTTCTCACTCGAAGGAGGGGGAAAAAAAAAAAAAAAAAAAAAAAAAAAAAGTGCTGATGCTTAGGAGCGGGGCCACTTCTCAGCTGCGCCGCTTTGCTCAAGGTCGGTCAGCCTGTACACTCTGCAACATTAGTCTTAATTGCAGCACGGATGGCTACGAGATTAATGGAAGCCCCTTCCTCTACACCAGCCCTGTGCTGGGTGCCCCGCTTACAGTGGGACATGTTTCTCATGCTTAAAGGACAATTCCTGCAAAGTGCTGCCCCTTTTTAGTGTAAACATATTTTCTTCAAAGACCCTTTAAAAATAATCCCTTGAAATAAAACTTTTTTTTTCCCCCTTAATTGGAATACCCAGCTCCTGTCTTTCCCACACCAGCTGTCTCCTGTAAATCTTGGAAGGGCTGAGGAAGGAGGCAGAGGACTCTCCGGCTCAGGCAGGCAGCACTTGTGGTGGTACTTGAAGCACTATGAAGATCAGTGGTTCTCAAGCAGTTGTTTTATTACCTTCTCCGTCCTGCGCTTCCATCACATCAAATACCCAAGCAGTGCTACTGTTCTGGTGTGCCTTTCCCTAAGCGATTTAGAGCAGTTGCAAGCAAGACTCGGGGGGTGAATCAATCTATTAATTGATGTCTTACAGACAAGTACTTTGAGATCTGGCTTGTCAGAGAAGAAAAGGAGCCCACGGCAGCACTTCGGTGCTCACCAGAGTTCACCGCCCCAGCGGAGAGCCCTCCTCCGCCGCGGGGAAGCCGGCGCCCTGAGTGGGTGTCCCGAGGATGGCCGTGCATACGGCGGGGGAGGAAGGCTATCTTCCCCTTCCTCTCCCATCACTTGCTTAGCCGTACAGCGATACCTCCGCCACTCCCGTGGGGAGATGTGTGTCCCCCCGCCCCTCCCTGCCCCTCCGGCTCCTGTTCGGACGTTGCTCCCCTCCCGCCCGCGGCCCCGCCGCAATTGCCCCCTGCGTCCGTCCCCCGCCCCACCCTCTTTACCCCCGTATAGACGGATAGAGAGATTTATGTTACTGCTATTATTATTTTAGCCCAATTTCGCTCAGGGCTGGGGGGGGGGGGGGTCTAACAGCAGGTGTGGGCAGGCTCTCCATCCCCGCAAAAGAGCATGCTCAGCGCTCTCAGGCATGCTCCTTCAGCAGGGAGGGAGCCAGAGCTGGGCCGGGGGCGGGGGAAGGTGGTGGAAATCCTCACACTTGCACCGTCCTAATGCAAAGTTTTATTGTTGAGGCGGCCCCGGAGCCGGGGGCTGACCCAGCGCCCCCTGCCTCGAGCCCCGGCGCCGCTTCCTCGGCTCGGGGAGGGGACCTGGGCGCCGCGCCGAGGGCGGGCGGATGAGGGGGGGTTCCCCCTTGCTCCCGGCGGCGAGGGGAGGAGGAGGAAGAAGAGATGCCCAGGCGAGGAAGGCTTCAGAGGCAACTTCTGCCGGGAAACCCGCAGGTCCGCTATCACCTCCTCCCAGGGCGAGATTACTGCTGCGCCCGGCGCTGCCCCCAGTGCTGATGCAATGCCTAGAGCACACGGGCAGCACCATCCCCATCATCACCACCATCATGACCATCATCATCACCATCATCAGCATTATTATTATTAATAGTCTTATGACGACGCTCGCGGCCGCGCAGGTGGAGGGGAAAGCCGCGCTCGGCTCTGGCGCCTGCCCTCCAGCGCATCCCCTCACCGCGGGCAGCCTGCGCCCGGCTCCGCACCCCCGCCCGGGGCTGCGGGAGCCCCGCGCATCGCACCGCCCCGCGCCGCGGGAGCCCCGCGGAACGCCCCGCGCAGCCCCCGCCCCCGCGGCCGGGCAGCGGAGAGGGCAGGACAGGATCCAGCCCAAATCATAATGACGGCACCCGGCGTGTCGCCTACCTTGAGCTCCTCCGTGTCCAGGTTTGCTGATCTGTCCATAGAGCGCAACTGAGCGGAGCGGATGGGAAACTAGGGAAGTTCTGCCAAAAAAAGAAAAAAAAAAAAAAAGAAAAAATAGGAGGGGGGAATCTAGTCTCTCAGTTTCCAGCCTAAACTCAGCCTTGTCCTCCAAACCCTGGCAGCTCCCCTCAGTCTCATTCTCCGCGATCACGCCTCCACCAGTTAAAATAAATAAATAAATAAACAAATAAATATTTCACTGTTTAAAAAAAAAAAATAACTCCCTCAAGGATTAAAGCGACAGGTGATCCTTCCCTGATGAAAGAGATTCGCGTCCTCTGGCAATGAAAGGAGGAGACAGCACACATACAAAAAATCCACTCAGTTTAAAGATTATTTTTTTCTTCTGCAATAAGCTCAGAAACCGGCGAATCGCTGCATCCCGAGAAAAAATCCTGCTTCTCTGGACAGCATCATGCAGCAAATTTCAAGCAAATGTGTTCAAACTGAAGAGAATAGTACATGATAAAAGCCTTTCTCCGTCATGCCTACTCTGGTAGCTAATTTAGCACCCTGTGATCGCAAGACATTAACGATGAACAATTTCGCTGACAAGATAACAAAATCCCCCAAGTCCTGCATAGACCCAAAAATTGTGTTGCAGCTAAAGGTATTCTCTCAATAATAATAATAATAATAGTAAAAAAAAGAAAGTCTGTAGGGGATGGTCTTCTTTGAAGGTTATGCTAAAAGAGTTGAGAGGAAAACAGGAGGTGGATCTCTTGCAGAAGAGAGAAGGGAGAGATTTCCCCCTGCGTTCCTGTTTTACTGTCCTTCACCGCCAGGTGACTGGCTTCCCTCCTTTCGCCTCACGGCCCGTACGGGGGGGATTTCTCAAGCTCCCAAAAAGCAACATTTCCTTCCCGAGCAGAGCAGCCTCTGGGTCTTAACGCCGGCAGCCGCCGCGCCGCCAGCACCGCCCCGCCGCGGCCCGGGGGCGGGCACGGCCCCCGCCCGCCCACCCCTCCACCCCTCCGCGGGGCCCCGGCGCCGCCACCCTCGCCAAATGGCTCCTTTCGCTAGACCCACGTGTCTTGAATAACAGCCACACTCACCCATGTGAGGAGCTGTTACTGCCTCACGTATCGCTTCCTATAAAATATATATATATATTTATATTTATATCTGCAGGTGAGTCTAAATTAATAAGGTGATGGGAAACTTCTCAGTCTTAGGCTTGAGGTGCGCAGTTTTTGTTCAGCCGTTGAGTGTGTCATTAATGTGCTGCACCTTTGGTGGTGCAGCATTTCTGATGGCACATGGATTAAGTCGGAGGCTCTCTCAGGGTCTTACTTTCCTAATCTCTTTTTCCAAAGGATTCACTGTCTTGTGGCTCTTATATCACTCCAAGGAGACTTACAATTAGATGTAAAACTTCAGAATTCCTCCCCACCAAGATCCTGATTTTAGCACGGTCCTCTATTGTAAATCTGTCACTTGCAGTTTTGGGCAACAAGGCTGTGATTTTTGGTTTCCTGCTCTCAGTCTTTCAAGGGCCTTATTTGTTAACTCAGTGAATAACAAATTCAAAACTATCACTTTCTAGTACTACCACCTCCTTTCTACACCACTTTAAATAGAATTAATATTCCTGATAATTTGACATAAGTAGACAGATCTAATAGCTCAAAGTGCATACTCCCTTTCCAGTTCAATATAGATTTATTTGCAGCTTCCAACACTTCAAGGATAACATAATCTTAAGACCTGGTTGATGGCCAGTGATGGCCATTTCTGAATGCTGAATACAGCCTTCATCTTCTGGAAAACTCTACAGATGCGAGGCAGGCACAGGCAAATGACATTTCTCCTCAGCTCAAGTTGTACATGACTTCCAGGTTCATTGTGAATGCACTGTAAATATTATTAATCCAGAACTGCAATTTGTAAATATTAAAGACGTGGTCTGGTGTTTCTGTTTGAGCCAACAGACTCATGTAAAAATAAAAGACTGCCAAAGTGGACACTAAATGAAGCTGCTGTAGGACCTGGAGAAATTTTAAAGAGTGTTTTTCTCTGACAGAAAAGTACCACCCTACCCACTGCCTGAATAAAACCTGGAGAGACCACACTGAAGGAAAACCTGTCTCGGCACTTCTAAGCCTCCCCAAATGTGTCAATATGCAGCCCTGGCAAGAGGAGAGCGCTGCTCCAGTATGTGACACCAATCACTGGACATAGTATAAGAGAACCGTGGTGCCCTGGCAGGTGCCACTGGATAACCACAAGACCCCTGAGCCTCTCCATACATTCACATCTGTTTGCTTGGCTCTTAGTAGACCAACAAGCAGCCACATAAAATTCAGCTCTATAAAAACAGCAGGCTGCAACACTGTGAACTTCTGCTGTCTTGTTGCTGCCACACCACCAACTTGCTTGAATGGGGCACTCCTCAGTTTGCTTTCATATTGGCACAAAATATGTGACAATGTGATACATTTGAGAATCCTCTGCTGAATTTGGTTGATATTGGTCAAGAGTTCAGGGAAGAGACAAGGGAAATTGACAAGACAATCATATAAGACTAATTTCCTTAGAAAACAAGGCAAAACAAATTGATTTTTGCAGTAGCTTGACTAATATTTTAAAATATGTTCCACTCTTCATAGGTAATATATCCTCACAAGTGTCTTTAAAAGTGTTTTTTATTGATAACGCAGGCACTCTGAAGTTGATTAATACCAAACTTATAGTTGCTTCAAATATCTTAATTTTTTATCTTGTGAATAATCTGTAAGCCATCTGGTTTCTCATTGCAGGGCCCTCATTCAGAAGATAGGGATGACATTTTCATCCTAATTATTCATGTATGGCCCTACGTCTTAGTTGTTGCATACAGTGTGGAATTACAATTTTCCTTAAAGAGGGCTTTCCATTTCATTCAGCGCTGTTAACAACTGTACTCTGCGTAAGTGTCAACGCAAAATTTTACTATAAGGGTAAATATTATCATTACCATTAATACAGAGGAAAACTGAAACCAAACCAAGAGGCTAGATCCAAAGAGGAACCAGCTAATCTTTAAGCAGATCACAGTCAGAGCTCTGAAAATGAGCCCAGAGCCTGGTGCTTCCAAATGAGCATCTGGAAATGAAAAACACGAAGCAAGCAGCAGTCTGCAGAGTCACCGAGCAGTGACTTTGACCTTTGGCCCTTTGTTCAGCAGGTCAACATGTGACAGACCAATGAAAGAGTTATTTTATTTTGTGTAAATCCAGCTGCCTTAGCTACTGTATCACCTTTATTCATGTATACATCTGTTTCATTCGTCTGCTAAGCCTTCCAGCTTTTTTTTTTTTTTTTCCTCAGCCAAGAAACCACTATGCAAAAGTCATTCACTGCCTAGTCCTATGTCTTTCCTGTGCCCGAGTCTGCTTATGTCAGGCATTCCTGGTAAGCATAAGTAAGGATTACATATAGGATATAATTAAAGATTGTATTGTCAGGATATAGTTGAAGACTGTATGAGAAAGAGAATCCTGGAAGAATAAGCATCTTTAAAAATTGAGTGTTTAACTCTGAAGTAGTTGACTTAGGTTAAAGTCGAGTTAGGTTATTTTTAATATTTAGTCTTCCAGGTTGTTTTGTGGGGTTTTTTTCTTCTTTTTTCTTCTTTCTTTTCCCCTTTTATTAAGGCTAAACAGACTTGCTTTCTGGAGATCCTTGTTGTATGTTTTTGTAGCAGAGTTGACTCTGAAGTACAAGAGCAGGATAGAGAACATATGCAGGACTTTGCAATGGTCACCCAGGTCAAAGCACAATTTTACTCAATCTGGAAAAGTTGCCTCCTGGACTTAAGAAAATTAAATTCCGCAGTCATTTAAGACTGCATGCAAACAACAGGGGAGCATATTTTCCTAAATAAAGTCTGCAAAACATTTTTATAAACATAAGGTATTAGCAAGCTAATGCAGGGATTGCAGCCAAGTCCCCCTGTGATACATCCAAATAGTGAGCAAGTGCGGTTCAAACCTGTGCTGGAAGCACTGAGAAGTTTCAGCTTTTCAGCAACAAATCATGCTTTTTAAACAGGCACAGTAGTTCCAGTGCTAGATATGCAGAGACAGGCATATGTCGCAAATAACATGGCACAGAGTGGTTTGTCTTCCCATCAGCACATTGATCTCATCTTTTAAAGAGACCTTTTCTCAGATTGAGGAGTTTTCAAGGTAGGGTTGCCTAGAAGACTTTCTTGGGTGGGTTTGTATTCTCTAGGCACACATAATTTACTGGGTTGCTTTAGGCTCTTAGTATAGCCTATGCAGGAAGATGAAGGCTTTCAAAGGGTGTTGTATTTCATAAAGGTCTGAAACATCTCTGAAAGTGACTGTTTCTTTCTGACAGTACAGGGAAATCCTGAAGTTAGAAAGCTGAATATAGGACCACATGCTCAGTAACTTACTAAAGATATGATTGAACTCAAGCCAGGGTTATACATATGCATCTGAAAAAAGTTGTCAATCGTAATGAAACCATGAAAAATGATGGAAACACATAGTAAAGCCACAGGTGTTATGTTCTCTTGTTTCTCATCCTTTTAAAATACAAAGGACAATTTTCCAAATGTACTGTTAGAAAGAAGGAAAGAATAATTCAAAAGCCAATACAGATACATTTCAGAGGTATCTTCCATTCTGAAAAAAAAAAATCCAACCCACCACTCAAACCCACAAACCTAACATTTAAGGCAAGAATACAGACTTAGCATCCAATATGAGAACATATAAGTACTCATATAGTTCTTAAACTGAATGACTACGTATTTCCCAAGTCGTAAGGGAAATCTGTATAGCTGAAAATGTTTTTTATACTGCTCCACAATGTGTATTTTTTTTTTAGTAGTGAATGCCAGGCTAAGATATGTATACATATGTTACATTATAATTGTCTTTTAGTAAGAGTATTCTGAGTCACATCAAATTGGAGACCATTGGGCTGATGTCAATAAAATATCAATCTCTCTCCCATGCTTCAGAACCCATCACAAGCTGGAAAGAATAATTTTCCTTGGCCTTGCAAAAGCTTCTAAGGTGCAGGGGGCTCACAAACCTTTGTTGTGCCCTGGGGCTCATGAAAGCTAGGAATAAGGAAGAACTATAACACTACAACAAGAAAAACAGAGCAAAGAGAAAATAAATATGTTTCCCATGAACTGTTACATTTAGCTTTATCATGTGACCAACTAAATGTGTTGGCAACTAAAATGTCTAAGACTCATCCCAATCATTCTGTTCATTGCAGAAGTAATTTTATATTGAACAAAAAAATCAGATATTTAAAGATATGTTGTGGATGATGCTCTCAGTTTGCATTGACTTGGAGTTATTATGGTCATGAATACAAATGAATATAGTTGCAGCACTATACTGTGTGTTGGTTTCTAACTTGTGGGTCATATAATTTTTTCTAGGCCACCCTTCTATGTCATCCTAGAAAAGCCTACAAATCTTTTGAATGTATGAATGGAATCTGAAGGCAAATAGAAAAGCTGGAGGGAAAAAAAAAGGCAATTAATAATATGGAAGTCTTAAGAGATGAAGTAGGTTGACTTGACTTAGGCTTGGAAAGTTCAGGTGCTGCCTTCCCAAAACTTTTGGGCTTGCGTTTGTCATCACTCCACCTAATCCAAATAACTCTTCCTCTTTTTCTTCATCCGTATGCTGTTTCTTTGTCATTTTCCAAAGACCTTACCACTAACTCCTTGCAAAGTTACATATGAAGACTCCAGTATAAGGCCTATTTGAAAGCTAATAGAGAAGAAGTAGTTCTTAACCTTCTAACACAACTAATTTAGATTGCGTTCACTCTTAGGAGTTGAGATTCAGATGCTGCCTATCAAACTTACAGTTCCCTGATGTGTTAGAGATTGTACAGTAAAAACAATACTTGTTGAAAAAATTCTTTATAATGCCCAGTTTGCCATTTAAATTAACATGCAGCAGCAATATGATATTCAGAGAAAATGCAAGCTGATATCAATAAGGAATTATTTTTTTCAGGGCAAAAATAAGGTAGTATTTGTCATGAAAATATGCATTTTCTGCCAGATTGCTCGAAGAGATCAAATTTATGCATAGAATAGTCCAACTGAGAGATGACATAGTTAGGAGTACTACTTTTGCATTGCAGTGACCTGCTCTGTGACCTTATGCAATTCAATAACTCTCTTCCCTTATTGTTTCAGTTTCCACAACTGTAAAATGAAGGAAATTATACTGTGTGAGTTTATGAATGAAAGAGTCTGCAAAGTATTACAATATAGTAATCCAAATTGCAGTCTACCAGTTTGGATATTCAAAAAAGAAACACTGTTCACACTTCCAGTTCAACAAATTACAATTTTTCTGTAGCTCAAAGAATTTAAGGTATTCTAATAATGCATAATCTATATGCAGAATTATTTTTAATGCATGTGGATTCCTGAAAAACTAAGCTTCGTAGCAAAATTATTTACTGATCTCTAGCAAGTAATGTGAGCATTTTAATGAGTAAATATGCAAATAGATAATTAGGTTGAAAAATCTGTAAACTTTTAGCTCTAATTAAAATAAATGTTATGAATCAGGAAAAAAAGTCCCACTTCATGGAGGAAGAAGCATCCATTTTCTAGTGCACTGCTTAGAGAAGTTGGTCATTTCCATACAAAATAAATAGTTTCAGAGTATGTTCAGTTTTGTCAGAAGGTAAATGCTTTTTACAACAGTGGTATTTAGACTGTAAGCTCTTGAGGACAGAGACCTTTTCTTTTTAATATCCAGAAAGTACCATGCAAAGATACATGTATACATTAATATTTAATACCCAAATATTAATAATACCTCTGAGTGAGGAGCATACTTTCTCACAAAATCATGTTAGACTACAGCTTGGAATGTAAATATAACAGCCTTACAATTGTAACTGGAGCTATTCCAAAGTAATACCAAGAAATACCTGAGTCCTGTGTATTTGCAATCTGTACATATTTGTAAGTCAGATTTCTGAGTAGATGGGATTTGTGTGGTTTGAGATTGTGCATGTCTATATGTGTGCACGGACACCTCTCTGAGCTCCGTTAGTAACCTTTGAACCTAATGACCAGCTTCAACCTACAATAATAGAGGACTTAAATAAATTCTACCACCTATTTTTGAAAGTAAACAACTTTAAATAGGAGAGAACAAAGCCCATGCTAACACCTCGACTAAAGGGACAACTGCAGGCTGAAGTCAGTGTACCTTACTAGGTATCCAAAAATCTGCAGGAAAATGGTAAATTTAAAAAGCTCTAATTATAAATTTATCAGACTTGAAAGCAGTGCCTACTCAATCAAGCTTAGTGCCCCTTGCTGATCCTCTTATGTCTAGCAATGATAAGTCTTTGATAAAAAGCTGGTTTTGCAGTTATGTTTATCTCTCCAGTGGATTCTCTGCTGTCTAATTAGGGGCGAGCTTGTGTTGCAGCCTTAGTATAATTCAGTTAAAATGTCAATCAATCATAAGACAAATTTAATGGAAAACAGGCTTTGTTAGGTGCAGTGCTCAGACAGCTGCTTGCTACACATTGTTTAAGGGTATTGCTATACTTACTAAATGTATATATTTAATTCTCACTATATGCTCTTTAAAAACAAATATGTGCTATTTTATCTGTTTTAATGCCTTCAACAGGCCTGCTTGCATCAATACAGCTTGTAAACAATAGCATGTCAATTGTATTAGAGTGTATGAATCTGGTTCTGCTTCTTATTACAAAAAAAAAAAAAATCATTAAGAAGCATTTCTGTTACTGGACTGAATGCAGCTGGCCACACATCCTGTAGTCCTGTCAAATGACAAACACAGCCTGGAGTTCCCATACATGTCTTTTGGGGCAATACGAAAAGCACATAGCTTGTTTATTTTCGTATATATTAGGTTATTGGTCTAAGTTACTGCTGGATGTGTATTCCGGCATACTGCTGGAATTTAGCACTCAAACTTTGGTTTTGCTGAAATGGTGTAATCAAAGAATCACATTATATTGGGTTTGCACGGTAAGGTTTTGGTAGTGGAAGGGCTACAGGGCTGGCTTCTGTGAGAAGCTGCTAGAAGTTTCACAGAATCATAGAATCACAGAATGTTAGGAATTGGAAGCGACTTCAAAAGATCACCTAGTCCAATCCCCCCGCTGGAGCAGGAACACCTAGATGAGGTTACACAGGAATGTCTCCAGAGCAGGAGAAGCCACAACCTCCCTGGGCAGCCTGTTCCAGTGCTCTATCACCCTCACTGGGAAAAAAGTTTCTTCTCATATTTAATTTTCCCCCATGTCTGACAGTCAATGCCAGCCAGCTCCAAGATGGAGCCAATGCCAGCCAAGAAGGAGCCCATCAGTGACTTTGGTAGCACCTCTAGGGTAATATAGTTAAGAAGGGGAAAAAACTGCTGCACAACAGCAGCTGGAGAGAGGAGTGAGAATACGTAAGAGAAACAACTCTGCAGATACCCCAGGGGTGCAGCCTGTGGGAGGGACACATTTTGGAGAAGTACGTGGAGGACTGTCTCCTGTGGGAGGGACCCCACACTGGAGCAGGGCAATAGAGTGAGGAGGAAGGAGCTGCAGAGCCAACGTGTGATGAACTGACCGTAACCCCCATTCCCCATGCCCCTGTGCCCCTGGGGGGCAGGATGTAGGGAAATCAGGAGTGGAACCCAGCAAGAAGGGAGGGGTGGGGGGAAGCTGTTTAAGATTTCGTTTTATTTCTCATTACCCTACTCTGATTTTGACTGGCAATAAATTAAATTAATTTCCCAAGTGGAGTCTGTTTTGCCTGTGACAGTAACTGGTAATTGATCTCCTTGTCCTTATCTCAACCCACAAGCCTTTAGTTTTATTTTCTTGCCCTTGTCCAGTTGAGGAGAGGAGTGACAGAGAGGCTTGGTGGGCACCTGGTGTCCAGCCAGGGTCAACTCACCATACTCATCTTGGGCATTTTCTATTCCTTTATGTACAGAAAAAGGTACAGAACAAAAATCATTATATACATCCCAGACAGCATTTAAAAAAATAAATAAATGCAGTAGGAACACAACATTACTTCAGGTCAAACTTATTCCGCATCTCTGCATTTGGGGAAATATTTAAGTGTGGATGCACTGTGCGTAACTGGCACAATGCACCACTTTTTGGAAGATGGTATCCCTAAGGAACAACAGTTCATCATGGAGGCTGCTGATAGCCCTTCCAATGCATAAATTATTCCTCTTTTCAGTGCTGTGCATATCTGAGGGCATAATCAAGTCTTAATGCTGGAGGGAGATACTTTTTGTTCTGAGAAATGAAGTTTGGAAAGAAGCCATTTTGCTTAATCTCTGCGAGGCATTACTCTTAAGTTTCATAAGGAAATCTTCTGCAGTTTCACTGTTCCTCTCAGGTTCAGGCAGACTCTGAGAATTTCTTGAACACTCTGCGACAGATGTAGGTTCCCATACTCATCTTCATTTCTGACTGATGTTCAGTAAACCTGCAACAAACAATGACTGGGTTGTTCTGAGGGTTTTAGTTCACTGCAGATTCTGTTTCCTCAGGCCACCAGCTCAAATCCAACCTAGTCCTAATAAATTACTATTAACGACTGTTTAGAGAGGTATGTGGCGTGCATTAATAAGCACATAGCAACTACAAAACTGAGCTTTACCACCTATTACTGCCATATATCTAACTGCACAGGAAAGGATGCTTTCCCAGAAAAGCGACATACAAGTTATGACTGAGTAGCATAGTGTATTTCAGACTTTCTCCCTTTTGTACTCAAGTGATATAAAATCTTAATGATCAAAAGATCTGTCTTAAAGATAACAAAAGACAAATAAGATGCCAGAACAGTTCAGGAGCACTTAAAATATAGCAGCTCTAACAGCAGTCTAATATGTGTTCACAGTGCTTAGCAGTTTTAGAGGGTTAGGGTTTGAATGTGTTGAATCAAGAGGCAGAAATAAAGGAATTTTAGGTAGCAGAAAAAGCTGAAACTACATCTTTGTATATGTTAAGAACTTCCTCCATAATTGTCAAGGCAGCACTTTTCACAAATGGAGAAAGGCTTATTTTTTAGGTTATTTTTAGTACGTCTTGTGTGTTCTTTCCCATCTGATAAAAGGAAAAGCAGATAGTAAATATTGCTGATTATAAAAATAGGGGGTTTATGACTGAAGATGAAATGTGACAAGTTAACCTTTTCAAGAAAGCTATGTTTAAGTAAATTATTAGCATCTGTTCTTTTATCTACTTTTTATAAGCCATTCATTCACCTACTAATATAGAGAGTGTATGCATAGGGTTATCTCTGACAGCAAAGATTGATAGCAGTAGTAATTCATTTTTTAAAGAAAACAGTACAAGCTCGATAGTGAAAGTTAAATCCAGGAATGACAGAATATTAACTGTGCTACTAACTTTTCTACTGCTGCTAATATTTTTCCATAATCCTTACCTACTTTTTCTCATTTCTTTTCGAAGGAATTAATACTGCCTCTTTGTGTGAGGAAAGTTTGCAGTGGATAGGAATTGCGAGAAACAAAACCATGAAACATTTCCAAAGGAAGGTTTCATTCTGAAGGACAAAACTTAAAACCAAACCAAAACAAACAACCAAAACCAACAACAACAACCACCAAAAAACCCACAAAAAATAAACACAAACAAAAACCCCCAACCTTTTTCAGTTAAAGATGTGCACTTGTCCAAACTATGTATCCAAATGACCGGTTTAGAGATTTTTTAAATCCTTCTCCACCCTCCTGTTTTTGCTATTCTTTTTCAGAGCATCGTATTTAAATTAAGCACTCTGAATCCAAGGAATGTATTTTTCATTTTTTTAGAACAAATAAATAAACTACTAATAATCATAGGAATACATCAGTGTTCTGAAATATTCTCTGACTTTATGCAAGTTTACATACTGAACTGTGTTACAAGCAAATGTGAAATGATCTTTTTTGATATTTATAAAACACAAATACATAGCACCTTCAGAAGTTCCTCCATCTGAAACACTAGAAGTGCTCACTGCAACTACTTTAGGTATTTCTACCGATGTCAGTAGTTCCAGCTGTTTTGCTCTGAAATGTTGTCCTTCTTAGTGGCTTGTAAGAGCAGCATCCAGCCTGTCTTTTATCTGCATGCCACCAGCTGGCCAGCCAGCATCTTTTATTTTTCCTATTTGCACCAGTAGAACATGCCTTTCAATAAGTCCAGTTGAAGACAAAATTTAATCATCTAAACACAGCCCGTATGAAGATAAATTGCTTATCTTTTTAAAGGTAACTACAGACGGAGTGAAAATGTATAAGGAAGTTATTTTTATGTATAATACGCATGTCTTCTGGAGCAATGCCTATGAACACGCAGTCTCACATTTTGCTAGGATACATAGGCACAAACTGATGATGAAAACATGCTTATACTTAAGTTAGTGAGGAATGAGTACAGTGCAGAGATATTGACTAGGGACAAGAAAAATAATATTGTGCCAATTGTTGCAGTTTAAGAAACAAAACCAGAAATCAACAATTTTTTTAGATACATGTTGGTTGGCACTCAGACCATAAAGAGATCTTTGCTCATAACTTTTTATGTCCACTTCCTACTGACTTTTAACTTTAAAACAAATGGCTATAAAAAGTAAGATTGTGATTATTATGAAACTTCACTTTATCTCTTTGCAAAAGATATTCTCTCTGTCAATATGTTAAAATTCTAACTATGCAAGATGTAACTGAAATGTGAGAACATAGTTCTTTTTCAGGGTGTCTTTTTCCATTTCAAGATGGAAATTTTTTTAAAAAAGAAAAACAGGTTATTTTGTATTATTACTATTTTTCAATATTTGAGGCAGTACTTTTCTAACTGTCAGATATCAGATGAAAATCAAAACACTCATCTCAGAAAAACACAAGAGCATTTTATTTATGTTCTGTTGCACTTCATTCCTCTTCTCAGATTTCAATATTTTTGCAAATGTATCTCTATGTTAGATGACTAAGCTATTAAGTTACTCATAACAATTCACGGTGAGTCAGCATATGTGAATTCCAACCTGTTCTATATTTTATTACCAGGAATCGAGATTTAAGATCATACTGAACAAAAGGCAGAGGAACAGCAGTTTGAATTGCACAGTTCTTTTCTGAGGTGTTAAATCCATTTGGCTCTTTTAATGATAGACAGGTGAGATAATTCCTCCTGAACAGGGATACAGAGGTAGTTTATGCCACCAAAACTTCTTTTACGCTTCTGCTACCCCATCTTTCAATTTTTTCTATCTATTCTCATACCAGAAACCTGGCAGCAGACTTCTAGGGCAGAAGTCTAGCTTTAAAATAAAGTGGAAGAAAAATAGATGTTCAGACCAGTATCTTGTTTTATTCTTGCTAAAAGTGGGACTATTTCCCATTTTCAGGGTCCTTTCACAAGATGAACGAAAGAAAGCGGCAAAAGCATAGTGATGCCAAATTACAAAGAACTGGCTGTACAGGCAATCCCATCCTTCACTCCCTCTCTGCAGCTGAGGTTGTGCCGTCTGCCCTTTCAGCCTACTGAGCACTGTGCCGCTTGCAAAAACTCAAATTCAGAGCCCTCTTTTGTCAGAGCAGGTGCAAACCAGTGATATATGCGCAAATGTGCTAACCTCCAATATCTGGAGCATTTCAGGATCAAAAGCTGCCCCTCTTTTATGAAGCATGTGTTTTTTTAAATTTTCCACTGGAAGGAAAGAAATGCAAAACAACATTTCTGCTGGGTCACTGAAGAATTATGTGACCACAGCTGTCATGCCTAATGGATTAGTCCATCATCTCAGATCACAGATACTTGTTCTTTAATGAAAATTTAAGCATCTTTTTATGAAGTGGATAAAGAGAGCGGTGCCTTGAATGGGATGGAGTGGAATGGCAACAGTGCACTTAGGGGAGTGCGCAGGGCACTGCCAGTGTGTAATGCTGCTTCAAAACAGCATGGAAGGTTTTGTAGTTCCTCCTCATCAACAAACCTGTTTCACTTGGATTGGAGTAAACAATGAATAAAAGCCTGAAAATGTATTAAGAAAATAAGGATATTTTTAAGATCTCCACTTTTACTGTAGGTTGAATATTAGAGAGGCTTCTGAAGGAACTATAAGGGTGAGGGCACTTGGATGTGACATTGTAAAATTATTATAAATATAAGTATAATATTATAAAATGGATATAAAAATATTATGAAATGAGTATGTGCAAAATTGAATGACTCTCAAAGGGATAACTCGGTATGCTTTTGTCGAAGTAAACTGTGTTTGTCAGTGTCCAAGATGCTGATTTAATTGCCTCCTCCGAATACCCTTTCCCCTGCTCGAGACCCTTGCAAGGGAGGGATACCATCTCCCACACCTCCAGCTGGTACAGAAGTGTTGGCCCTCATTCCTGCATTTTGGTATTCTGGGAAATGTAGTGTAGCAGTGAAGTGGCCATTTTACATCTGCTCTGCTTGTTTGTAAATAACTGCATTTAAAGTAAGGGATGTTCAGGATAAGGGTGAAGTCTGCATTGCATGTTAAATCCAAGAGAGGCATTTTCATTAACGAACAAAGAGCCTTTAGATGAGACACTCTAAGAAAGCTCCTTTTATAAAATGGAGGGTGCTAGAAAGTGTGTCTCACTGCCACTATCACCTAATAGAGGTTATGCACTGATAGAGGGAACAAGGGAGCTGGCAAAAGCTTGTCTCTTGCTGTCAGTTCCAGGCTGCAGGCTTTTATGTTCATTTGTAATGCAATCAATAAGGAATAGCTTAAATTGGGCTCTAGAAGCTTGATTTTAGAGTTTGCTAAATTTCTCTTTTAAATCTGTTTAAAATAAAAGAGAAGTTTCTATGGAAACCTTCCCTTTTATTCAAGAAAAATATCTCCAAGTCTCCCAGGCACCGTCTCTGCCTCACACAACCAGGGCTGGCTGGATCCTTGCCAAGAGCTGCCGCGCTCCCCCATACCTGCTGTGCCGGCACAGCGCCGGGCAGCACGGCAAACGCCTGCCGGTGCCTCCTGTGATACAACTAATTTAGCCTCTTCCATCACCTCCGATAGACCCAGGAGGTGATGGCCTCTATTCATACTCTCCCAGCTCCCAAAGCGGTTGGCAGTGAAGGAAATTCCCTGCTGGTCTGGGAAGCCCCAGCACTAGATGTATCCCCGCTGCCCTGCAGCACTGCCTGGGGCAAGGGTACCCAGGCTGGGAGAGCAGAAGCCACGTGGCTCTTGGAAGTGGGAGATGCCGGCCACTTCAGTCTTCCTAGGAGGCTAGGTGGCTTCCAGGACTCAAAATTGTTTGTTCACATAAAGCTTTGGATGTGGAAAACAAAAAAAGCCTTCCCTGAGATAACCTCTCTTTCTGAATTACAAAGTCTTAGGGTATTTTTCCCAAGTAATGCAAAAATATCTGTTGATATCAAAGAAATAAAATGACTGAATTATTTTGGTTAAAAGATATTGTTACCCACTGTTGTCATTAGCATCATCTGATAGATATGATTTCTTTGTTTCCCTGAACACAGAGAGCTTAGGGCAGTTTACCTGCCTAGAGTTCCAAAGTCTCCTTTCCAAAGGGTTCTTCTTTTTCTCTAAGCCTCTCTCCCCGCTCAGTTTGTGATGCTCTGAGATTTGTTTTGCCTGTTGATGCAAACCATATGCACTGCTGCTGCGTTTGAGATCCTCATCCAGTCTCCACTCCCATTACTCTGCCTGTGACCAGCCTTGCACAGTGTTATCCAACACAGGAGCTGAATCTGAATTACCCAACGGAAATTAGGCTTTAACAGGTTTTTAGATTAATCTTTAACTCACCATGACTAGTGCACTCACCAGCTTCACCCATCATTCATTCAGTATGAGCCATAACAGTTACATATGAAAAAAATGCTACAAAATCTGTTCAGAAAGAAACTATACCAGTTATTAGAAAACTACACTAGTGTAGAAAGACAGCAAGATAACAGTCAGATATAAACCATGGCTTCTCAGAACTCTGACAAAAACTCAAAGGTAACAAGCTGTATAAATGCATCAAATATTTTAGAATAGTGTTGTATTCAATTCCATATAATTTATTTTCAGCGCAGTGCTTCACTACCTGATCTATTGAATAAAGAAGATAATTCAGTTTTTCACTGCTTTATTTTTAAATTCAGGTTTAAGATGCCCAAGACTAGAGGCATATTTACAATTACTAGATTTTAAAAATAAAAATAGAAACTTAAAAAAAAAACTAATGCAAACTTTCCTCATCTAGAATTAGTTTAGAAGGGATCCAGATGATGGAAATATATGCATTAATATATTAGTGTTTTTCTAAACTTTATTTCCCTAGGAAATACAGGGGTGCTTGTTGAACATAATACATCCTTTACCTACCCTGGCTGGTCATTCCTCCTGTCTTAGGGGAATGCTGCCAAGAGAAAAGCTCCTGTGCATCTTCATTATCTGCTCCTGTGCAAGTCAGCTGCCCTAAATTAACAAAAGGGAGGTATTTCCTTACATGTGGAAAGGATTTTTCTTTTAAATTCCAGTTTTAGCTTTTTGTGTAATAATGCTTGGATAAAAGATCTCAGAAAACCATATGATTACCTTGGGAGTTTTTTTTAACACCTCCAATGATTAGGTAACTCTGCATTCATTCTGAAGCTCAGTGTAACTGAGCTAGCATAAGGGTGGTATAAAATAGGACTATTCAACTTTTTTGACAACTATGGCAAGATTTTATTATAGTGAGTTGCTCATGGACTGCAAAACAAACTTTATAGTGTGATGAGTCATTTGGTGGATTAACTCAAACTACGGGTCAAGAGTTGGAAAACAGCATTGTAATACATTAAGGGCTCCGTTACTTCGTAGAGATACCATGTGAACAAGAGCTGGAAGTTGATGTATTTGTTTATGCAGTTAGCAAAAGCTGCCATAATTCTTTCTGCATAAACACAAATTAAGCAAACAAGTGGCACACATTAAATTATTACTAGCATATAGTATGTTATTTTGACTGTATTATTTGTGCATGCTGGTCTCATGACTTTGTGATTACAGCTGCCAGAAAGAATGCTCTTTAACCTCACTGTCATCAAAAAGTCATTCAAATTGTGGCATTTTTAATGAAAAATTATACGATTTTTTCAGTGAGAGAAAAAAAATCCCATTAGGTAATGGTCAAAAGCAAAACCAAAATTGTTATGCTTGTTGATCTCACATTACAGGTATGTTTAATTAGTTCTTGTCATTTGGAGTCCCCAGGTGAAAGATCAAAACAATAGTTTTATAGTTCGAAGCCAAGATACAGCACTGGGATTTGCCAGGATAAACAAACTGCTTGAGAATACATGTATGATGATACACAGGGTTGGTTATCACCTGAATACAGGAAGTTTCAGAATACCCTTTATCTCATTCAAATGTCCTTATGGCTTTATGTTCACTCCAAACAATTGAAATGCCTGAAGACTCACTGGAATACTCTATCACAGGCCTTGTGATAACTCCTGCATTACTCATGTATAACAGCACTTCTTCATTTGTTCCCCAGATCACTGAGAGAAGAAAAACGAGGAGAAGGGAAACCTCTCTGGATCTCTTTTACTTACAGTACGTGTCAAACTCATACAGTATCTTTGTGTACGAAAATACATGTGAAACTTGGGTTCTGCTTCCTTGGCCTTCAGTCTCCTGCTTGGGATCTTCTGGCCGTTTATTCCTCTGTTGTTAAAAAAATGAAGAGAAAGTTCAACTTCTGCATGCAAAAGATGTGAATTTTTACTAAGTGACTTTGGATATTGTAAAAATAGAGTTTGACGGAATTGGACTTGGACTTTAAGAATGTTGACCACATAAAAAGAAAACTGATTTCCTTCATACCCAGTGAAAAAGTTTTCTTTTGCTCTTGGTTGTTCTTCAGCAGGTAACGGATGAGGGCAACAGAGAGTAATGACAATATGCAGTCCCTACTGCAGGCAAAGGTCTGAAGCTGGACACTCCCTATGCTGCAGCTACTCTTTTCTCAACTTCATCTTCAGGCTTCTGACTGTACTTTCTTATGTGTCTTTTACTCCACCTTGGCCAACTTTTGCAGGTTTCCCTGCTCAGAGAACCCCGCAGATCTCATCAACTTATTTCACAGGCATCTCACCAGCACCCAACTCATCTTTTAGCCCTTCACAATCCTTCCTTTGCTGCCCTTCTGGCCTTTGCAGGTTGCTGCCTCTGTTTGATTAGACAACACTTGTTATACTCTCAGCTGTAGTCCCATTGTAAGGGCATTTTCCAAAAGAGATGTCTTTTTATGTGCATACAGCTAATGGATAATGGCCCATTATCAAGAAGCTGTGACTGTGTTCATAGGTTTTCTTCCAGCAGTTAAAGTCTGTATTGTTGTTAACACACAAATTTCTGGAGCATTTACATAGAAGCAATTAAGGTCACATTCAGATGGACTATTATTGTACCTAATGGGTACATAATAGGTACTTAATAGATATTTAGGCACCTGTTATGCTTCTCGGTTCAAAAGAGCAAAATTATCAGCCTCTTTACTCAGGCCAAGTAGAGGAATTGTCGTGATGACTAAGACTTACAGGCATCCTGATGTCCCATGTTGTGGGCTCAAATTCATTGTTCTGGGCAAAGTACACAGGATTTCTTCTGTGCTTCCTCTGAAGTGTTTCTTCTTTTCAAACCTGAACTCTAGGACTTTGTGCAGCATCCTGGACTTGGTTGGTCCTTGTATGACAGGATCTGATGCAAGGAGCAAGTGACTTTATGACAAAATGTCATAAGCTACTTCGAGTAGACTGAAAAGATGAAGTCCTTTCCTCTAACATCACAGCAACCATTCACTTCATTTATTTTAAGACAGTCTAATCTGATGATTTTCTTCAGGGACTTTGTGAAAATTTCTTTGAAAACAAAACCCAAACAAAAATATATTTGCTATTATTCTGATCATAACCCAAATCAAAAGAAAGACTTAGTTGCTCCAGGTACAGAAGACACCATACTCCTATTACTGCTACCATTTTTCTTCTCTTTATGGTTGCACTGTGAACCCCACCTATGGTATAAAACAATCAGGCCACTGTGAGAGTTCAGTTTGAACAGGAGAATTTTGAACAAATTCATAACAACATCCTATTATATTTAAAAACATTTTGTTTCATAACATGATTATGCTGCTTCTGGCTCCTGTAGAATTGAGACAGTCCAAGGAAAATGTCCTTTCCTTTAATTTTCTTAAGTTTTGTAGTGACATACTAGCTTCTTAATGTTCTCCACTATTGACATCTAAACACAAAGTACAGGCTCTGTAATTTAAAACAGGAACCTTTTTGTTTCATTTAAACTATGAAAAGAAAAATGTAAAAGCTGTTAAAAGCACAGTTGCAAAAACTTTTAGTGTAATCTTTTTTCTTTAATATGCAAACTAGACCACAAGTAGATACTGCTTTGGTAGCTTGTAGAAAATAAGCACTTCTTGGTTTGTTACAGAAATATATTACAAGATTATTTAGTCACATTCCCAGTGCATTCATGCCTAAAACATTTTAAAACTTCAGTGGATTTTACCTTTGGAGCAGCACATAGGGCTGTTCATTTTCATCCTCCCAGCCTTCCTGGTCATGCAGATTTAAAGTAGCTGCCAGGAAACAGGCTGCCGTCCAGCGAGCTAGACAGAAGCCGCTACACTGGAGAGCAAATAAACCACAGGCCCTTGGCAGTGGTCAAATAGCCTGAAGGAAGCATTTTCATTAGCAAAAAAAAAAGCCCCAAACCAACCAACCAAAACCAAAACCAGCAAGCCCCCAACAGTCCAAAGAGTGTCTTCTGAAGCTGCAAAGTCAAAACAAAACAAACCCAGACGCTTTGTGAAAAAAATAAATATCTCCCCCCCAACCCGCACTTGATTAATTAAAATCAAGTTCAGTTAAGGAGTTGGCCACTTCCAGTTCACATGTGGAAATTCAGGCTCTCTCCTTTCCCTGCTTCCCCTGGCAGGTGCTTCCTGATGCCTGGGAGCAGCAGCGTCCATGTTCTCACACTGAGTTTGCTGAAATTAGGAAACAGCTATGATGATTTTTATTGGGAAATGTACTGAATTAATCATGGTAGTAAGATCAGTCTCATTATAGACAGAATGGAGGTAACCTTTTGCTTGAGCTATGGTGAAAACCACCTCTGTGTGGTTTTCGAGCACATCATCTTTACTGAAAACCATAGTTCTGGTGATAAAATATTTAAACCCAGCTCTCAGAGGGCCTCTAATTCTGCCTGTGGATCCCCACAAAAGTTCTTCAGACATTTCAGATATTCTGTTAAATCTCCACAGAACTGGTTTTTACTGTCTGTTGGTGGTGAAACTTTACACTGGGGGTGTCAAACTCGTTTTCACCTGGGGCCACATCAGCCTTGCGGTCGCCTTCAAAGGGCCCAATGTAATTTTAGGACTGTATAAATGTAACTACTTCTACTTCTGCTCTACACTGTCCTTTTCTGATGCAAGCTGAATCCCAGCAGCAGAATGTATGATTTTACACTTAAAGGTGAAGAAGAAAGTCTGAGTTTCTAATGCTGTGCTAAAAATGCTGCTTTGGCAGCTTGCAACCCAAATACTGCAAGCCAGAAAATAAACCAGATCAAAACAAAGCCCAATGACCCAAACACAGGCAGCAAGAACAACACGTTTTTTCAGAATTGCTTCTGGTCTTCCCTTCTGAACTCTTTCTCCCCAGAGAGGGGGATGCACAAAATCTCTCAGATCAGATGAGTCCAGCACGTGGGAGAGCCAGATGCTGCCTGACTGCCTGGTGGTGGCAAGGTGTAGACTTAAGAAAGCTCGTTTTCAAAGCTGAAAACGTTGAGGCTTTTAATCCTTCTATCTTTGCAGTGAGGAAAGCAAAGTCCACGAAATTCTGGATTTGAAGAAGTGCTCTTACACCATATTAAGGTATCAGAGAGTAAGTCTTGAATCTTACTCAATTGCAGCTGAAAGGCTGAGTTTAAACAGTTCTAACTTCATAAACCCTTAACTTGATTTGCTTCTGGCTTCTGGTCATTTTAAAAAGTCAAAGGCATACTGACATGGAAACTAAAAGGTAGAATTTGGGTTTTGTGGTTGGTAGACGAAAGCTGGTTTTTGTGTTCCTCAGTTTGTCCAAGGAGAAATGCTGTGGCATGGTCCCCAGGAAGCGTAACCTTGGCCAAAGATCCAAAGCTCTTTCTTAAGCTACAATTTAATTAAATTTTTACCTACTTTTCACATGCATTTATAAGCATCTTGTAAACATTTAATGACAAGTGTTTAACCATATCACATATATGCTTTTTTGTGTGAAAATTGAGCAAATACGTTACCTCATTGATGTTAAATTTTTACTATGTGTAAACTTGAAATTCTAGAAAATGAGTCAGCATAATTGATAGAAGTATTATGCCTCTTCTCTTTTCCTTTCCTTTCCTTTCCTTTCCTTTCCTTTCCTTTCCTTTCCTTTCCTTTCCTTTCCTTTCCTTTCCTTTCCTTTCCTTTCCTTTCCTTTCCTTTCCTTTCCTTTCCTTTTTTTCTCTCCTTTTTTTCCCTTTTTTCTTTTTTTCTTTTCTTTTCTCTGTCAAACCAAGTTAATTATCTGTAATCTATAGACACTGTTTAATATGTTAGCTTGCCGTTGGGGTATTCCCTTAAATTATCAGAATTCACAGGCCTACGTTTTTCCTTCTTCAGTTCCTCAAAATCAAGTACCTAGTATGGCCAGAAGACTGAATGTCTCTCACCTCAAAATCTGATGAGCTGACTTAGGTGAAGTAAGCTTAAAAAGCAGTCCTCATTATCATAATATTTCTATCATGTTCCTCAGGACCCCATAATTGCATTAGTCAAAATAATCGCATATTTTGATGTTAAGAAAAGGTGTGTTAATAGGTCTTTCAGTGGCAATTCTATTAAACTATCCTGATTTTACATGGTCATACAGTGTATGTACATCTACATGTACTGAGCAAATTGCAGTCTCAACTGAATATGCTACAATCACCTTTCATTTAATACTGATCATTTACCCAGGATTATGCATATAAATAAATAAATAGAAGTGAAATCCTATCAAATCAACCAGCATTATTACCTTAGCAGAAACTTCAGAAGGTTTCTCTTGCTGATGGTTTTTGTAAGAATTGCTGTTCATGAAAAATAGGGCTACATGTCTGCTCAGTATCTAGATCTGTAGTATTTGTTAATGAAAGTACTTGGAAGTAGAAGCTGATATCTGTGGGACTGAAGCAGAGGAAAGGAGGCAGCACATGAGTTAAAAATCTACTTGACAAATACATGGAAAAAATCAATTGAAAAGATAAATACAAAGACCTTTGCTCAAGAAATCTTGAGTTGGAGTCTAGGGAAGTATACCTGCATGTTGGCCCCATTCTTCTTTTTTTTTTTTTTTGCTCCATGCATGCAGTGTTGGGCTATGTGGCAATTCAGAACTAAAGTTATGAGAAGAAACAGCTAGAAAAGTAAAATGCTAATGACAAAATGAAGACTGCTTAAGACTATTAAGACTATATATTATCCTGCACGTTGCTTGTCAAAATTCCTCTTAAAAATTGAAGTAACCAATCAAGCAAGGAACCTATTGTACTAAAATAACAAAGTAAAAGAAGCTCTTAGAAATAAAAAAAAGAATTTCCATAAAAATTAAAGCCAGGCCCTAAAAGAAGAAAAATATGAAATAACATAAAAACTTTAATCCATTAATACATCTTTATTTTGCTAAATATAAACCCCTCATAAAAAAGGGCAAAAGAGATTTCAAGGAACAAGTTGTTACTTGCATAAAAATTACTGAGGAAAAAACTTCTTTTTTCAAATGCATCAGAAGCAGGAATCCAAGCAGAAATCAAGTTGAACAGACAACTGAAATATACTAGCTGATCTTCAGAAAGACAAGACCATAGTATAAAAGTTAAATTAATTCTATTCACCAATACACAAAGGATGAGGAGGAGGAGGAGGGAGCAACTGTCTCATATTGAAGTGTAATATGTCAGAATAGTTCAATAGAACACCTTGTAGCGAAGCATCAATACAATACATTTGTTAACTGGGAGAACTAAGGAAATTCAAATCTGAAATTGCTGAAATACTGACTGTGGTAAGCAATCTATCAGTCAAATCAGCCTCACTAAAGGGCAGCAAGAGGTATCCAGATATTTCTAGACAAAATAGGTGCATGACTTCAAAACTGAGACTGTCAATAAATGCTATGAGAAAGCTGGACTTAGTGGAGTAACTATACGATGTTGGAAAAGGGCAATGAGCTTTACGCAAAGGGAATGTGATTTGCAACAAAATAGTTGCTTCACAGATCTGCTAGAGTCCTTTGACAGAGTCAGTGGTGTGGGTAAAATATATGTTTAGAGTAGTATGCTAAAATCTACAGTTGACTGTGAAGACCTCCAGGAATATCTTGTGATATTAACTCTGTAAATGGGAATGAAATGGCAGAAGAAATTCAATGTCAATGAATGCAAAATAATGCATTTGGTGGGAAAAACACAATAACCCTACTATAGATGCACAATAATGAGCTCTGAAAGATCTTGTAGTCATTATGAGTAGATTTCTGAAAGCATCAGCTGAATGTTCAGAGGCAGTTAAAGTGGTAAATAGAACTTAGGAAATATTAGGAAAGTAATAAAGAACAGAAATTGTCATTATGACACTATATAATGTCTGGTGAGTCTACATCTTGACTTGTGGGTGTAATTCTAATCATCCCAGTTAAAAAGATGCAGCAGAACTAGGGAAGTTTCAGAGGTGGAAGATAAGTCAGATCAGAAATATGGAGATTAAAAATACTCTTTACTTTGGAAAAGAGATGACTGATAGGAGAAGGGTATGATAGAATTATGTAAAATCTCAAACAGCACAGATAAAACAACCAAGGAAAGTTTACCCTTTGTATGTCATAGCAAAATTGTAAAGGAACAGGCTTAAAACAAATTAAATATAAGGTCTTATTCATAGTAAACAAATACAATATAGTAACAACTTCCAGAGAGTTATAGAGCTGAAAATGTTGTCTAAAAGAGGAATTAAGAAATTCATGTATGATCAGTCTATCAAGAATCAAAAAAAGCAAAGGTCTAGAAGCAATCTCAGGATCAAGAAGTTCTCAAACTGGCGGTTACCAACAACTGAGTGACTGTACCAGGAGAGGTGCAACTTTTTTATACTTACACTATTTTCATCCTTTCTCTTGAATCATCCACTATATGTCACTTCTGAGACCTGGTGAGAGGTTTTGCTGGGTTTGATACCAGAGAGATTCTTATTGGCATTTGGATTCTCTTTTTCTGACCTGTGTCCAAACCCATATTTTTTTGGTGAGTCTCCTCCTGTAAATAAATGCTACTTATCATATGAAAGATATGTCAATAGACAGGAATTTTCAAAAGGGCTGTAGTAATTAACCACAAAGGTTCCCCCTGCCTTAGAATTTAAGAATCATCGGTGTCTTTTCTATAATCCATCACAAGATTCTGAGATGCAAGATTTCCTACTGTACAAAGCATCCAGTTTGCACCACATTTAAAAAAAAATAAACATTTAAGACAGAAAGCTTTGTAATTCACTTAAGTAGGGCTTTTGTGAAGCATCTGAAAGAGAATTTATTTTGACAGATATCTTACGGATCACATTATCTAAAGCCTATCCTATTCCTCACTGAGTTTTATTGCAGATCTGGTGGGAAATGAGCTACTGAAAAAGCACACCCTTCAATTGTCCTATTGAACTTATTAAATAAATAAGAATATATTGAAATAATATGAATTTAACTAACTTGGAAAGATTCCATCCATTAACAAAAATTTTTATTAGTGGTTATAAAGTAACATTGTATGTTAATGAGAGGATTTTTTGTACGTATTTTTTTTTCTCCAGGCTTTTTGTACTGTATTAGATTGAGTTACTAAATGGCTGTCACACACACTACCTTAGGTAGCTTTATTTTAGTGACGGGCAGGGAATTTTTGACTTGGATCACACTTTCCAAAGCACAAGATGTATGACTGTACATCGGAAGAAAGAGAGGTTCTTATCAAATCTGTTCTTGTATCCTCATGTTAAATTTATCAATAATTTAAAAAACCCCATAAAAATATGGCTAATGCACCTTAGAGGTCTTGCACAATAATTGGGGAACAATACATTTCATTCGTGATGACAAGAAATCACTAAAAGCCACTTCATCATTTGTTAAGCTGGGTACAAGCAAACAAAGTGTATTTTAATCCCACCAAGTATGTGGTTGCATGTCAAGGACAGAGGAGCCAAATAATTCTTTGTAGATCAGTGACTGTACCCTAGGAAGCAGTGAAAGAAAAGATTTTGGGATATAGCAAGAAGGAAGGGGAAATAAGGTTACTTACACATGAATGAACCTATTGTGCTTCCGCTCCCTGAAGGGGTCAACATGACCTTTCAATGTAGAAATAGGAGAGTTTCAAACTAGAGATTTTTATACTAGTATAGCAATTACTGGAACCATTCCGTGGTATATTTTAGTAATATCTTTAATGTTAAAATAAGGTCCACATTTTTTAGACTTCATGGAGAAAATTATTGAGACTGGATGGTGCAAGATTGTGCCGCTTCTGTCAGAAACAAATTATGGGCAGTAATAATTGTGTCTTTCGTTAAATTCATACTTTTCATATATGTATATATAAACTGTTCTTTTACAGAGATAATATGCATAGAACCTCCCTAAACAGGTTAGGTTGACATGGATATTTATGCAGAATTTTGAAAATACATTATCTCCTCTTGTTTTTATAATAAGAGTTTCCTGTATAGATTGTTTCTATCATGTTATGAAATGGTAAAATATTACTGAAATATAAAAATACATATTTCTTGGAATATGAATATTTTAAAAGTAAATTTATGCTATTAAAAGGAAGTCTCAGGAATTCTTTATGAATTGAATAACATATGAAAACAATTTTTCCTAATTTTCATTGTTCTGCTATTACACTGCCTCATATGTCTACACATTTTTTTTTCTCAACATCAGACATTGCTTAAAGTTACTGGTATTGATGAAGTGAATACACTGCTGCAAACTTTCCTCTGGTGGGGTCCCATGTACATGCTGTGACTACCCCAGCAGTATCACATAGTCGTGTTTCCTTTATTTTGCTTTTTGCTTGGGCTCAACTGCTCTTCAAATCAGCTCTCTTACCATACCTGAAAAGATTTCAGTTTTGTTTGGAACAAAACTAGCAATTCAACCAGTCCAACTGCAGTCTTCTAAACCAGCCTCATGTCATTATTGCCTTTGGATAATGAAAGCTTCCAGATGTAAAATCTCCAATTGTTGTGAGAAAAAAATGAATTCTTTAAGTTATTGGTATCACTGTAGACCTTTGTGTCTACAAAATGACAATATAATGTACAGTGTCTGAATTTAGCAACTGAATATCATAAATCATAGCTACTTGAAGTGTATCTGATAAGGGTGTTTGAGACTTTATTTGCTGAAGCTCTGAAGCAAACTGTTTCTGCAGAGCTAGATATTATACACAACAGAGAGATCCATAGGATAATTGTCTGTAGTGCAGGAAAATATCTGTTCATTACTGTCTTTACGTGTATGTTCACAGTCACAAGCTCAACTGCTATTATACAAAATACATTCTTGGCTTGATCAAAATGAAGAGACGAAAAAAAATGAGAAAAGCACTTCAGCTCCAATTTTTATTACCACATGTTATTTATCAAAACAAAATCATATTCATTTTTGCTTGCTGTTCACCACTAAGGCAGCAATGCTGAGTCAGGATCGGTACAGTCTTTATTTTTGCCAAATATTTCTCTGGAGCCATGTAGGATACTGAGTTCTATTATTGTTCTTTAGGTATTTGGAAAAGGTGATCTACCAGCAGCTGAGGTCTATATGTTGATGTTTATCTTCCCAATAACTATGCTGTTCTGATTTATTCCCCTGTGCTCATTTCATGGCTTTTACTAATTAAAATAAAGTTCCTGAATAAATAACATTTCAGTAGACTACAGGATTGTATATAACTAGAAATGAATCATATTTTACTCATTATGTTGTATATATTTCCTTAATTTTTTTTAGGTTCTAGAAATAAACTAAGATCTCATTCTGAGACCTTCAGTGTTTACTAACATGTATTTACACTTTAAAGCTACAAGCACAAGAAAGTAGTTAAAGACAGACCCTTTGTGTCATGAAGTTTCCAGGGCTGGTTTTGAGGCTTTCCCTAATTAATTGATAAAGTGAAACTAATGACTTTGGGGTTCTTTGTAGATCTCCACAGCAGATGAAATTCACTCAATATCAGAATAAATAAAAGCATTAATAAAACTAATTATAATAATGATGTTTGGATTATCATTCTCTTTACAATTCAATTAGTTGTTAAAGAAGCCATAAAAACCACTCTTAATTATAATTACGATATAAGCAAGCGGTCAAAAGGTAAGAAGCTGACTGAAGCTATAGTGTTTCAATATAAATATAGTAAGAAAATATTTGCATTTTTATGTTGATACAGCATTGTGTATTTCTCCTGTGTTAAGCATGAAAGATTAGATTTCTGGGTTGCCTGGATACACTACAATTTTGCTCAGTGATGACGTAACAGGTTCCAGATTAGTATGAAAAAAAAAAATCAGGAAAATATGTGTTCCATTTTTGAAATATTGGTCACACAAGCATACCCTTGCTTGCCTTCATTAGTTCCAGGCTTAAAGCCAACACAAGATTTACTTCCTTTCAGTGCTATTTTTTTTTTTTCAACTTGTCTTTTTATTCACAGTCAGTAAAACTTAGCCTCAAATGCCCTAAAAGTTCCCCTTACACACCTACCTATCTAGGTGGAGGTTTTGATGCAGCTATATGACAGATTCAATGCACATTCCTGATGTGGTTTAAGTGATCTAATTCCAATTCACATTGCAAAAGTTTAAGAAAATTATATTTTCAGAAAAAAAAATCATTTTTTTGTTCATTTTTGGGTGTGGATGAGCCATGTAAATGGCTGTGCGTCCACGGGTTAGGAGATGGCACCGCACCTGCCATCTGTTCATCATGGTGATTTGCTAAAGGCCCCAGGAAGAATCTGCCCACCAACTGGAAAACCTCCAAAGCCAATTTCACAGGAAATTTGCAGGGCCTAATTCTCAGCATCTGATCACAAAACATATGCCTAAATCTTGTGGACAGCCAGATTAGGCAGGTATTCTCAAGCACAAGCAAAACTGGCACCAAACACCACATGAAGTGGTTATATAGTAGAGTTCATTAAGGTGCACAGTAGGTTTTTTTCAGAAAATGGCAGCCAGACAGAGCACTGCTGATACTACCACTGTTTTATCTAATTATATCACTCACCCAAGCTGGGAAGGTCACAATTCATCCTCTTCACCTGTCAGGAGGGATTAAAATTCATACCTAATGTCTCTTCTGCAGGTGTTTCTTCATTAGTGCTTTGTTTTAGATTGGTGGTGTGCTTTTTGAAGAGCCCTTCCTTGTGTCTCTATTTAGTGCCCTGTGGTTAGCATTGTCCAATAGAGACTGACATGCTCATGGACTTTCATGTAGACTGTTGTTTTGCGATGATGTCTGGGCTCCCTTTATATCAGATAAACAGCATCAGCAGAATTAGTATCTCCAATCAGGCCTCTTCAAGTCAGATATAATTATTACATGAAATAAATCACAAACCAGTAGTAAGGTTATTGCAATAGTCTGAGGGGTGATCATAAGTAGCATTTACAGACTATTTTCAGGAACATGCAGAGATATTACTTCACTTCTAATGCAGCAGGATAGTTTGAATTTCCTTGAAATTTCCTTTTCTTTGAAATCCAGAATTACACTTTCTAAAAGCAAAAAATAATGATGAGAGCCAAAATATAAAATATGAAGAAGACTGTTCTTTGCATTGGGTTTTTAAGGAAGTAATAACTTCTCAGACCACTATCTACATCATGGGACTTGTCTGCCCTGACCTATTTCAGTGAATGATACTCAAATAAAATACACAGTAAAAAGTAATTTAATAAAGGTTATAGACAATTATAAAGAGCAAATTGGAAAAAAAAATGTGACGGATAAGAAATAGGACAGAGACACTAAACTTATTTGCTGTTGTGTAAGCTCCCAGCATCCAAGAAATATGGCTATCACTGCTGTAACAAGTGAAAACTTGACTTGCAGCATCTTTCTACATTAAGAACATACTACTACTCAGTTTGGCTTTTTGATTTAGTTACAGCCAGATCATTGAAAAATAGACTGAAAAATCACAGGTATAGGTTAAAAAGTTCTTTTGCTATGTTTACTCTCTGCAGTACAGAGAGTTATTGCCTAGAATTAACTGATGGTTAATTGATGAATCAATATTTCATCCGGACTGTTCTTGCATCTTTACAGTGATAGGAATAAGGAAGTTCTGATATAGCAATTGGAACATCTAATCACTGTGCATTCCACAGCATTGGGGCAAATATTACTTGCATAGTCAGACACATATAGTAAGCAAGAGAGAGTAATGAGTATTAATAACTAAAATATCATGTTAAACCATTCTACTGATAGTTCTGTAAGAGGAGGAGGACCAGCTGATCCTGACTTGAAAAAAAAGTAACCCAGCTGAAGTAGGAATGTCAGGAACTCTGGAAAGACTCTTCCTACTTGATACCTTGCTTTCTGAAAGTAAATTGACATGGACTGATGTGATCTAAATCCAGCTTGTGTTTAGTCTTCATGGTTGACCAATCCAGCATACTGTAAATGTCCGTGCTACAGTCTACCTGACAGAATAAAAGAGTCATTTCTGGGATTGCTGATGTGCAGAATTATTCTCAATATTGCAATCCCTTGGGAAAAAGCTTTTATCCCATCAGAGACTTTAGTCCCAGCCTTAAAAATACATATCTATTAATATATATATATGTATCTACATCTGCCTATCAGTTAAACAAAACCTCTTTTACTTCAGAATGTGCTAATAGTCAAATAAAATGCATTATTAAAACAAATTATCAAATTGAGTTTAATTTCACAGTTCTGTATATTAAAT